>NC_141926.1:13302045-13605075 GCF_057802395.1 Ceratotherium simum simum
TTACTTGCAGATGAACCCAATCGAATCGGTATGGCGACACAACACTTCTCATCTTCCTCCCACCACACTTACGCCTCAGTCTGGCCACACTTAACAATGTAAAGAAGAGAAACCAGAATCAGAGTTGATAACGTTGCCTAGGGCTGTGGAAAATCAAGATGTGACTGAGCCAACGCATTCTGTGGAGTGTTGCAAGACTGAAGAGCACCGGCTGCCAGAGGCAAACAGAGGAACGCTTCAGGGAGGCTTCCTGAGTTCCACTCTGTGAAGAATAAACGAGCCAGATGCTGTCGCGCTGGGCTGTCAAACTGGCAAACGCGGGAGTCGCTGATGGCCCCTGAATCAGCATCCAATCCGGCAACCTCCTCCTTTTCCTCTGCTGAGTGTTTTCTGCTGGCGGTTTTGAAAGGGTCAGTTATGACTTCAGGCACTGTTCAGCCACTTACCACCGAGAGAGGAAGAAACAAGGAGGAGCTGACTCCTGAGTGGGTGACTCTGGGGGAGGACGAGGGAGTCATTTTTGGATCAAAAGAAGAATCTTTTTAGCTCCGGAGCTGGGGCAGTTGAGCAGCCGTGTTTCCGTTTAGGCTGTTTGGGTACTTGCTTGTGATGGTGGCAGGCAGGGGGCTCGGGTGAAGACCACGGGCTTGTGTTCAAATTCTGACACAGCCACTTCCCGGCTGTGTATCTGAGCAAGATGCTTTGCCTTTGTCTGCCTCACTTTCCTCTTCCGTAAAATGGGAATGATCCTGGTCCTTAATTTCAGAGGGCTGCTGTGAAAACTAAATGCACCACTCCTTGTAAAAGCACTTCCTTAGAGCGGCACAGAGAAAGAGTTCCACATTTTTCAGCTCTTATTCACAGTTTCAGGGGATGCGATTTGAGGATAGTCAAATCCTCCAGAAGCCAAGTGAGAACTGCGTCCTCCTGGACCGAGGGAGATGATGGACCCGGCGCGTCACAGCCTCAGTCTCAGGACACAGGCTCCCTGAGCAAAGACGTTTGTCAGGTTTGGGTCCAGCTAGGTCGCTAGTGGTGTCTGCCACGAGGTCAAATTTCAAAAGAAAGTTGTTGAATGAGAAACTTCACAAGAATGGAGAGGGTCTCAGGGCTCTGTGTGTCTGTGATCTGCTTGGGAACCATCCTGGGGGTCCCATCATGCCTTTATCTCCATTTTTTTTTTTTTGGCTGAGGAAGATTCACCCTGGTCTAACACCTGTTGCCAATCTTCCTATATTTTGTATTTGAGCCACCATCACAGCATGGCCACTGACAGATGAGTGCTGTAGGTCTGTGCCCAGGAACCGAACCCAGGCTGTCAACGCAGAAAGCGCCGAACTTAACCCCTAGGCCACCGGGGCTGACCTTCCTTTATCCCCATTTTTGATGGTCCCAAGAAGCCCAAGACTGCTGGAGTATCTCTTCTCTCGATCCCACTTCCCACCCTCCACGTCTTCCCGCATCCTTCCATTCAGCTCTCAGGAACCTGTGGATCCGCCAAGTCCCCTGTATGCTCACCTTCCCCTTAACTGTCTCCTTCCCTCCTTCCCTTCTAAAGCCTGGACCTCCCCCGAGGACCCTGCTCTCCGTGCAGCCCGTGAAGTGGGGCTGGTTTCTCTCCCACACCCCTAATTCCTAGATGGGGTGGGGGAGGTGTCCTCTTGTCGCTCCTAGATCATAGTCTTCCCTCCTCCCTAAAAACTTTGCCTCTGCCACTTCTTCAACCCCTCAGGCTCTTTGCACAGTTGTTTTTGCTGCCCCCTTACCATCTCCATGTCTGAACCCCCCCTTACAGACTTCAGGGCGCCATTAAACCACCCCAGCAGACCCAGTCAGCTCCCACGCTCCACTTTGGCAGACTTGTTTTGCAAAACTCCAACCATCATTAAAAACAACATTCCAGAGTAGCATGGTGGAGAGAACCCCGCAATCACAGTCACGGGGAAGGGGGCCTGGACATCCCGGACCCTTAGACCCTTCCCTCCAACACCAATGTCACACCTCCTCTCTCACCGGATCTCTGCCCTCCTCCCCAGCCACTCCCGCTTCCTAATTCACTGGGGAAGCAGCCGCCCGCATCCGAGAGATGGTCCATGCGCACCAACCATCATTTCCCCAGCAGGCGTCTATTCCCCAGTTCAGTTGACAAATTGTCCAGGCTCCCGCCAAAGCCATCATCTTGTTCCCGTGATTCTGTCCCCACCAAGGACACAGATTCTCTCCTCTGTGGCTCTGTGGCGGTTCTCCCCTCCCTCTTCCACATCATCATTTTCCCTGCAGCATCGTCCCACTAATCTATAAATACGTAAGAGTCCCCATCTGAAAACAAATCCTCTCTATTTGGTTGTCAGAAGGGTCTCTTCTATTTTTTGCTTCCTCAGTCAAAAATTAAAATCTGTGAATCATCTTTAAAGAGTTGTCCTATCTGTTATTTTGTTCTGATTATTCCTTTGCATTCGACAGCATGTAAAAAAATACTATATGCAAGGACACATGGTTTTTAGGAATGTGTGGCTATTTCAACCTTAGGAAATATTAATGTGATAAATTGCCTTAATAAGTCAAAGGAGAAAAATCTTATTATTTCCACAAAAACTGCAAAGGTATTTGATAAGTCAACACCTATTCTTGATAAACAAAAATAGCTCTTGGTAATCCATGAAATGAAGGATATTTTCTCAACATGATGAAGACTGAAGAGCTAATGTCATACTTAACATTGACACATGTGAGCAACATTTCCCAAGGTGTCCTCAGAAAAGTGGACCTAGTGTTTTATATAAAAAATGGTGTCACGGTGTATAGTTAGAGTAATGAAACAAATGCTAGCATTTCAGTGGTTTAAGCCATCAGGAATGTGTTTCTCCCTCATGGAATAGTCCAGTGTGGATGTTTCTGGTTGATGGGCAGTGTTTATCCATTCATCTACTGAAGGACATCTTGGTTGCTTCACGTTTTGGCAGTTATGAATAAGTGGCTATAAACATCCACGTGCAGGTTTGCGTGTGGACGTAAGTTTTCAACTCCTTTGGATAAATACCAAGAAGCCCGATTGCCGGATCTTATGGTATGATTGTCTGGGCGCCTTTATACTGCAATTCCTACCTACCACCCTTGTCCCCCCAACACCCCCGGTGGCCTTGCATCTTGTTTGTCTGTTTGCCACTGGTGCTCTCGTGTATGGGTTTTCCCACCGGCTTCAGCGCAAGGTAGAAAGGGCTGCAGACTTCATTCTAGAAGGACATACTCAGGCAATGAAACGTGGGGCTGAGGGCGGCTGGGGAGCCCTGAGCCAACCATTGGCCGACTTATGCAACTATCTCGTTTCATAATGTTAGCTTAATTTTGTAAGTATGAATGTCAATGTTTGTATGTATTTTTTGAATTGTGGTAAAATACATATAACATAAAACTTGCCATGTTAAGCTTTTCTAAGTGTAAAATTCAGTGTTAAGTACATTCACATTGTTGTGCAACCAATCTCTAGAACTCTCTTCATCTTGCAAAGCTAAAACTCTATATCCATTAAACAACTCCCCATTCCTCCCTCACCCCAGCCCCTGGCAACTACCATTCCCTGTTCTATCTCTATGAATTTGACTACTTTAGGTACCTCATATAAGTGGAATCACGTAGTGTTTGTCTTTTTGTGACTGGTTTATTTCATTTAGCATAATGTCCTCAAGGTTCATCCATATTGTTGCATGTATCAGAATTTCTTTCTTTTTGTTTTTTGGTGAGGAAGATTAGCCCTGAGGTAACATCTGTTGCCAATCCTCCTCTTTCTTGCTGAGGAAGACTGGCCCTGGGCTAACATCCGTGCCCATAGCCCTGAGGTAACATCTGTTGCCAATCCTCCTCTTTCTTGCTGAGGAAGACTGGCCCTGGGCTAACATCCGTGCCCATCTTCCTCTACTTTACATGTGGGACGCTGCCACAGCATGGCTTGATGAGTGGTGCATAGGTCTGCGCCCGGGATCTGAACCTGCAAACCCCGGGGCCACTGAAGTGGAGTGCGTGAACTTAACCACTATGCCACCGGGCTGGCCTCTCCTTTTTTAAGACTGAATAATATTCCATTGTATGAATATACCACATTTTGTTTATCCTTTCATCTGCTGATGGACACTTGGGTTGCTTCCACCTTTTGTGGAATAACTATTGTGAATAACACTGCCATGTCAATGTTTATATTTTTTATGTGTAGGAATTACACAGCCCAGCACATCCTATTAGATTTTTTTGTGTGTGAGGAAGATCAGCCTTGAGCTAACATCCATGCCAATCCTCCTCTTTTTGCTGAGGAAAACTGGCCCTGAGCTAACATCTATTGCCAATCCTCCTCCTTTTTCCCCCCTTTCTCCCCAAAGCCCCAGTAGATAGTTGTATGTCATAGTTGCACATCCTTCTAGTTGCTGTGTGTGGGACGCCACCTCAGCATGGTAGGACAAGCAGTGCGTCGGTGCGCGCCCGGGATCTGAACCCGGGCCGCCAGTAGCAGAGCACGCGCACTTAACCGCTAAGCCACGGGGCCGGCCCCTAGATTTTTTTTTACACAAATATGTTACTTTCACCTTTTTCCTAGATGAGCCTTATAACACAGCATTTTAAAAAGACATGACATCCTGTGACCTTCTCCCTGCAGGGTCTCTCCTCCTTGCACCCCCACAGGACTCCAGGGGGCTGGGCGGGGGGGAGGCGATGGTCTTGGGGATGATGGGCAGGCTCTGGCACTGACGGGGGGCGGGGGGGAATTCTGAGAATGATTCCCAGAGCACGAGGTGAGAGGAGCCGGGTCCTCTCCGGGGAAACGCCCACCAGGTAGGGAGGGCTGGTGAGCCCAGGGCCTGGCCAGGTGTGCAGACGTGGTTCCCTTCCATCCTCAAGCTCCCTTCCTGTTTTCCTTCAGTAAAGACAAACTTCCCATGGCTTCTATGTGAGTCAACTACCTCCTGGAGAACAGAGAGAGCAGAGAAAGGAAAACTTCCCACTGTCTCAACCAAAGCCAGGCTTTTTCAACAAGCAGAAAGAGAGCATGCAGGCGGCAGGGAGCACGTCTGTCGGGGCTGGAACAACCTGGCGAATCGTCAGGTAGCAACGGCGACCGGCTCCGTTTACCGGGCGCCCCCACATCCAGGCCCTGTGCGAGCACTTTCACTTCTGACCTTGCTTACTTCTTACAACAGCCCTCTGCGGTAGCACTACTGGGATTTCCATTTTCCAGAGGAGGAAGCAGAGGCACAGAGGGGCCAAGCAAGACACCCAAGGTCACACAGCTACCGTGGCAGAGATGGGATTTGATCTCAGGTCAACTGAAGCCAGTACCTACCCTACTGACCCCCGCGCTGGCCGGCCTCTATTCAAACTTACTACGCCAGCCTGCGACGTGGAAACAGCACCTCCCACCTGGGCCACTTCCAAATGTGGTTTTAAGGACTGAGGGAGATAGCGCGCACCCACAGACACCTGCCCCTGCACGCACGTGCACACATGCGCACACAGGTGCATGCACATGCACAATACACACATGCACACACAAGTGCATGCACATGCACAACGCACACGTGCACACACAGGTGCATGCATACACAGGTAGATACATACATGCACACATGCAGACACAGGTGCATGCACACGCTCACACACACACATGCACACACAGGTGCATGCACACACACAGGTAGATACACACATACATGCACACATACACACAGGTGCATGCACAGGCACACATACACATATGCATATGCACACATACGCACATGCACACACACAGACACGGGCGGTGTTTGTCCTTGAAACAGCTAATGAGTCTGCTGGAAGGAACACACGAGCAAACGGAAGGATGGAAGCCCTGTTTCTGCAGTTCCAGTGTAGATAACCTTTGTGAGAGGGAGAACATGGAGCTCTGTCTCAGCATTGATAGGGCTGGAATTTGAAGGTGCTGATGGATCCTCTGCACCCCGCCCCCAAGATGGCACCTTGTGTGGGATCCGGGTGCACCCCCGTGCTGGATCAACGTGAGGAGCTAAAGCTGAAACAGATCACAGCTGTGCTTGTGAAGGAGAATGTGAACAGCCCCCAGGGAGCGGGAAGGGTCACAGCGGGGTAAGATGGAGCCTCACCCGGACGAGGCGGATGGACTGGATTCTCCTGGACCCCAAGTTCGGGCGACCAGCCTGGGGCAGCCTCGGCACGTCCCGAGGAGCCCAGTCTGCTCTATAACCACCATGTTCTCCTTTCTTCTTTTCCAGGGTCACATTCCTGGGGGCACTGAATATGTCAACCTGACATTTTGTAGTTCAGCCATCCAAGTGCAGAAAAGAGCATTATTTGAGACTGAAAAGGTGTATTTTATATTCACACACTTGACTTTCAAGACCCTGAATGAATTTTGCTGAAATAAATATTCACCTTTGGGTTTAGTCCAAGTATGTGAAGTTTTAGTCCCAATCGCCTTTTCTCTTTCTTTCTTTCTTTTTAAAAGAATATTAAAAGTGACTGAAAAGAGGGATTTAGAAATGAATGGCTGTTTTTCAACATGTCTTATAAAATGAAAAGGAGCAAATGCTATAATATTTCTTAGAGACACGGATTTAAGGAAAATGAGATTTAGAGTCCCGTGGCTGTTTATTGCGACGCGAGATTTCTATCCCGGCAGGCCTTGGTGTTCAATACTGCAGAGTCAGAATGGAGGTGAGAATGGGGGCGACCACCCCTCCCAATTGCCCAGGACAACACCCCGGTTTTAGCACTGAGAGTCCTGCATTGCAGAAAACCCCTCGATCACCAGCAAACCAGGATGGTGGGTCACCCTAGATGAGGTTACTACGGATATGAGAAGTGCTCACAAAATCCCGCTCAACCCAATTTCCCTGTCGATTTGACTTCATAGTACATCCACATCAAGAATTGTGGAGGTAGATGCACTATGCAGTTGAGTTGACCAACAAGACAAGAAATAACAAGTGTTGGAGAGGATGTAGAGAAAAGGGAACCTCATACACTGCTGGTAGGGATGCAGACTGGTGCAGCCACTATGGAAAACAGTATGGAGATTCCTCAAAAAATTAAAAATGGAAATACCATATGATCCAGCTATCCCACTAGTGGGTATTTATCCAAGGAACATGAAATCAACAATTCAAAGAGATTTATGCACCCCTGTGTTCATCACAGCATTATTCACTATAGCCAAGATGTGGGAGCAACCCAAGTGCTCACTAATGGATGAATGGAGAAAGAAGACGTGGTATACATATACCATTGTATTCTATTGTGTATATATACAATGGAATACTATTCAGCCATAAAAAAGACAAAATCGTGCCATGTGCAACAACATGGATGGACCTTGAGGGTACTATGCTAAGCAAAATAAGTCAGACAGAGAAAGACAAACACCATATGATTTCACTCATATGTGGAAGATAAACAAACAAACAAATAAACACATAGATAAGGAGAACGGATTAGTGGTTACCAGAGGAGAAAGGGGTCAGGGGAGGGTGAAAGGAGTAAAGGGGCACATATGTATCGTGATGGATAAAAACTAGACTATTGGTCGTGAGCATGATGCAGTCTACACAGAAACTGAAGGATAATAATATACACCTGGAATTTACCCAATGTTATAAGCCAATATGACCTCAATAAAATAAAATTAAAAAAAAGAATTGTGTGCAACACCAAGCGCAGGGATTTTGAGGGCCCAAGAAATAACAACTTGTTTCCCACTCCAATTCTAAACCGACTGGCAACCACCTGTCCCCTGCAGGACTGATAAAGCAGAGAGTGGAGGCCAGGGCTGAGGTGTGGCAACAAAGGCTTAGAGCAGCCCCAGAATGAGGCACAGGCAGGTGTGGACGAACACGGGCCACGCACTAGCTGTGAGCTTCGGGAAGGCAGGGCCTTCACCTTCTTCATGTTAATACTCCTGGTGCCGGCTGGATCCTGCCCCAAAGGAGCCCTTAATGAGCAGCTGTTGTACTGGAGAGAACTGTCATGGTAAAAATGCAAAGAGGAGTGTGTGCATGTGTGTATGTGTGTGTGCACTCATCGGACAGAGAGAGAGAAAGAGATGTCAGGAGGCGAGGCCAGGGCTCAGCACGACCAGCCCCCACAGGGCCCCCTGTCTGCAACAACATCCAACGCCTTTGCGGAACCCTCCCCAGTGCTGAGCCTGGGGCAGAGAAACGCCAACTGAGGCCAGCTGGACCCATAGTGTGTCCTCTGCCTCCTCTCCCCCAGTCTTTCTTCTGTGTCTAAGTCCAGGCTACTATCCCCTGGACAGTCACCTCGGAGATTCTCCAAACCACTCCTTCCCCTGTGCCACCTCTAGGGGCCTGTGGATCAGCGGAGAAGAGCAGTCCCAAGGGCTGCCTGACGCCAATCGCGACCAAGGAGCAAATGGGCCCAACGGAAAGCGTTTGCTGCTTTGGTTTTATCCTCACTTTCTGGCCAACAGCAAATCTGCTCTACAGTCACGCCAGCAACCCTTGAGTCTCTCCTTGCTGCCTCCATCCATGTACTCTCTTTATTTCCAGAAACTGCACCGTTCTCTAAGCAGACCCCACACCTCTGTGAATGGCCTGTTCTGTGTCACCTTCCAGAAATTAGAGTTCAGTCTCTTATTCTAGAGTTCAAAAGCCGGGGTCTGCTGCCCATTCACATGCTGGGTCCATCGCGTGGCCAGCTCCAGCTGGAGTTCCGTAAACACTGTTGACACGGGGAGACGTACATTAACTTTTTCCGACGTTGCTATGATGATAACAACACCTCGTGTGTGTCGAGCACTTAGCAGTTGTCAAAGCTGATGTCCTGTGTATTATCTCCTTTGGTCCGCATCACAAGCCCATGAGAAAGCCACAAAGATGCACGCAGTCTCATATACACAAACTTTTGCTGGAAGTTTCAGGGGATTTGTGGCCCTCTGGAAGAGCATCAGTGGTCTCCTAAGAGTTCACAAACCCCAGGATAAGAAGTTCAACATTTTCAAAGGCTGGTGGCATGACTGCCCAGCCACAGATGCTCAGGGTGGGGCCACAAAACACGAGCTGGGGACATCCAGACGTCACCCAGGTGAGCCTGTCAGTCAGCAAGAACCAGGGGGAAGAGATGCTGGCAAAGGACCCGACAGGTGGGCTAGGGAAGGAAAACAAGGCTGAGACTAGAGTAAGGCCAGGGAGGTGCCTAGGGTGCAGAATTTAAGGGCGTGCCCGCTCACTCTCAGGGTCACCCCAGTCCTGGCCTTGAAGGAGGAACACAGCAGGATCTCAGTAGCTGGAAGTGGGCAATGGGCAGCGACAAGTCCCAGGGAACTGCGACAGTGGGGTTCCAACAGGAAGCAGGTGGCATATTCACTTTGGGATACTTCAAGGAGGGTTTGTTTACAAAGGAGTGGGCAGCAGGGAGGGGACCATAAGACATAGTGTGTTGCCTGGGCTTTACCAACGAGCAGCTGGTACCAGGCCTGACTGATGAGTGTGACTGATGGAACCCGGGGGGAAAGTGAGGCTCGGATGCAGGCCGTCCAGAGAGGGGCAGGGGCCTTCAGATGGGGGACGTGGCCAGCCAGGGTGACCTAGCAGGAAAGATGCTGGGAGAATAAACACCTGACCTCGCTCTCATCTCCTGCTGGGACTCCCTATTGGCTGAGCCCAGTGGAAAGTCGAAGGGCAGGGGAGGTGATTGACGATGCTAATGGCGCAGGACAGGGCAGAGAAGGCTGGAGGAGGGTGGAGAGCAGATGGTCACGGCAAGGGGAAGGAATTCTGTACAGGGCAGCAAAGCCCAGATGCGGGAGCTGGGCTGTGAGAGAGCAGCAGGTAGATGATGGGGCCCGGGAAGTCCAGGCAGGCGCCAGGCCTGGTCTCTCATCCGTCTGCCCGTCAGAACCCCAGGGGAGCTTGTGCTAGAAATGCACATCCCTGGGCCCCGTGCCCCGAGATTCGGACTCGGTGACTCTTGAGTGCGGTTTTGGAATCTATCCTTTTGGACGTCTTGAACCAGCATTGGAGAGCCCTGGGCAGGGGCTGCAGATGGCCTCGGCTGAGGGCCAGGACTGGTCCCTGGGTGCTAGGGGTCCTTGGCCTGGGAGTCAGGGGGCAGGAAGCCAAGCAGATGAAGATGGCTCATCTTCACACCTCCAGAAACCCCAGATCCTCCCGTAAGCTGGTCCTAAAGCTTGCACTTTATCTCCTTCCCCTGCCTCTCTTCCACTCTCCGGGGGCTGCAGGCAAGCTGACCCAGTGTAGGCAGCCTTGGGCGTCTGCCCACAGGGCTGGCGAGAAGCTGCGGTGAGAGTGGATGATGAGCACAGAGGATGGGGATGGCCAAACCAAGGAGCTGCTTCTGAAAGGCTGTGAGCAGGAGTGTTGGGGGGCCCACCAGGACCCCTGCCTCTCTCTGTCCCCAGGCGGGCCTCCGCCTCACTGCCCACTGCTGGCCAGCCTGGTCCATGACAGCCTTCCACAGTCTCCCCTCTGCGCTCTGCTGTGACCTCCCCAGCCTGTGGGGACCAGAGGGCCACTGCCTTTGCCTTTGGGGTGTGTCTCTGCAGGAGCAGCTTACAGAGAGGGGCCCCGAGATGAGCTGAGAGGAGGCCTGGGACAGGTGCTGGCTGCTCGGAGCCTCCCTGGACCCTGGGCCAGCTCTCCTCTGGAAGGAGGGCACAGGGTTTGAGGTCTCAGCCACTCCCGGCTCTAGTCTGCACAGGATCCTGACTCAGGGCTGGGGCAAGAAGTCCCAGGCTGCCCCTGAACTCTCCAGAGCTGAGCATGCGCCAGGGACAGATGACCCACTCCCAGCCCTTCCTGAAGTCAACCTAGTGAAACAGATGAGCCAGGTGCTGCGAGGCAGGGGAACAGCTCCCCAGATGACATCCTGAGGTCCCAACGTGAAAGGAGCCTGGGCCGCTCCACTGCTCGGCTGCTGGCAGAGACTCATCCGACCTTCCCTCCCCAGGGCCAACCTTCCCTCAACTGCAGGTGAAGCACCCTCTCTTATCCTACTGTGGTGCCAGCCCCCACCCTGCCTCCTTCCACACAGATGCTCTCACCACCCTTCGTCTGGAGTGATTAATTAACTCCGTGCTGGGCACGTAGGAGGGTGTTGTGGCCCCCAGAGGCACCCTCAGAGGGACTGTGGACCCTCTGCCACATGACCCTTGGCTTCTTTATGAGGAAACCCAGCTTCTGAGACCAGAACCCCATGGCTCTGACTCTGCCCTCCTAGTGAACCGGTGCCTTCCCTCCTGCAGAGGAGTTGAGGTTCAGAGCAGAGAGCGATGGCTTTCCTCGCTATCACGGGGGTGGGCTGGTCCCCATAACCAGTGCCCAGTGGACGGGTGGGGTGGGAACAGAGACCAGCTTGAATGACCTCCCCAAGATGCTTTCCTGGGACCAATAGTGTCAGTTAGAGCCTCTCCCTAATTCTCTTAGCGTGCCCTGTGCCTTCTCTTCAGTCCTTACCACAACTTGTAGTTGTAGTTTTTACTGCATCTACGTGTTTAAAGCCTGTCGCCCCCACCGGAATGTGAACTCCCTGAAGGCAGGGACCACATTTTGTTCCCCACCGTGTTTCCAAGGCCCAGCACCGTGCCCAGCACAGAGTGGAGCTCACTGGAGCTCAGTGGAGATGTGCAGAATGAATGAACGATGCATGAACTGACAGAAGGATGGACGGACACAGCCCCAGACAAAGGAAGAAGGAAAGAGCAAGATGCCACGCCTGCTCCCGATCTGGAGAGAAGGGGAGTCAGTCCCTTTTGTGGAGCTGGGAGGTCGTCACAGAATCCAGGAATGATGCAGTGCTTCCTGATCCAAAGCTGGTCATGACTAATCTTTTGTCAGTTGAGTCAACATCTCCGATCCCGGAGCCTAAAGGGTAAAGGAAGTCAGGTGGGGGATGTAGAGTGGGGTCCAGGGGTAGGGTTTATCCACACCAACAGGGGTGCACAGCTTCTTCACCACCAAGAATCTCTTTTAGGGTTTTCCCCTCACAGATCCCATGTTTTGAAAGTCTTAGTTTGTTAAACAATGTTAGAAATAATCTATTTATTTTCACATTTTTTTATTAACTAAAGACCTCTGTAACTCCCTGATCGCCCTTCTTACCAATATGAGATAATTGAGTTGAGATCATTCCAGCCCAAAGCAAAGTAACTTAATATTTTCGTTAGCCATTACAGCCAGATGGTGGGTCCGTGTATGATTTCCATTAGACGGTCTGAAAATGGTTCCAGGTCATCCATGGACAACGGCCTTCCCATAGTAAGGCATTAGTATTCTTGGCCTTTTCTGTCTCTCTCCTCGCTGGGCTCCTCAGGACCCTCTATATGAGAAACGTAGTGAGTAACTGCTACAGACATATGCTTCTGGGATTTAGTGCTGTAGGGTGAGCAGAGGGAGCGAGAGAGAGAGAGAGAGAAGGAGAAAGTTCGTCTTCATAAATACTTATAAATGTCACATGTAACGGGCTGAGAAAAAATTTGATGGGCTTGGTGACTTCTAAAGTTCTTTGCAAGCAGGATTAGGAAAACTTTATGTTTTTTCCTTCTTTCCTCTTGGTAGCAACCATTAAGCTGATAGGACTGTGTGGGACACTGAATTCTACTTGAGTCTTGAATTTGGCTGGGAGGGAGCTGGTGTAGAGCCATTAAGTCTTGAGTTCATCATAGCAGGGTTGGTATCCTCCAAGGATTCAGCCCCTTGATGCCCAAATGTTGAGCAAGGAAACAAAATGATGGGTAGAAGACTTGTCTGTGGGTCTGCTCCTGCCCCATGGGCATAATGGGTGAATGGGTGAATGAATAATTAACTGTGAAGCAGTTCAATCCACAAATATTTATCAAGTTCCCTCTATGTGTGGCTCAATGCAGACACTGTTGGGGTTCCAGAAATGAGTGTAGCATAGATCCTGTATTCAGGGGGCTTTGCCAGGAGCTCCACGAATGCTCTTCTCAGGGAAGCATCCATACAATTGATGAAAACTGTTGGAAAAAATCTTTGGGATAATTTAAAGTCTCTGGAAATTATCTTAAGGGCATACAGCCAATGGAAAAACACTTTTTCAAGAAAACTACTAAATGTTGGTAAGAACGGCAAGAATCTGTGGCACTCGAGCCATCCAGCTGCATATGACAGAAGCTCTACTCAGGACAGTTGAGGCCAAGAAGACAGGGTTCCTTCTCCCCTCAGGTCCTAGTTTAAGGCTACAGTTTTGGCCCGGGAAGGGCAGGCTGCCAGCATCTGTTATCTACCAGCCCCACACTGCAGAAGCGCTATTTTGGGCAGACAAGCTGAGAGGACTGGGGCTCCCATTTTTAGGATGAGGGCTCTGCCATAGGCATGGCAGGTGGAGAATACTGGGGCCTCAATTGCTCTCACTCTAGCTTGCTTGTTGGGCAGAGGTTCCACACCAGGAGGGCAAGCTGAGAAAGCCAGGGGCTACCATCCCTCCTTCAGCACCTTCTCATAGAACAGGTGTCACTCCTGGATAAGTGGCCACCGTGGCAGAGAGGGTCTGCCCAGAAAGAGAGGCACGTCTGCAGGATGGAGAGCTCCACAGCTCTGCCTGAGGAGACTGACTTTGCAGTTATGTGCCACGTAACTGTGTTTTGGTCAATGACAGACCACATATATGACAGTGGTCCCATAAGATTACTATCATATAGCGTAGGTGTGTAGTAGGCTATGCCATCTAGGTTTGTGTAAGTAGGGGAGGAAGAAATTTTCCTCTACCCTCCTAGGTTCTTCTGGCTGGTCTAAGAATTAAATTGACATGAGAGACAGATCAACAGGAGAAAAACAAACAAAAATTTAATAACATACATACATGAGGGAAACCCAAGTAACTTGCCAAAACAGCCTAAGCCCTCACCTTAAATACCGTCCTCAGCTAAAGCAAAAGAAGATGTTAGGGGTGGGGAGAATCAGGGACTTCAACAGGAAGGAAGGCAATTCATAGGTAGGTGAAAAGGAGCAAATGTTTAGAAAACAAGTCTCTGTTTGGTCACACAGAAACAGAAGTACACAGAGGAGCCCAACAAACAGGCTTTTCTAGGTTCTTCCCTGTCCACCACATAGTTCACGTTATGCTAGGGTGATAGCTCACTTCCTGAGACAAGATTTTTTAAATTTTCTTTAGGCAGTCAAAGGGGATGTAACAAGAAAAACTTTCTGAGTTTTTTGTTTCTTAAAAGTAACCAGCCTAAAATAATCTTCATATTAAAGAGACACATTTTGGGGTGGCAAATTTTGTTCCCCTTCAGTGCGCTCTGTGATGTTTGCACAATGACGAAATTGCCTAGCGACGCATTTCTCAGAATGTACCCCTGTTGTTAGAGTAACGCATGACTGTGTTTGGAAGAGAGCCTAGAGAAGTTCATGCTTTAGGGCATTGTTGAAACAATGGAGATCGAACATGAAGCAATCATGGGCTGGTAGCTCACACCAGTAGCAACAAGTGAGAGGGCAGATCAGCCATAAATCTAACAGAATCAGGGAATGAGACAGCTAAGAAGAGCCCCCCTGGGAACACACTCATCCCTGGGGTTCCAGAAGGCCGTGCACACGTGCTGGGTGCACCTCTCAGGAGCTTTCAGAGGAGGATGTGGAATGTATCTTTCAAAACTAAAGGTGGGATAAAGACACTCTCACATAGACAAAAACTGAGATAATCCATTGTTAGCAGAAATGTTTTACAAGAAATATTGAAGAAAGTTTACTGGGGCTGAAAGGAAGTGACACCAAATAGTTTAAACACACACACACATACACACAAACACACACACATGTACACCACCACTACTATCACCACAACAAAAAATTGGAGTAAAAGTGATTATACAGGTGATGATAAAAGATAGAAAAGATAGTATATTTACATGTGTCTTTGTCTTTATTCTCTTAACTAATTTTAAAAGCAATTGCATAAAACAATATCTATAAAATTGTATTGCTGGGCATATAACATACATAAATGTAATATTTTGATGATAGAAACACAGAGGAGTGGGGTGGGAATGAAGCTATATTGGAGTAAGGAAAAGACATCAGATGGTTAACTTGAATCCGTGGGAAGAAATAAAGAGACTAAAAAATGGTAATTAAGAAGGTTAATATAAAAAAACTTGATAAATATATTTGTGCTCTCCTTTCTTCTGTTAGCTTCTTTAAAAGACTTAAGTCTTGGGGCTGGCCCCGTGGCGTAGCGGTGAAGTGTGTGTGCTCCACTGCTGGCAGCCTGTGTTCAGATCCCAGGTGTGCGCTGACGCACCGCTTGTCAAGCCATGCTGTGGCGGCATCCCATATAAGGTGGAGGAAGATGGGCACAGATGTTAGCCCAGGGTCGGTCTTCCTCAGCAAAAAGAGGAGGATTGGCATGGATGTTAGCTCAGGGCTGATCTTCCTCACAAAAAAACGAAAAGAAAAAAGATTTAAGTCCTTTAAATGTAGTATATAAATCAGTGATTATAACAATGTACAGTTGGGTTTGTAACATGTATCGACATAATATGTTTAACAATAATAGCACAGAAAAGGGAGTAGGAAATGGAGTTATACAGGTATAAAGTTTCCACAACTTACTGAAATTAAGTTAGTATAAATCTGAAGTGGATTCTGATAAATTGAGATGTAAGCTATGGAGAAACCACTAAACAAACAAAAAACAAATAAAAACCCTCAAAGGGATAGTTAAATTCATTAAAGAAACAGAAATTGCACACTAGAAAATACCCACTTAGGACAAAATGAAGTGGTAAAGGAGGAACAGAAAAACAAAGTAGTCTAGAAAATAGAAAGCAAATTGGCAGATATAAATCCAACAATGTCAATAATAAGATTAAATGGAAATGGATTAAATGATTTAATCAAAAGGCAGAAATTGATAGACTGTATAAAAAAACAAACCGTGATCTAACTATATTCTATCTATAGGATATACACTTTTATATTCAAAGATACAAATAGTTTGGAAGTAGAAGACAGAAAAAGTTATACCATGCAAGCTGCAGCCATAGGAGGGCTGCAGGGCTATTACTAATATCAGACAAAATAGACTTTAAGACAAAAAGTATCACTAGAGATAAAGAGGGAAATTTTATAGTGATAAAAGGGTCAATTGAGCAGGAAGATATAACAATTATAAACATATATGCAACTAACAATAGAGCCCCAAAATACATGAAGCAAAATGTGACAGAACTGAAGGGAGGAATAGACAGTAATATTCAAAATTTGACAATAATAGTTTGGTACTTCAATGCTTCTCTTTCAATTATGGAGAGAATAACTAGGTAAAACCCAACATGGATATAGAAAACTTGAAAAACACTATAAACCAATTAGACTTAATAGGCATCTATAGAACACTGTACCCAACAACAGCAGAATACACATTTTGTCAAGTGCACATGGAACATTCTCCATAATAAACCATACGTAAGCTATAAAACAAGTCTCGTAGATTTAAAAGGATTAAAATCATACAAAATATGTTCTCTGACTACAGTGGAATTCAATTAGAAATCAACAACAGAAATAAGTTTGGGAAATTCACAAATATGTGGAAATTAAACAATAATCCTTAAATAACCAATAGTTGAAAGAGGAAAGCACAAGGGAAATTAGAAAATACATTGAGATGAATGAAAACAAGGCCAACATACCAAACTTAGCAGCACTTAGCAGTGCCTAGAGAGAAGTTTATAGTTATTAATGCCTATATTCAAAAAGAAAGATCTCAAATAAATAACCTAACCTTCCACCTTAGGAATCTAGGAAAAGAAAAGCAAACTAAACCAAAAGCAATCAGAAAAAGGGAAATAATAAAGATTTAAGTGGAAATAAATGAAATAGAGAATAGAAAAACAATAGAGAAAGTGAATGAAGCCAAAAGTTGGTTCTTTGAAAAGATCAACAAAATTGACAAACTTTTAGCTCAACCAGAGAGAGAGAGAGAGAGAGAGAGAGAGAAAGACTCAAATTACTGGAGTCAAGAATGAAAGAGGGGACATCATTACAGACCTTACGGAAATAAAAAAGATTATAAAGGAATACAATGGACAATTGTATGCTAACAAAGTAGACAACTTAGATGAAATGAACAAATCCCTAGAAAGACACAAACCACTGAAACTGACTCAAAAAGAAATAGAAAATCTGATAGACCTATAACAAGTAAACAGATTGAATTAGTAACTTAAAAATTCCACAAAAAAAAGCCCAGGCCCAGATGGCTTTATTGGTGAATAACATTGTGTCATGCTGAGCACAGTGCCTGACACAGAGTAAGTGCCCAATGAAGGTTACCAATATTGCTATTACTTTTCCATCACAAGTTTTTCAAACTATATTGCACTTGTCTACCATCTCTTGCTTCGTTGTGAACTCCTTAAGGGTAGGGAATCTGTCTTATTCTTTGAATTCCAAGTGCCTAACTTGTGCCTGGCTAATGCCACACAAGAGGTCGAGAGAAAATAATGTCAGAATTTGAAGGAGGCACGTGTCATATCCCAGTTGGGGGAGTCTGGAAAGGTTCATGGATCAGTAGTGTCTGAGACGGGCCTCAAAGTCTGGTAGGAAATTGTGCTGCAGTGATGGATGGGAGATTCCCAGATGAAGCCAGAGAAGGGTGACATGGATAGGGTGTCCAGGAACGCTTAAAGAAAGAAGGATTTTAAAACTTCTCAGCCCAGAGACCCCTCCGTGATCTTTCTTTTGGTGAGAAAACTCCCTGTTTAAAAACTTCCCATTAGTTTTCTATTCCTTTTGTCTTCGACCACATCCTTTACTTGGTGCTTCCTTGAAGATCCATTTCCCTTCCCTGTGAATGTTGAATTTCAGCAGCTCCTTATTACTGAATTAGTGATACTTCCCAATGACCCCAAGAGGTACATGCAATCATTGGCTCCATTTTACAGATGGGGAAACTGAGGGCCAGTGAGGCTAAGAAATCATGCAAGGTCCATAGCTAATGAGTGATGGGGGTGGAATACGAACTTGGGGCTGTGCTTCTAGACCAGCAGTCTTTGAGGAGCTTCAACTGAGTTCTGCATTGGATTTTGCTTCTGGGTCCACTTATCCTCCCTCTTTGGAGAAAGTGTAGGCCAATAGGTTTATGAAGACAAAAATTTTAAAAATTATTTTGATGCCGTACTGGGAAGGCAATTGCTTAGCTGTCCAGGACTCAACATTGCTTCCGGTGCCAGCAGGGCCATCTCCTGGAGTCTGCCTTTGAAGCTGATGCAACATTCCTGGGCCCATGCCATGTCAAAGGAGTGGTGGCTGTTTGGGGGGAGGGGTGGGACACAGCATGGACACATGGACACATGGACCATGTCGTCTATGCCACATGTATGTATGTGAGGCCCCTCAGAGGGAGGGATAGAGGTGGAATGAAAAGAGAAATGTGGGCCAGGGGCCAGAGGCTGAGACCCCCTCCTCCAATCCCCACCCCCCATATGTGTAGCCACATCTTGGAAACAGACCCTGAGGAATCTGAGAATTCTAAGTTTGAACCTGGTCTTCAAGGTCACTATAAATGTATATTTGTCAAGCGGGGAGAGAGAACATGTTTTACGTAATTTTTTTTGGCTTGATGTACAACATTTCAGTATTTGGCTGCGTGGTGTGTAAGAGACTCCATTTGTTCTCTCAGACCCTGCAAATCTTAGGCGAAGACCTATAAATTTCTATACATACACAGAAAAATATAGTTTTAGTTTGTCTTTTTCTTTTACATAAATGGTATCATAATCTATGTATTATTTTACAATTTGTGCTTTTTAAAAAAATTTTTATTTATTTATTTTTTCCCCCAAAGCCCCAGTAGATAGTTGTATGTCATTGCTGCACATCCTTCTAGTTGCTGTATGTGGGACGTGGCCTCAGCATGGCCGGAGAAGCGGTGCATCGGTGCACGCCCAGAGTCCGAACCCATGCAGCCAGCAGCAGAGCGCGCACTTAACCACTAAGCCACAGGGCCGGCCCTACAATATGTGCTTTTCATTTAATAATATGACTCCAAGAATTTTCATGTTGGTGCAGAGAGATCTACTTCATTTATTTATTTTATTTTTTCCCCCCAAAGCCCCAGTGGATAGTTGTATGTCATAGCTGCACATCCTTCTAGTTGCTGTATGCGGGACTCGGCCTCAGGATGAACGGAGAAGTGGTGCCTCGATGCGCGCCCGGGATCCGAACCCGGGCCACCAGCATCGCAGTGCGCGCACTTAACCACCAAGCCACAGGGCCGGCCCAGATCTACTTCATTTAAAGACACAGTACAAAAGGGGCTGGCCCATGGCCTAGTGGTTAAGTTCGGCACGCTCCACTTTGGCGGCCTGGGTTTGGTCCCTGGTCATGGACCTACACCACTCGTCAGCGGCCATGTTGTTGCAGTGTACCATGTACAAAATAGAGGAAGATTGGCACAGGTATTAGCTCAGGGCTGATCTTCCTCAGCAAACCCCCCCCCCCAAAAAAAAAACCCACAGTACAACGCATCTTTATTATACTTTTTTCAGAACAGCTAGAATTCTTCCCAAAACATCTTTAATACGAAAAGAAGTTTTCCACGTGCATGAACTGAGTGATGCAGGCAAGACTGAGTTAACAGAAACCTGGGCGGAGGCCAGCCTGGCTAGTTCGTGTTACTCCCCTTCTGCTGACCGCACACACCTCCTCTCCCAGGGTCCAGTGGCTTTACAATCAGAGGTCAAGTTCTACGGAAGGAAGTTCGGCAGCTCAGAGTGGGAGGCGACTCACTGGGTTTGCAAATTCTTCACAGATTAGTAACACATTCTCCTGCTAGTTCATTGTTAGCGAGTTCGGAACGTTTTCCTTTTTCTCTTTTAGGGAGGTAACTTCATGATTTTACGCATGCCTCTAATCGCACCCCCCCCCTTCCTCGGAAATGAATCGAGCATTTTCCACGTCAGGATGGTGTTTGGTCATCTGAATACGAGTCCTCTTCCTCTTTCCTTCATCTTTCCCAGGCTGAATTTTGTCTTTGAAACAATAGGAAATGACAAGGGCTATTTTTCTCTCCTTGAAAGGACTTGATCCAGGAGTCATGAGTTGGAACAGAGAAAGTACGGGGAATTAATATGTCCCCCCAATCGGAAGTGACCAGCCTTCCTCTCTTTGTTCGGCCGAGTCCTGTAGTCTGAGCTCACGATAGCCCCTGCAGTTCGCTTTAAAAGCAGGAAGGCAGCATTTTCACCTCGAGATAAATTCCCAATTGGATTTTCTGTTGGACCAATCTGAAAGAAATGCAATTAGGCTGTGAGCAATCTTCAAGCAAAGATTGGGAACCTTTCAAAAAAGGGCTCTGCTAGAAATAATTTGTCAGGCCCTTGATACACATTTTGCATTGGTGATATAAATTGCATCTTAAAGCACCTGACTTAAAGTCAGTCACCAGAATAGCTTCCTGAGAGCATTGATTTTAATTCCTCCAACAGATTTAAGCTGTAATTCGGTCATTTCCAAGATATTAAGACTAACTGGACAGTGATCAGCAACCTTAAATTCAGGAGCAGTTATTATTCCAAGAGTCAGAGGCCAAGGTTTGAGGCCAGGCCCAGCCCGTGGCTTTGGGTGGGCTCAACAGGCAAGTCCCTTACCTGCTCTGAATACCGGCTTTTGATTCTGGGAGATGCTGCCCAAGGTGGGTGACGCCATCCTTATAGCCAGGATGTCAGACAAGTCCCGTAGCCTGGAGTGCAGACCCATCTCCTGGTGTCCTGCACCCTGTTAGCTTTATTTCCCACGGCACCCCTCACTCTGGCTGTTCCTCATTCCCAGACATGCCATTCCTGTTCCCACCTCCTGGCCTGTTGCTGCTGCTCGTCTCTCCATCTCAGGTTTCCCCACCTTCACCTTTAAAAATTCTTCTCATTGCTTGAGGACCACGTTGAGTGCTACCTCCAATAAGCCTCCCCCAGCCCACTAGGTGGAAGCATCTCTCGGTACTCCCAGGGCCACTTGGTTGGACCATTTACTGTCATTTTTACTCGCTGTCTTGTGAAGCTAAAACCTCTGAAGGATAAAGAAAAGGGCCTCCGCAGACCTTGCTCACGGATTCAGTGAAGAGATGGAAGATACTGAAGGGAGAGGAAGAGGAGGGATGGAGGTGTGTTCACAGTGGACCCAGCCGGTGCTGCCTGGGAAGTGGGGAGACAGGGCCCCCGGGTGAGAAAGGCCTGGCCTGAGGTTTCTCTGGACTGATCCTGGGGTTGCTGATAGCCTGCTGGGTCAGGAGGAAGGGCCCTGGCTCTCCCAGGTAGCCACTCTTCTCAGGGACAAAGGAAAGGGGAATTAACAGCAGCAGTGGTACCCAAAGAGGTGCTGGTGGGAGCAGCTGCCACAGGATGAGCAGCCGGGTTGTGTGCTGCTCCCCGGGGCAGGGGAGGTGGGCAGGACTCCTGAGGCTGTGGCTCTGCGGTGGGTTGGAACCCACGAAGGTCAGCTGCAGCTCCGGCCGTGGGCCTGTGCACCAAGGCACACCAGGAGGATGGAGGCCTTGGGGCTTAGAGACTAGGGACACGTAGGGGCATCCCCAGGAAGGTGAGCAGAGGTGGGAGTAGGTGGTCCTGGGGTCCCACATTTCTATGCCTGGGATTTTGATCTGATGACACCCTTGGTTGGTGAGGCCCATTTCATTTCATTACAGTGAGCCTGGCTCATGTCTCCATGTCTGGTTTACTAGATGAGCTCGCATCGTCCAACAGAACCCTCTGAACTGTCCACGACAGTAGCCGCCGGCCACGTGCCTACTGAGCACTTGAAATGTGACCAGTGCCCCTGAGGAGTTGACTTTTCAATTTTATTAATTGACTTAAATTTAAATTTAGATAACCACGTGTGGCTAGTGGCTCCAAACTGGACAATGCAGCCACGGACTGTCAACATTTGCAGTTAGATATCGCCCCATTCATTCTCTAGGGAGGCCAGCACTGCACCCCTGCAGAGGAGGTGCCTGTTGATTTGAAATTCCTAAAAAGAATATGGTGGCCTCGGATTATTAGCTGGCTTCCTGAATTCTCCTTCTGTGGGTGATGGTTATCGTGGCTCTTTCTTGCCTTACTTCCAGCTATAGATTGGTATGGCTTCCAGTCGACAGGGCATTTTGTTGGAGTATTTATTTAGGATTTAATCTCCGAGGCTACCGTCAGTCTTGGGGTGGAGTTGCGCCAACTCTGCATTGGTGGTCAGGCTTACAATGGGCTTCTTAAAACCAAACGACCGTAGTTCCGGGTCTGTAACTCCCCTGCCAAAACCGAGCCCGGCCTTTTGAGCTCATGTGTGGGAGACTTCACAATGGACTTGGCTGAAGAATTCAAGGAAGGTCAGGCCTGGACACTTCCCTCTGAGCCCTGCAGACGAAGTCAGCCCTCCTCTACAGACTCCTCTCTGTAGCAGGGCTGGATGGGGCTGCCTGTCCTCTCTCAACCGCGTGTTCTCATCTGTCCCTTGAGTTCCCTCAGATTCCCCAGGTGCAGTATAAATGGTGCAGCCCTGGCCCTCCTGGATGCTGCCCCTCAGGAGGAAGAAATAATCAATGATAAATGCTGACATTTACTGTTGTTCTTATATGTGTGAAGCACGGCCACTCTCAACACCACTAGGGAGGAGGTACTATTATTATGTCTGTTATACAGACGAGGAAACTGAGGCACAGATAGGTCATCCTGAGACCAAGCTAGGACCAAGTCAGACCAGATGTTACACAGTGGGAGGAAAACCCTGAGTCCAGGGCTGGGGCAGAGCCATGTACTCAGTATCATGTACAGCCATGATGTCTGGTTGACATCAGCCTTCCAGGATCTGGGGGTGGGGCAGAGAGATGGGTGCTTTTCAGGAGGCCCCTGCTAGACAATGTGGGCTGCCAGGCATGGGACCAGCCCTGGGGAAAGTGGATGAGAGCACTCATTCAGCTCCCCTGCCTGCCAGGGAGGACTCAGCCCCAGGCCTCGGTGCCCCAGGGAACCTGGAGCAGGAAGTGGTGACCAGGGGCCCATGGAGAAGGCCGGGGGCAGGCCTTGGGGGCACCCCTTTCCAAGACTCATCAGATGCCAGGTGTTTGAATGGCTGACTCTCCGGACACCACTTGCTAGTGGGGAGGGTCCCCAACGCTCCTCCAGATCTGGTTCCCACTGAGGCTGTGGGTGACATTGTGCCAGCCGTGTGGGCCGACCGGGACCAGCACATACCCCCAGGTCCACAGACCCCTCACACTGGATGTCTTTGTTTCCTGAGACAGAGATTCTTTCATGGGAGATTTACTGAAAGAGAAATACTCTCAGGAGAAATACTGGTAAGAAAATTGCTATAGTGTGAAAGTTTGTGTCCCCTCCTCAAATTCATATGTTAAAATCCTAACCCCCAAAGTTGATGGTATTAATAGGTGTGGCATTTGGGGATGATAAGGTCATGAGGGTGGAACCCTCATGAATGGGATTAGTGCCCTCATAAAAGAGACCCCAGAGAGCTCCCTTGTCCCTTCCACCGTGTGAGGGCACAGTGAGAAGGTGCTGGCTATGAACCAGGAAAAGGGCCCTCACCAACCATGCTGGCCCCTGAGCTTGGACTTCCAGCCTCCAGAATGGTGAGAAATGAATTTCTATTGTTCATAGGCTACCCAGTCTGTGGTATTTTGTTATAGCAGCCCAAACGGACTAAGACAAAATGGTGCGGGGCAGCTGGGGGCTGTTCACAGCCACCCCTCACAGTAGCCAGGGCAGGTGCCCGGCCTGGTACAGGGATCTGGGCGGGCACAGTGTCATACACTGCCCATTTCTGGGGTCCACAGTGAGACTGCTCATGGGGCTTCCCAGGGCTTGCTTGGTCCCTGGGAGTACACTGTTACTCCCCAAAGCAACAGCGAGTGTCCCAGCTCTCCAAAACACCAGCAGCCCTGCTAACAAGCTTGGGGAATCCAGAAGGGCTGAATTTTACAGCAGGCAGCTCACGTCTTAAAAGTCAGCGTTTGCAGCGAGAAACTGAGGTAGTGACATGTGCAAACCTCCCCCTTGGGGGAGGTTTCTTTTCACAGGACTTCTGGGACCCCACAGCTTGGAAACAGTGGGGTGCCTGCTGTCCAGAGATGCATAAAGCCGAGCAGCGGCTGCCCGTGTGTGCCCTGCGCTCCGTGGGTGGACTTCCACCCGGGAGCTTCCTCTAGCCTCCACGCTCCATCGGCAACCCCTCATCCAAATCTGGTTGGGTCCTTTTCCTCCTGGGCTTCATGCCCATCCAAACACATTCTCAGCAGGACCCCTCAGGCTCTGTCCATGAGAAGAACACGGCATTCCTCTTTGGGGATCAGAAAATGCAAATAAACCACTCACTACATTTGCACAGGACAGAGACTGACTCTCGCCTTGGGAGGGCTGTCCTCCAGCTGCCTCCTTGGGGGTCCTGGGAGGGGTGTGCATGTGGGTAGGGGTTGGGGGTAGACTCAGATAGGGAAAAATCCTTCAGCTGCCACGTTCTCTTCAGTCCCAAGAAGACAGTCATCAGATGGACGGTATTTATGTTCACGGAGCCGGAGGAGACATGTGGCTTGGGAACTGGAAGGGGAGACAACGGGGAGAGGATGCTCTGGGAGCTGGGACAATATCAAAGCGTTCCTTGCTGGGCTCAGGGAGAGGACAAGGATTCTCTTTGATTAGAAGAAAATCCTCATGAAAAAGTTAGACAATGGAGCCATATGTTTAGTTCTTCCTCTGCTGTGACCTGGAAGAGATTTATCTCTAATGACGGCTTTAAAACACGTCATTAAAACCGACCCTGTCAACTCCTCCCGATACCCTACAGTATGGGGGACTCAGGTACCCGGAAGTCCTGAGGAGTTTCAGCCTCTGCCCAAACCACCCTGGACTGTCTGTATGACACCTCTCCTGACCGATGCTCACCCTCCCACCTTCTCAGGGGTCAGTGTAACGGCAGGTCATTTTGAAACTGGCAGAAGCAGGGGGTGTGAGAGGGGATGTCATTTGGACTCACTTGCATTCCCCCCTCCCTCTGTTGAATGGAAATCACGGGATTTCTCGCCAACTCTGTCTGCGGTTGCTGTTTTGTGTGAAGTTTCACTGCTGTTTAAATACACAAATGTTTACAGCAGCACTATTTACAATAGACCAAAGTGGAAACAACCCAGACGTCCACGAACAGATGAATGAATGAACAGAATGTGGTGTAGTCATACAATGGAATATTATTCATCCATAAAAAGGAATGAAATACTGATTTACACTACAACATGGATGAACCTGTGGACATTATGCTGAGTGAAAGAAGCTGGCCACAAAAGACTACATATTGTGTGATTCCATTTATATCAACTATCCAGAATAGGTAAATCCATACAGAAAGCAGATTGGTGGTTGCCTGGGGCTGGAGGGAGGGAGGAATGGGGAGAGACTGCTTAATAGGTAGGAGGGTTTTATTTCCAGGTGCTAAAAATATTTTGGAACTAGATAGAGATGGTGGTTGCATATCATGGTGAATGTATTAAATGCCACTGAAGGGTGCACTTTGAAATGGTTAATTTTACTTTGTGTGAATTTCAACTCTGCTATAGACTAAATGTTTGTATCCTCCCCAAACTCATATGTTAAGTCCTAATGCCCAGTGTGATGGTGTTTGGAGGTGGGGACTGTGGGATGTGATTAGGTTGTGAGAGTGGAGCACTCACAAATAGGATTAGTGCCCTTATAAAGAGGCTTCAGAGAGCCTCTTGCCCCTTCCACCATGTGAGGATTCAGCAAGAAGGTCCTCTGTGAACCAGGAAGCGGGCCCTCACCAGATGCTGAATCTGCTGGCATCTGGATCTTGGACTTTCTAGCCCCTAGAACTGTGAGAAATAAATTTCTGTTGTTTGTAAGCCACTCAGTCTATGGTATTTTGTTATAGCAGCCCGAATGAACATTTACTTTAAGACAAAGTAAATGAACAAAACAAACAAGACTGCAGACCCCTCCCCATCTGGGCAGCTGGGCTGGTTGCTGAGAGACAGGCTCTTCTCTCCACACCCACCCTCCTCTGCATTCCTCCAATGGGCCCTTCACCCTCAGGATCTGGGGAACCGAAAGAGAAATGCCTTCTCTCGTTATTAGTCATTGCTCGGGTTCCTGAGGGAATAGCTCATATTTCCTGATTACCTTACAACAAAGTCAGCTCCAGCCCCTTCTCCCATGTGAATTGGGCCCCAACACTTAGCCTGCCAGCCTTCAGTTTCCTCCTCTACATACGCTGCTTGTAGGGTTGACGTGATGATGACGTGATGAAGAAGTAAGATAAGGCAGGGAGAGTGCGTTCATAGTGGGCATGTAAGATCACTATAACACCATCATTTTTATAGTCTAAGCCCGACTAGGAAAAAAGAAAAAAAGAAAAGAAAAGAAAAAAATCTTTTATTTTCTACTCCACAGCTATAAGCCTCCTGTCCACAGGGGGAGCCTTCTAACGGAACCCACCAGGGCTCCCCCACCAGGAACCTCAGTTTCCTGATCCTCTTTCCTCTGCTCCTTCACCTGCCCCTCCCCCACAATACGGTAGGACGCATTTTTTGCAATGATTTGAAAGGTGACTCTACTTGATCCTTGCCCAAAGGACTGCTGGGTAATCTGGTTGACTGCTTGTACTGCTGGAAGCGTTTAAACGCTAAACAAGGGGTCGGCTAACTTTTTCTGTAAAGAGCAAGAGAGTAACGATTTCAGGCTTTGCAGACCATACTTGATTTAGAAAATCAGGTGGCAGGCCAAATCCAGCCTGCTGCCTGTTTTTGTACAGCCCACAAGCTCAGAATGGCTTTTACATTTTAAAACAGTTGATTAAAAAAAAGAAGACTATATGATATGTGAAACTTACATTCAAATCACAGTGTCCATGAATAAAGCTTTATTGAAACGCAGCCATGTTCATTCATTACGTATCGGCTATGGCTCCTTTTGAGCTACACTAGCAGAGGCGAGTAGCTGTGGCAGAGACTATTTGACCTGCGATGCCTAAAATATTTATTCTTTCCCTTTAAGAAAAATTTTGCCAACCCCTACTCTAAACAAATCATGTTAGTGATTAAAATCTACCACCAGTGAACGTGTAATGACTGAACTCATGCCTGCTGTCCTGAATATTAGTATAATTCTTTCATGGATGTATAGGGATCTTGGGTTTACTCATGTGTAAAATGGGGGCGATGGCACTATCTCATGAGGTTGTTGGGAGGATTAAATGACTTAATATGTGAAAAGCAGCTAGAACAGTGCCTGGCATTATAAGTGCTCAATAAATGTGAACTCTAATTGTGTTAATGTATAGGCATGAATTTAAATAAATACAGAAAACAAAGACTTCCTCTCTCCTCATTTATTTTGAAATGTGCTGTAAACAGTTTGAAATGTCCCTTTGATAGCTTTCTGGCTTCACCAGGATTGAATGACACGACAAATTCTCCTTCATAGAAGGTACAAGTGAAACAGGACCGAAGGGATGGCATCAAGATGCATCTCGTTTTCAGTAGAACTGGCCCATGTTTCTGGGGAGTGAAGTATCCAAACCACTGTTCATCCATATTTCCTGGATGATTTGCTCCCTGCGCTCAATCCTTTCTGCTAGCTCTGCAGCCTCTGTGGAACTGTAGACAGGATATGAAGTCCTACAAAACCCCGACAGTTCCCCCGGAAAATCAGAGTCAGAGGAGTCCTCCTCCCCTTCTTCATCCTCGCTGTCCTCCTCGGCCTTGTCACTTCCTGGCACCAGGTGCTCCCTCGCCAGCTGCAGCTCCTGGAAGTCCTTGGTGCAGGACACTCTGATGACCAAGGCGCACAATGTGAGCGCCAGACCGATGCAGACACTGGACACGAACAGCAGGGCAGCTCTCTCGGGGTGGGCTGTGGGGGAAGAGGACATGTCAGGAGCTGGGGGGAGCTGTGAGTCTTCACCAATCCCAAGTCCCACAGAAACAGAAGCCTGCCCAGGCAGGCAGCTAATGCAGAATGCCAGTCCTAGATAGCATCCTTGAGACCATCCTCACCTAAGTGATCATATACTCCCATTGATTAAAAAAAAAAGGTTTTGAGCATATATAGTCAATGTAAGTATGTATACGAGAGGACATACAGCAGAGGGACTCAGAAGCTGGTCCCCCTGAGTTCAAAATCAGGTCTGCCACTCATTAGCTGTGTAACTTTGAGCCAGTTACATAACCTCTCTGTGCCTCAGTTTCTTCATCTGCAAAATGGAGCTAATAGCACCTTCCTATTATAGACTTGTTATGATGAAATAAGTTAATTCCTGTAAAGCTTTCAGAACACTCACTGACACATCATAAATGTTCAATACACTGTTAGCTATTAGTAGTAATAAATTATGAAAAATTAATTTATAAATAAAGTATATATACGACTAAGTACAAATATAGTAGATGTCAGCAGAGCTTAATTTCTTTTAGATTAAAAAATAAATGGAAATATGGGGGCTGGCCCACTGGTGTAATGGTTAAGTTTGTGTGCTCCACTTCAGCGGCCTGGGGTGTACAGGTTCGGATGCTGGGTGCGGACCTACACACCACTCATCAAGCCATGCTGTGGCGGCGTCCCATATACAAAGTAGAGGAAGACTGGCACAGATGTTAGCTCAGGGACAATCTTCCTTACCAAAATAAATACACAAATAAATAAATGGAAATAAAAGTTCTAGTAGTTTTTCCTACATCTAAATGATTGTATAATAATAACGGAAATAGAAATTATGCTAATTTTCACTACGTACCCTGGTCTAAATCCTTACACATTTAATCCTTACATTAACCCTGCACGGAAAAGACTATTACTCTTCCCATTTTTCAGTTGTGCGCCCCTTGAGGTGTCAGCACTCCCACTTTGGGAAATAATGATCCAGCTAACTCCCTCATAATATAGGAGTTGGCAGACTTTTCCTGTCAAGGGCCAGATAGTACATATTTCAGGCCTTGTGGGCCGTACAGTCTGTTGCAACTACTCATCTCTGCCATTGTAGTTCAAAAGCAGCCACAGACATACAGGTATGGCTGTGTTCTAATAAAACTTTATTGACAAAGTTGGCCTGCGGGCCGGAGTTTGCAGACCCCTGATATAGAGGCTCAAGCTGAGGCCCAGGGGGAAGCCACTGCTGGACACTGGCGGAACGAGGACTGGGACCCAGATCTTGAGCTGTGAGCTGCTTGTGAGGCGGGCATGTGGAACCACCGGCACTTGCTCCGTACATCTCAACTGAACGGAGCCTCCTCTAGGCACACCGCCTCCATTGTACTACATGCCAATAATGAAGACCGCTGTCTTTGGCGCCCCTGTCTTTCCCCAGAGGTGCAGACTGGCGTTTCAGAACTCTAGGGCTGTTAGGTTTCATGTACAGGCAAGGCATCCAGCCATTGTGATCCGACGGCAGAGACCTCAGTGGGACCCGCTATCTTCCTGAAACTTGAAACCTCCCCAGTCGGCTTCCTTCACTTGCAGCTCAGGTCACTGGCGGAGTTACTGCACTCAAATATGTTTTTCTTTGTTGCCATCGCCCCTACTAGCACAATCTCATCACCTCTTTAAGACATAGACGTCTTCATTCCAATTTGATTTTGGCTGCAGGAGGGGCAGCGAGTTGTTTGTAGTGCTGCTAATAACAATACAGTTTTCCTAAGGATTAAGATATTTTGAAGATTTAGTCAAATACAGACACATATCCTTTGTGAGAGAAGGAAGGGCTATTTTCATTTCTGGGAGTGGAGGTAGAATGGAGATTGGGGACACTGGCACTTTGGACAAAGTCATTAAACCATAATATGCAAAATGATTACCCAGACAGGTGGGTAACTATGAGCCAATTATGGTACCTCTTCCTTCCTTCCTTTCCTTCCTTCCTTTCCTTCCTTCCTTCCTTCTTTCCTTCCTTCTCCCTTCCTTTCCCTTCCCTTCCCTTCCTTTCTTTTTAAGGACGCCAGATGGACAGAATTATATTAATCATAATCCTTAGGATGTGACACATTCTCTTCATTGGTCAATACATGGCCCTTTTTAATGTTTATTTACTTAATTACCTTTAATTCTGTAATCAGCCCCTGGGCTGTGAATAAGCCCCCCCGTCCCCCCATGGGAGCGAGGGCCTTGACAACAACCTGCATCCAACCTGTGGGTTCCCCCTCCCCCCAACCTGCTCCCATCAAGGTAACTACCCCCTGAATTCCACAGTCATTACTTCCCTGGTTGCCTTTTTATATAATTTATTGCATCTCTATGTATTCCTAAAAACTTTATGAAAACGGTATCATGTTACAGATAGTGTTTGGAACTTGGTGTTTTGTTTTGTTTTTAAAAACTTAATATTATGTTGCCGTATCTTATTGCATTGTCTTGACTATACCGTAATTTATTCACTCACTCTCCTGCTGGTGGGCATCTGGGTTGGTGCCAGCTTTCTGCCATGTGGGCACTGTAGGTATGAACATTCTTGTAAAAGTCCCTGGTGGACATATGCAAGTGTTCCTCTGGGGTACTGATCTAGGAGGGTAATTGGATGGGTTTTAGGGTATTTGAATTTTAGGAAGTACTGCCAAAGTGGTTTCCAAAGTCCCTGCAGTGTGGGAGGAATCCTGCAAATCCTTGTCTTCTCCAGCACTTGGTATGGACAGGCTTATAAACGTTTTCTAATCATCTGGGTTTAAAATTGTATCTTACTGGGGGGGGGTCTTGATTTTCATTTTCCTGATCCCAAATTATATGTATATCTCTTCAGATGCTTGTATATTTCCTCTTCTCAAAATGCTGGTTCATGTCACAAGCTCATTTTTTCTTCCTATTGGGTTGTTTGTGCTTTTTGTCTTGTATTTTCACTTTCGTTAAGGTGTCTTTTTTTTTGTGTGTGTGTGAGAAGGACTAGCCCTGAGCTAACATCCGATGCCAATCCTTCCCTTTTTCCTTGAGGAAGATTGACCCTGGGCTAACATCCGTGCCCATCTTCCTCTATATGGGACGCCGCCACAGCATGGCCTGACAAGCAGTGCGTCGGTGCGTGCCCGGGATCCGAACCTGCGAACCCCGGGCCGCTGAAGCAGAGCGCACGCCCTTAACCGCTGTGCCACCAGGCCGACCCCATTAAGGTGTCTTTTGATCTAGTGAATTTACCTGAAAAACAGGAATGATAATGCTACTCTTCTCCATCTTCCCTGCCTCCAGCTCATCTCCTCTCTCCTCTCTGGCCCCTTTCATCCATCTTTCCCACTGCGGCCATTGTAATCTTTTTAAAAATACACATCACTGCCCTACTTAAAACCTATAAATGGTCCTCCTCCTCTCCTAAGCTAAACATCAAATCCTCACCACAGCCTGTGAAGTTTGCTATGACATGGCCCCTGCCACCCTCTCCAAGTTCAGCTCCAAAGACTGGTCCCTTCTGCTTTCTGCTGTCCTGCCACACTGGCCTCTTTCCATTCCTCACAGGGGCCGGATGACTTCACACCTTGGCACTTTTGCATTGTTCTTTTGCCTGGAATATTCTTTTTCCCCCTCTTCATAGCCCTCTGTGCCTGCACCCCCAGACTAGGCCAAGTACCCCCATCATTGGGTCTCATAACATCTTGAAGGTCACTAAATCACCAAGTGTGTTTCCTCCTTTCTGTCCCCGTAGAATGCAAGCTCCATGAGGGCAGGGGCTGAACTGTCTTGCTCTTTGCCAAATCCCTGGTGCCCAGCGCAGAGCAGGGATTACACAAGTATCTGTTGAGTGCATGAAAGGAGGCGTCACGGACCTAGAGCACTAGGCGTGGTGCCCAGTGGGTGGGACTCCATAATGTTAGCTGCCTCTTTTCCTCTCTCCCTCTTCTCCTGGGAAGTGAGAGTCTGCATTCTCCTGCCAGGAGAGCTTCTCACTCATCAGACTCTCAGTGCCTCTTGGCTCAGGTATGCCTCCTGCCAAGTGATCACTCTCTAGGCCATGTCCACACCAAGTGTGCTGAGATCCAGTGATCAAAGATGGAGAACATGGGCAACTCTTGGCAAGCCCATTGGAACAAGGTTTCCTAGTCATCTGAACCAACTAGTTTAAAATCACAGTATCACTAGACATTAGTGAGATGGAACCTCGAGGTGAGCTGGGCCACCTCCTCCGGTTACAGCCGTCTCACTTGTCCCAAGCCACCACTTGGCTAGGGCCCCAAGCTCGGGCCAGGGCTCTCTCCACAGCCCCAGGCTCTACACTAAAGATGCATCATCTCTTTTCTAGAATCAATTTGGACCACTCGAGGCTTTTGTGGCCCCTTTTCCTATTATATATTCTGGAAAAATAAAGGCGTTAGTCTCCATGTGGTTAAAGAGAATCTTCACACAGTTATTGTTGGTATTGTTCTCCATTTAGCCTCGGTTCATCACAGGCTCAAGGAAATGACTTTAATTTCATCAGCTGTAAGCCCTTGGGAATCTCACAATGGTGGCCCGTGGCCTTTAAGGCCCCTTGACCTTTAGATCTCAGGTCTGGAGCCAACACATGCTCCAGCTCAAACTTAATTGTGTCCAAATAAGACACTGAGAGGCCAGGGTGAGGGTTACCTCCTGGGGCCCTGCTGCTGGCGGGTAAAAGCACAAAGTCTGTTGGCCCTGGTCTCCCAGCACTTAGGGATGTGACCATAACTTTCTGTCATGGAACCAAAGATTAGAGACCGTGGGAACACATCAGAATCCACACCGACGTGACAAGGCGGTGCTGATTTCCAATTGTCCTCCCTGACAGGGGATCATGTAACTCTGACTTTGGAATGTGTTGTTATATTTCTATTTCAGTGCGGGTTTGTCTGATAGCCTAGGGTTCCTTTCATATAAAACAGTGATGCCTCCCAGCTCAAGAGAAGCTCTGCTTTCTTACCCGTGGCCCCAGTTACCCCAGGACCCTGAGAGTCCACAGCAAGCTCTGCCAGAGGGCTGAAGACACACATGGTCCCCAGTAGGGGCAGTGACAGGAATATCAGGCCTCAATAGGCATGGCTGCAGGCACATATGAGGTCAACACACAAAGCAGATGTCAATGAAACACTAAATACGTGGAATGGGAGATGTCACGTTCTGAGCAAGACTCTAAATAAGTCTCCTAAGCACAATCTGCCAGGCGACAATGGCTGAGCCAGCTAATAAGTTGCCTTCTAAGAAGCTCCAACACATACACACACACACACACACACCCTTTTCCATTTCTATTTTTTTGTGTGTGAGGAAGATCGGCCCTGAGCTAACATCCATGTCAATCCCCCTCTTTTTTTTTTTTTTGTGCTGAGGAAGACTGGCTCTGGGCTAACATCTGTGCCCATCTTCCTCCACTTTATGTGGGATGCTGCCACCCCTGACAAGCGGTGCATCGGTGCATGCCCGGGATCTGAACCCGGGCCGCCAGGAGCAGAGCGCGCACACTTAACCACTACGCCACAGAGCCAGCCCCTCCATTTCTCTAATTTCAAAATTTTTCTATGAGCTTCTTCAGACCCATGACCTAGATTCTAGAATGAATTCAACAAGTAGGTCTATTATTGAGGTGACGGTAAATTCAAACATTCCTGAGAAGGTGTCTCAATGGCCACACAAGAGAAAACGTTCATCAGGGACCCTGGACGTTCTCACATCCATTCCGCCAACCTGTATTTCAACATTCCAGGACAAGCTCCTCGATTTTGGTTTCTAGTGCACTAGTCCCTCGCATATACTTGGCTGCACTAATGTGTCAAAGCCACTGGCAACCTGAGCTGGGAAAAGTCCTTTTGGCTTCACTCAGTCTACTGACTATGTGGCTGGTTTTGCTGAACCTACCCTGCTCCCTCTCGGCTCCCCGCTGTTCCCGCCAGTGGCCTCTCCTTCAGACAGGCCTCCTCCCTCTAGCTTGGGGAGATGAATGTGCCTAAACATCCCTCAATAAAACCAAGTAACAGCCCATCACGTCCTTAAATTTCTTTAAAATTAGATACCTATAAATGGCAAATAGGAGATGATAATAAGGCATAGGATAGCTCATGACACCAGATGGGGATTCATCATAGGGTCATTCATTAATGGCTCACTGTGCACCTACCCTGTGCCAGCACTGTCCTAGGTGCTGGGATATGACAATAACTAAGATGACAAACATCTGCCCTTGGGACGCTTACTGTCTAGCAGGGAGATGGGCACTTAAATCTCTCCTATGATTTCTGGGAGTGATGAGGATGCCAAAGGCAAGACAGGGATGGAAGGAAGCTAATTCAGGTAACTTGAGGTCAGGAGGTTTCCATCCCTGAGAATTCCGAAGGGCACACTTCTTGCTCAGAGAAGCCAGAGCACAGGTCTTGCATCTGCTGAGTCTGAATCCTGGCCCTGCCGATGTCTACGCTGTGGCCTCAGGCAAGTGGCTCACCTCTTCTGACCCTCAGCTTCCCTATGTGCAGAATGGGGGACCAGAGTCCCCTCTCTCAGGGCGTTGCTATGGGCTGAATTGTGTCCCCCCTCAAAAGTCATGTGTTGAAGCCTTAACCCCCACTGTGATTATATTTGGAGACAGGACCTACAAGGAGGTAATTAAGGTTAAATGAGGTCATTAAGGGTGGGGCCCAGATCCAATAGGATTAATGTCTTTATAAGAAGAGACACAAGAGCTCTCTCCCCCTCTCTCTCCCTGCCATGTGAGGACACAGCAAGATGGCAGCTGTCTACAAGCCAGGAAGAGAGCTCTCACCAGACACTGAATCTGCCAGGGCCTGGATCTTGGACTTGCAGCCTCCAGAACCATGAGAAGATAAATGTGTGTTGTTAAAGCCGCCCAGTCTATGGTATCTCATGATGGCAGCCCGAGCTGACCAAGACAGCTATTGAGAGGAACTGACAAGGCCCAGAGTGGCCACAGCTCGGTAGGTGGCCTCATCATTGCTCCTCTTTGTTATTCTCTGTGTGGAGGATTCTCATGATGCCTTTCCTCCAAGGGGCTCTCCAGGGTCTTTGAAAATATGGGGATATTTTTGACAATAAAAATCCTGACATCTCTTAATGTCGACAATTATCGGGAACTTCGAGAAGTGGAAATGGGAAGGTGATTAGAAAAGAGAAGCTTCTCAGAGGAAACCACCAACCACACAGGGAGGAATGTTGACGCGAGAAGACGATGGAACAGTAGAGGATCCCGACTCTCCTCTCTGTCTCCCGTGTTGAGATGGTTCCTTTAGTCTTTATTTTCTTCTGAGGAAGGCTTATCCCAAACAGCCCAGCCCTGGCAGGCCTCCAATAGTAATGCCATAATGCATCATATTAATGTGTATTTTACAAAAGGCCTCAGAGGTTTGGCATCCCTGAACAGAGTCAGGCAGGCATTGCCGAAACTTGCAGAATCAACGTTCCAAAATATGGCCTCCCCTAAGATGAACAGAGAAGGTGGGGAGGAGAGATGGCACGCACATCCCCTCATTGACAGCAATTTTGGCTCCACTAATTAAGGAGAGCTGAGTCTGATCCTCTCGGGGAAGATTACCAAGGGAAACCTTGGCAACCGTGAGAAGCAACACTGGTGACTCAGAAAAGGACTCTGCCTTCACAGGGCATGACCTGTTTTGCCTACTAAGTGACCTCTTGGCTTAATTTTCTTCCAGCCGAGGATGGAATTCAATAATCCTCTGCCCTTCCCAAATTTTAGAGCTGGGAAGTGCATTCCTCAGGTACCTACTTTCCAAAGCAGAAAATACCCATGGCGCCCACCTCCCAAATAGTGTGACTCTTTCTGTTTGCTCCCTCCCTCCCTATGTGGTTCTCCTACTGCGAGCCCACTTGGCTACCATTCCTGCACCTGAATTCAGGCTTCTGTGTTTCTGGATCTTAGAAGACTACGGTTGCCATGTCAAACTTAAAGTCATTTTTCTTTAGCTATCTGAGTGTTGTAATTAAACAGTGCATCTGTTAGACTTCAGTAAATATATTGGCATTCTAGGAAGCTTCGATTCATTGACCTACCTCTAATATAAGCAAATGCTGCCAGAGAGTTGCTAACAATAACTCCGTCTTTCCTCAGAACTCTTGGTTTGTTTGGGTCAAAGTTTATACCTGTTTCATAAAAAATGCAAGACTGATTAATCACAGCTGTTCACAGTACGCCTTTTGCTCCTAACTCAGGACTGCCATAATAAATAAAAAGTCAGGGAAATCAAATAAATGGGCCTCTAACTAAATTACGGAAGACTAAGCCAGGAAGAGCAGTTAGTAAGCAGTCTTTGAAAATATTAAGTGACGAAAGGGATTTAGGAATTCTACAATGTGTTGGTTCCAACTTCAGATGCCACTCATCCACTCGACTGTGGAAGGGAACAAGTTTATTTTCCCATCCTAAAGGCAATGGCATTCATCATGCCTTTGGGAGGCTTAATAATGTCTTACTTAACCACAGAGCTGCTGTCTGCTCTGTTGACCACAGAGGAGAAGGCCTTGAATTACGGAGGGAGGTTGTGTTGGGTTACTGTTTTGGAAAGGACAAACAAATGCAGGGCGGAACTGGTTCCAGATGCCTGGTTAAACTGCTGTGATGGGGGCCGGCCCGGTGGCGCAGACGGTTAAGCGCGCGAGCTCTGCTGCGGTGGCCCGGGGTTCACAGGTTCGGATCCTGGGAGTGCACCAACGCACCGCTTCGCAAGCCATGCTGTGGCGGCGTCCCATATAAAGTGGAGGAAGATGGGCACGGATGTTAGCCCAGGGCCAGTCTTTCTCAGCAAAAAGAGGAGGATTGGCAGATGTTAGCTCAGGGCTGATCTTCCTCACAAAAAAAATAAATAAAAATAAACAAACTGCTGTGATGGAGCTCGTGAGCTCCTGATGGTGCAGCCTAAGGGCTCTGGGGACCCCTGAGAATGTCAGACCGGGCAGAAGTCTCCGAGGAAGGATGGTACAGAGCACTCAGGCCTCCACTGCAGGGGCACCAGGATAATCATGGGATCTGAGTGGGAGCTCTGTTATAAAGAGCAACGGGGCTGGGAGAGGCAAAGCCTGGCAGAAAGCTGGAGTGGCGAGCTAGCAGAACCCGGAACATGAATAACAGTTATCTCTAAGCTTTGAGACTAGGGGTGAGTTCTGTTTCTGGTGCTTTCCCGTGTTTTCCACGTCAAGCATACTTTACTTTTATACTTAGGGGGAAAAGATCTCACAAATGTAATAAAGTGACACAAAACAAACTCTCAACATGCGAAGTGCAATGTCTTAGACAGATGTTCTACACCTTTCTATAAAGGCTACAGGGACTCTGCAGCTTCTGTCAGGAGCCCCAGGGGTCTCAATTCCATTCTAGATTTGATAAGGAAACCAAAATGGTCATGCTCCCATTTACAAAAGTCCAGTGAAAACCTAAGGAAGAAGGTGGCCTGTGTACGGAGGCCCACAGGTCCAGCCTGGTTCTGACCCACCCAGGTTCCTAATGGGAGCATCTTTCTAACAAGCTCACGGTAGAATCCAAGAACGTCAAATTTATTTCTGCCCAGACCTCTTTTTCAAAGTGATTTTTCTTTTGGGAAATAAGAGGGGAATGGAGGGAGGATTTATTCTACTTATAATTTAAACAACAAAATGAAATGTTGGCCACCATTTGCAACCATTCACCACAGCACTCCCATATTAGAGCTAGTAGCTCAAACACACCTCCTAACATCCCCTTTCATTCTAACCAGTGTGCACCCGGCTCTGGTCCCACGGGGCTGTTTACCTTTACTTAAAGAGAAATGCTGGTAGTAAGCCATAAAAATTACCATATTCACCATCTTTCTGCTTCAAAGAAGGTTTTAGATTAGCAACGGCTGGATCAATCGCTGTGAGTATGTTCTTGGGAACTAAAAAACAAAAAGAACTCTTTTAAATACATTATACGCTTAATATATTTTTTAAATGAAATGTAGTTAAGACCAAAAAAATCAATTTTCAAATCAGTCCATAAATCACTCTGCTTTTCAGATAAACTCACATACACCAAGGGCTACATACACCAATGGTACGATCATAAAATGTCCCAAGAAGGTAAAATTTTAGGCCAATTTTGAAGTACTAAAAAAAAAACACACCACAATAAGAACAAATAAACAAGATACGGTCTATCTATCCAGTAGAATAACATTTAGCAGAAACACGGAATGAAGTACCAGCATGTGCCACATGGATGAACCTCAAAAACATTATGCTTAGTGGAAGAAGCCAGACACAAAAGGCCACCTATTGTATGATTCCATTAATATGAAATATCTACAAGAAGTAAATTCATAGAGACAGAAAGTAAATCAGTGGTTACCAAGGACCAGGAATGAGAATGGGGAGCTGACTGCAAATGGGCATGCGAGAACTTTTTGGGGTCATGGAAATGTTTTAAAATTGGAGGGTGGTGATGGCTGCACAGCTCTGTAAATTTACTAGAAATCACCGAATTGTGTTTACTTAAAGTGGGTGAATTTTAAGGGATGTAAATGACACCTCAATAATGATGTCATGAACTTTGCTGAGATATAGTGAAACCAAATGACTGTAACTCACTCAAAGTCCACCAGCAACAACTCTGCTTTTTACCCACAGCTCTTTAACTCCTGGCTTCCATAATAAGCCTGAAGAGAATTCTAAGACTTCATGCTAGAATAATCCTCTAAGTATTATAAGAAAGGATGATAGGGGGTGGCCCGGTGGCGTAGTGGGTAAGTTTACGTGCTCCGCTTTGGTGGCCCCAGGTTTGTGGGCTTGGATCCCGGGCGTGGACCCATACACCACTCATTAAGCCATTCTGTGGCGGCGTCCCACATACAAATAGAGGAAGACTGGCACAGATGTTAGCTCAGGAACAATCTTCCTCAAGCAGAAAGAGAAAGATAGGCAACAGATGTTAGCTCACGGCCAATCTAAAAGAAAGGACGATAGAAAGATGAGGAGAGGGCCGGCCCCGTGGCTTAATGGTTAAGTGCGCGCGCTCCGCTGCTGGTGGCCCGGGTTCGGATCCCGGGCGCCACCGACGCACCGCTTGTCCGGCCATGCTGAGGCCGCGTCCCACATACAGCAACTAGAAGGATGTGCAGCTACGACATACAACTATCTACTGGGGCTTTGGGGGGGAAAAATAAATAAATAAAATCTTAAAAAAAAAAAAAAAAGATGAGGAGAGGAGGGCAGCGTAATAGCCTCCTTGGGAAGGTGGTGAAAGATTCCGCCGAGCTGACCCTAAGAATAAACCACCCGATCTCAAGATCCCCAGGCAGAGGGGATGAGATGACAGCTCCAGCTGAACCTAAACCGTGGGGCAAAGCAAGAATTCTGAAGGCCAAGCACACTGCAGCCAGCTGGGAAGAGGGAGAGGAAACCAAATATTTTTGCTGCAGAAAATTGCTTATTTTTGTTTGTTCTTTATCCCCGCTGGTATCTGGGAGAAGTGGCAACAGGAAATAGAAGTGAAGCCAATATAAACTGGGTAAGTTCAACTGCACTGATTTTCTAAAAAGAGCTGGTAAGATGTATTCAGCAGCAAGAAAACCTTATTTCCTTTCTCAAAGTGCTTAACTAAATTCTTTTGGGGATGTCTCAGGATCGACAATCAGAGAACATTCCTAGATTGTGAATTTTCCACTTGCAGGAGGCCTGGCGCCTTCGTGCCCATCAGCAGCAAGGGGCACTCCCCAGGATGGCACAATGACAATGGTGGAGGCAGTGGAAGCTGTCCAGGGTCCCCGAGGAATGCCCCTTGGCTGACCACGCTGCTGATCCTGGGACCATGGCAGCGCCCCAGAGAGCTGCCCTGTGCTGCCGCAAATGCTTTCTGATGAAGCAGCCTCTCCACCACTTCTGCGCCCTGAGAAGGACGCCCCGATTCCTCGGCAGGAGCACGTCCTCCCTGCCAGGAGTGGCACTTCCTTCTCACGTCTGTCTCTTGGCTTGTTCTCAAGATACGGCCTGAGGAGGGCTTGGCTCTCTGCACATGCCAGAGGCGTTATAGTTCCAGAAAGAGGACGACCTCAGAGAGGAAGGACATTCTAGGACCAGCTTTGCAGAACAACCAGGCACCCCACAGACTAAATTGCCTGCGTGTGATACAGGCTCAAGTCAGGAAATTGTCCATTTACTACGTGAAAATGGCTCTGATGGTGGGAGAATCTTTTAGGACCTTTAACAACAGGTGTCAACACACCTGTCGATTCTTGCATCTCCTTGTTTCGAGAACAAAGATGGGGACCGAGGGATGATTTATTACCACCCCTCAAACTTGCCCCTCCCACTTTAGGTATATTAGTGAACCCACAAGCAAATCACTAACGGAGCTCCTAACATATGCTGGACCCTGGGCTCGACGCTTAAATGGTGCATCTTGCTCCATCCTTATGGTGACCCTGTGAAGATGTGTATCATCCCCATTCCTGCAGATGGGAAAACTGAGGCCCAGAGACACGCCATTCACCTAGGAAGAGGCACAGCGTCAAATCCCGGTCTCGCCCACACATGCCCTTGATCTTTCTGTGATGCTGTACTGTCCATGGGACGTTCAGCCTTTCGGAACCGGAAAAAGAACTATTTCAAAGGATTATAAAGAAGGCAAAGTGACTCCCACTCAGGCAGTCCCCCTGAGTCTGTTTAGGCGAAACCAGAGATGATGATTCTAATGGACTTGAATGGTTCACTAAATTCGGGCTGGGCTCCCACCTTAAAATTTTTTGTTTTTCCTGAATAAATCTTCCAGGTCAAGCTTGGGTCAGTGCAGACTTTAAAAAAGAAGCCACCACAGGTTGAATTTAGGGCCCCAAAGAATTCTTCACATCAGAGACAAAAATGATGTCTGCTCAACTGTTCCCCCTTCTTAATAGGTACCCAGGCTGCATGAGCACCTCCAAATGCTGGCATCCCCCATCCTGTTTTGTCCCCAAATCCCAGCAACCCCCTAGCCTCTAGCCCCCAAATTCTGGTACCAGCATCCCTCTTGTCCCCAAATCCCAGCACCCATCCTTCCTGTCTCCAAATCCTGGTACCACCACCCCTCTTGTCCCCAAATCCTGCCACCCATCTGCCTGCCTCATCTTGTGGGAGGAGCTGTGAAGGCCCCAGGCTGAAGTCCACACGTTTCCTGTGCCTCGCAGGAATTGTGTGTGTGTGTGTGGGGGGGATGCTGCCTCTGTCTTGGTGATCCTGGAGGACCAGTGGCTATGGATATGGAGAGGAGTCCTCACTGCAGAGGCGAGGGGGAGAGCTGGCCGAGTTCTCCGGGTCTACCTTGTCCTATCAGGAGGAAAGTCTAAAATCCAGCACGTCCAAGAAGGGTGGCTGATGGTAAAACTTGGAGGGAGAATAGAGCCAGCGAGGACATCATTGGAGCAGCGAGGACCTCATTTAGCCGTGCATTAAAGAAGACTACTCAGTGACGCATCTCCCAACCCAATCAATGACCAAGTGCTCGGTGCTCTGAGTGCTTTGACATCAGCCAGACGTGCTGCCTACAGTTAGAAAAGCAAAGGGCTCTCAGCCTGACTCATTCCCCCGAGGATACTCGAAGATGCAGAAATTCTCCGCCCAGCCTAAAAGCTGTGTGGGAGAGAGCCCTGACTAATAGAAGCTCTATAAAATAGGGAGGAGTGTTCTTTTTAAAATGTAAATTGATTGTGTCCCCTGAGAAAACCTTTCAGTGGCTCCCCATTGCCCTCAGGCATAAGCCAGGCCTTACTTGCCCATCCCCCGAGATCCCTCCAGTCCTGCTCTGTTGCTCACCTTGCAGCCTTTGCCTGTGCTGTTCCTTCTGCCTGCCCTTCCCTCCTCCCCACCTTCACTTTGCTGACTCCTACACATCCGGTCTCACTTGCCTCAGATGCCACCTCCCCTGGGAAGCCCTCCTGGTCCCCAGAGTCCCCAGAGCCTGGAATTCACTACATTCTATCCCATAGCCTGTGAGGGCAGGGACCATATTGCTCACGAAATTCCCCTACCCCCACCTCCCTGTCTGCACATGGCTGGGGTTCAATCACATGTGTGGCGTGAATTAAGGCGAGGAGGCCACAGCACTCCCTGGTTCCTTTTATGGCCCCGTGGGTTCAGCCACAGGTGGTGGTTCAGGGCCCAGTGAAGGCCAATGGCCTTCTGACATACAGATGCTGACCCCTCCAGAATATTCTGGCTGGTTGTGCAACAAGGGTAAGCCGTGGGTGAGGCAGCCCTGCCCCCCAGCCTGGGTCATATTGGACATGGGTGACACGTGTTTCCTCAGATATGAGGGTCCCCACAGCAGGGCCTGCTTGACGCTCAGCTCTTGTCCCTGACACACCCTGCCCCCCCTAACCCATGGAGTGGGGTGTCCCCTGGGTGGGCACAGCAAGACTGCTGGGGAGAACAGCAAAGCCCGGCTGGAGGCTGTGGTTGGAAGCAGGATATGGAGTAGACCCCTAATGGGATGGATCTTCCCCGACCCTCTTCTCTAAGAGCAGCTTTACCTGAGGTGGGCATTGGCTGGGCCCCTCTCTGGCAGCCATGTTGAGAATCATGTCACATGGTCTCTGGCCAATGCTGATCAAAGGAGGGGGGCTACCTGACCCCAGCCCAGCCCATTAAATATCCTTCTGTTAGAAATTTAGAATTAAGATCGCAAGATCGCGAGTCTTCATGTTGTTAGAACTGTAACGTAAAAATCACTCAGGGCTGTGGAGGTGGCCACGCGCCATGCAGGCCAGGCTCAGAGGAAGGCCGCCTACAGAGGGAGAGAGGGGCTGGGGGGTGGGGAGTGGGGGAGAGAGAGAGAATAAAGAAGTAGTGCTGTGAGAAGCAGAGAAGAGAGAGGGAGAGATGGCTGCCATCGCCTTGGCGTTTCTGGCTTTAGCGCCACCTAGAGGCCTTGCTTTCCTGCCCTGGCTTCTGAGGACGGCCTTCTAGCCATATCATAACTCCCCATGCCAATCTTTTTTTGGCTTAAACCAGCTCAAATTGGTTCCTTCACCCACATCCAAAGAGTCCTAACTAAGACAGATCTACTTAGAAATTAATTATTGACAACCTCTGGAATCTTCGTATCAACCTCCATATCTGTTGTGAGAATTTTTGAAAATGTAAAATCTCTCAGGCCCACTTGGTGATCTATAAAATATGCAGACATTGCAAATCATTTTTTAGTGATTCAGGTTTCACAGTGAAGAGCAATCTGGCAGAGGGAAATATTTTTAAAATGTCAACCACTTAGATGGTGATTAGAAGGTGTCATAGAAGATGTCTGCTTGTGGGGGGCACTAACTTGCCTCACAGTGGGAGTCACCTCCTCCCTTTGGAATAACTCCTAGGGGACACACTGATGGACAAGGGGGCACTTTCTGAGGGCGATGGGAAGAACACACTCAACACTCCATTTTCTCCATGGTCCCACATCCAAAACCAACATGCACCCCCTTCTCTCTGACTTCGGCCTCCTGTGCTCAAGTGGACTCACTCAAATGCCTCCCTCTGCAATTCTTCAACCTCCTCCAGATCCCTCCACTGATCTCCTACTTCCTCTTCATCTCGAAGCCCGTCCTGTCTACATGTGCCTCCTTCTCCAGCTGAGATTCCACCATCCACCATTGTGATGACTCACTTGGGAACACCCAGCTCCAGCCCTCTCTCCCCCTCCTTTCTCGTTGCCCAGGGAGCCTCTCCCTGCCTGCTCTTGAGAAGCTGGCCCTGCTGGAGGGAGCCACAGCACTGGGCAGAAGAGGGTCCCCGAGAACTGTGACTGTTAACTCCTGCCTCCATGGCACTACTTCATACCTTCTCTCATCTCCTCGAACCCCTCTCCCCTTCCCCCTGTGCTCACAGCTGAGGACCTCATCTCATAGTTATTTTGAGAAGACAAAGACCATGCAATAGGAACTCCCAGAGCCTCCATTCCCAGAGCCTCTTCCGCCCTGTTACGACAAGGGAAACATCCTTCCCGCCTCTGTACGGTCAATCCCATCCCTCTCATCTTCCACCAGACCCCAATCTTTCCAATAGGCCAGGTCTCTTCAGCATCCCTAATGTGTTTCTACTTTCCAAACATTCCTCAAATCCATCTGATTTTTACCATGTCTATTAGCACCGCTCTAGTCCAAGTCATTGCTGTCCAACTGGTCTAACTGGTCTCCCACTTCCATCCCACTCCAGCCCATTCTCCACGCTACAGCCAGAGTCGTCTTTTAAGAGTCCAACCATCGTGATCGAATGACTCTCCCACTTAAAACCCTCCACTGGCACCCCCTCCCAGGATGCCTCAGGATCTGGTCCTGGCCCTCTCCAGTGCCACCTCCTGCCACCTTGCTCCTCACCAACTCCTCTCCTCCCCCACTCAGCATCTCTGCACGAGCTGCCCCACTGCTCCCACTGTGCCGGCTCACACCTGCCCACCCCTCAGAGCCCAGGTTGCAAGTTCACCCCAGAGGAAGGCTCTCTTTGAAAAACTTCTCAAACCACCACCCCCAAGCTAAATTAGGGCCCATCCACCCTTCTCCTCCTGCATAGTATCCTGCCCTTTTCTGACGCAGCATTTATCACGATGGGTAATGACAGATTTATGTGGTTATTTGTTTAATGCCTGTCTCTCTTCTCCAACTGATGATTCCATGAGGACAAGGACCATGTCTTTTCTTTTTTTGCACTACTAAATCCTTAGCACCCAGCACAACCCCTGACACACAGAACATGCCCATAACGTGCTGAATGAGGGAAAAGAATCTCGAACTGGGATGCGCAACCCCCAGGCCCTGAAAGCCCATTTTCTTGGCTTAGCTAAGAAGAGCCACAGCCCTAGGAACTGCTCTCGCCTCATCCTTGAAGGCACACCAGGAAATTCACCTTATTTGCAGGCTAAAGTCCCGCTCCTTCAACACTCCGCTGGAGAGGCCTGAAGTTACTAGAACTTCATAATGATCTATGTGGCTTCTCGGGGAACCTCAGCCAGAATGGGCTCAAAGGTACCCAGAGCTGCTTCGACGTGGAAACAGGAATAAAGACTGAGAGGGGAAGTAAAGTCATGCTTCCTGGAATGTAAATGTGGCTGCTATTATTTTGGGAATACATTTACATAGTCACTTCATTGTACCTACTACAGCTTTGAAATTGCAGAGGACAACACTTTTAGCTCGGAGTGTAAAAGGCTGGGGATGCAACCGAATATTATTAGGCCACAAAAGGGAATGAAGTATTGACACACGCTACAGCACAGATGAACCTTGAAAACATATGCTAGGTAAAGAAGCCAGGCACAAAGGGCCACACATTGTACAATTCCATCTATATGAAACATCCAAAGAGGCAAATCCATAAAGACAGACAGTAGATTGGGGGTTGCCTGGGCGAGGGGGCTGGGAGGATGGAGGGTGGATCGGGAGGTGACTACTAAAGAGTACAGGGTTTCTTTTTGGGGTGATGAGAATGTTCTTTAATTGTGGTGATAGTTGTACAATTCCATGAATATACTAAAACCATTGATTTGTATGCTTTAACGGGTGAATTGTATAGTCTTTGAATTATCTCTCAATAAAGCTGTTACCAAAAACAAGAGGCTAGGGGTAGCTGGCGGGGGAAAAGGGGTTTCCATGATCACAGGTATCAGGTTCTTCAGCTACGGTGCTCTTTGCTCTTTCCTTCCATGCTCGTTTGTCAGGATTACAACCCAGAAATCCTCAGTACCCTCAGAGAACAATTAACTGCTGATTCACTTTTAGGTAGCTTTATAAAATTGGAATTGAATGTACCAGGCATTTCATTTTATTATTTGAAGACACAAGGAAAACACAGTCATGACTTCGTGTAACATTCTTAATTGTGTTAGGTAAGCATTTGAGCTGTTGACTCAACGCTGTGGGCCTGTAGATAAAAGGGCTGTTGGCAGCACAGAGAATTAGTCACTTAGGGCCTAAAAGCAGGACTGGGAGGTTAACCAGGAGCCAAACAACACTTCTGTGAACTTGCATGACATACCCATAAACTTCAGAGCCTCCTAAGAACCCAGATAAAAATCACTATTCCCAGTGCCATCAACTTCGCCCCATTTGTTTGTTCTTTTCCTGTTCTTCCCATTTGCTGCCAATCTGATGGCTAGAAGGGCTTTTAAAACAAATTTCAACCCAAGAAAATTCTATCACCTATCTGATGTGAATGTCATAAACAAGAATAAAGGGTAGAAAAAGAGGCTCTTGAATATCTGGGATGACAACACAGTTTCAGGAGTAGGGTCTTTCGGTTTGCTGCAGGAACTTTTGTTCACGTGATCACCACCGCCCAAGAGACGGGGTGTGGAGGGTGTATTCTTACCACAGGCGTAGGTGACGGTGAGGTATTTTTTCACTCTGGGGAGACAGGGACTTCCGAAATGGAGGTTGTTGACAACGATTTTGCATCTCTGCCTCCCATAGCACCTACTGGATAATACTTGCAAAGCCGAGTAGGTCAAACAGTCTGAAAGGCAGAAAACATCAAGAGAACTTTCTGTTACATTCCACATGCGGCCACCACATATTTTTTGTAAATGAATATGCTGAGCTGGATTCCAAATCTCACGGAGATCGTTTCTCTGATTATTTCCTGTCTCATTAAAGCACCCAAGATGCTTTACCATACAAAGTGTATGGATTAAGTACAGTAGGGGCAGAGCTGGTTTCACAGGCATGTGCTAGAAGGGCCCTGAGCTTACTTGAATGCTCTGCTGTCGCCAGCTTGAAATTCTTATATATTTTTGAACAAGGGGCCCTATATTTTCATTTGGTACTGGACCCTACGAATTATGTAACTGGTCCTGCATACACAGCAGGCAAAATATGTAGAACATTGAATGAAGATTCTTATTTCCTTTAAAACTCTTACCACTCTTTGAAATATTTATATATTTATTTTGAGAATCCATCTCCCCTCTATGAACATAAGCTCCATGAGAGAAGACTATTTCTATCTTGCTCATCATCCACTTTCCACTGCCTGGCCCACTATGGAACCCAACAAATAACTGGTGAATGAATGAATGAATGAATGAATGAAAGGAACTAATAAGCCTGAGGATATGTTCTTCAGCACCCTGGTGCAATGTCATCACAATTAGTAAACATTAATTGAACACGTACAGAGGATGAGGCACTGTGCTATGTACTGTCAGAAAAACAAGCCAGAAGAAGCCTGCCTTGCATTGGCAGGACGTGCAATGGAGCTGGAGAGGCAACACCCATATGCGTGACCCGATGTACAGGGAGTGAGTGTCAGCAGTGAGTGGTCCAGGCAAGAGGTGCTGGGGTCAGAGGCAAGAGAGAGCGCTGTGGACCGGAGTGGTCAAGACAGGCTTTATGGAGGAGAGCGGCTTGGTCATGGGAGAAAGAGCATGAATCGGATAGAGGCAGGCAAGAGAGAAAGGTATAAACACCAAGCCAAGTGGGCCAGAGCACTTAAGGGGAGTCTAGAGGGCTGAGCATGAGCTGGAATAATGGTGGGGGCAGGGAAGCCACAGAGAATGAGCCAGAAAAGCAAACTGGAGCAAGATGAGATAGCCTTCGAATGCTCAGCTAAAGACATTGGACTTTATTCTGCAAGCAACAGGGAGCCTAAAGAAACGACCTGATGCTCTTGTCTTTTGGGGACGGTGTACAGGATACCCTGAGAGAGAAAAGGAACCAACGGCAGGAGACCAGTTTAGAAGCAATTTTAACCATACACCTTGGGAGGAGTTAAGGGCTTGAAGAGCAGGGGACGGAGAAGGAGAGAATTTTAGAGACCTTGCAAAGTTCGGTTCACTTATAATAGCTAACATTATGCCAGGCTCTGTTCTCACTCTCGTATGTTAACTGATTTAATGTTCCCAACAACCCTATGATATAGGTTGTTTATTATATATATATACATAAAATTGTTTATTATATATAATGGGTTTTTAATATAGTATATAATAGGTTGCTTATATTACATATACACACACACACATAGATACACACATAGACACACACACACACACACACACACACACATATAAGGAGGTTACATAACCTCACACAGCTAGAGAAGTAGAGGATAGGAGGGTGTGGATGTGACTGCTGCAGAGGCTCCAGAGTCTGCAGGCTTCACCTCTGAGCTCTGCTCTCCAGGTCTCCAGTGGAGGGTGGGTGAGGGACCCATCAAGGATGATTCAGATCTTAAGCCTGGGAACTGAAGAGACAGTGGTGCCATTGCCAGGGACAGGGGAAATCAGTAGGAGGACAAGATGATAAATTCATTAAAAAAAATACTGTTCTGCATTTCAGATAGGAGGAGCCTTTAAAGAGAATTTCCAGATCCAGAGATGCCAGTGGAGGGTCGTGCCTGGAGAGCCCAAGGGCTCAGAGAGAGTGCTGGCATCACAGTGGCCGGGATCTGCAGTCATAGGACTTCTCCTGTGCTGTCTGCTCACGTCTTACAGATGACAAACTGCTCCGCCCTCTAAAAACAAAAACCCTGCACTCCCCATATCCTCGAACCTCTCTCTAGCCTTATCTCTTTCCTTCACAGTCAGGCTTCTAGAAAGGGTCCTGTACGTCCCCTGGCTCCTCTGCATCTCCTCCAGCCCATGTCCCATCCATCCTCACTGTGCTTCTGTCTCATGCACGCCCTGACACTCATCCCTTCTCTCCAGTCACGGGGACCTACCACTGTCCTATCCAAGAGATGGGAGCCGGTCCTGACTCTTGCCCATCTCTGGAACCTTGGGGGCCTGAACACTCTTGTTGAAGGAACGGTTCCTCCCTGACCCTGGCTCCATGGTGCCCTTCTCCTGGTTTGTCTCTGACTCCTCCATCTCAGAGCCCCCTGCAGGCCTGCCCACCCAGAGCGAGCTCTTTCCTGTGCCTGGGCTCTCTTCCTCCACCTGCACACTCTATCTGGGCCACATGTCCATCCTGAACCTCCGAGAATGAGGACCCAATAGCTCGCTTCAGCCCTGGCCGCTCCTGGGAACTCTACCCTGTGCATGGATTGCCTTCACTCTCCTCCCAGGAACCTCTCATTGCTCACGTCTGTCTAGACCATATTCATCATGTCCTCCCATCCCCCACCGACGCCCAAGCGACCCAACCCAGCCCTGCTCCTCTCCTGATTCCTGCTCTCTGTGACTGGTACCTCATCCTCCAAGGAGCCCCAGCCGGAACCCTCAGCTCATTCCCCTCCCCACGCCCTCCCAATCTGACGCTCTGGCTGAGAATCCACCCTCCTCTCAGTTCCCCAGCCTCGGCCTCAGCTGCAATCCTGTCTCTTTTGTTGTGAGTCTTTTATCCAGTCTCCCCCTCCATTTCCTTCCACTTCCAATGGTTCTCCCCTTTGCCCTCCAGTATGTTCTTTCTAATCATATCACTCCCCTGCTTCAGATCCGGCCCCCACCTGCCCTGCCCTTAAGATCAAGCCCAACTCCTGAGAATCGTGCACAAGGTCTGATGTGACTCACCTCCTCTGCCTCCTTTTAGCTTCCGTTGCAGCCATTCCTCTGCCCCAGCCTGTGTCCCCAGCCTGCTGAGCTCACTGCAGCTCCAGAAAGCCAGCTGTGATCCTCGATGTCCCTACGCCTCTGCACAGGCTCTTCTGCCTGCTTGGAATGCCCTGTCCCCTCTGTCTGCTCAGTGGTCACCTTCTCCATGGTCCCCACCCCCGGGTCGCAGTTAGTAGTTTCCTTCTCTGTGCTTCTACTGTTCCTTGTACAGCTGTTATCACGGCTCTACTTATTTGCTCATTTGTCTGTCCCCAGTCTAGATGGGGAGCTCCTGCTCTTGGTACCTTACACAGGGCCTGATGCTCAGTGAATGCTCAAAGAATTGCAGGACAAAGGTGAGGGTTACAGCCTCCATCCCTTTGGAAACTCCTCCTCGCCTGCCGATACCCTCACCACCGGGCGTTTGAGACAGCTGCTCAGAGGAAGAATCTCAAAGTGGATCACTCAGGAAGAGAGGGGAAGGGGTAAACCAGCAGTGGGGTACCGGGGTGCATGACAACCAGAGGAAGTGAGCTGCAAGAAGGATTCAAACGGACCGGAAGCCAGAGAAAATGCCCTGGCTTCACCCCCATGTTCGCTGCAGCATCATTCACAACAGCGAGAGGTGGAAGCCACCTAAGTGCCCATCAGTGGAAGAATAGATTACAAAATGTGCTCTACACACACAATGGACTATTACTCAGCCTTAAAAAGAAAGGAAATCACGACACATGCTACAACATGGATGAACCTTGAGGACATTATGCAAAGTGAAATAAGCCAGTCACAAAAGGGCAAATACTGTAGGATTCCACTCATATGAGGGACCTAGAGCAGTCAAATTCACAGAGACAGAAAGTAGAATGGTGGTTGCCAGGGGCTGGGGGGAGGGGGAATGGGGAGCTATTATTTAATGGGTACAGAGTTTCAGTTTTGCAAGACGAAAAAAGTTCTGGAGATTGGTTGCACAACAGTGTGAATATACTTAATACTACTGAACTGTACACTTAGAAATGGTTAAGATGGTAAATTGTGTGTCATCAGTTGTTTTAACTACAATTAAAAGAATATCATGGCTTAACTGTGAAGATTAACCAATTTTCATAAAGTGCTTCGAGCAGTGCAATAAGTCAGCCATGATTAATGAAGAGGAAGGAGGAAGGATGAAGGGAATTAAGAACGTGACGGAATAGGAGAAGGCTTTGATCTACCAGATATTAAGACTTGTCAGGGGCCGGCCCCGTGGCTTAGCGGTTAAGTGTGCGTGCACCCACGCACTGCTTGTCAGGCCATGCTGTGGCGGCGTCCCACATAAAGTGGAGGAAGATGGGCATGGATGTTAGCTCAGGGCCAGTCTTCCTCAGCAAAAAAAGAGGAGGATTGGCATGGATGTTAGCTCAGGGCTGATCTTCCTCACCAAAAAAAAAAAAAAAAAAAGACTTGTCATTAATTTATAGAAATTAAGACAGTATGGTGCCCTGGGATAGAAATATTACTGATGGACCAGAAGAGAGAACCTAGAGATTGAGCCAGGTGTGTATGGGACTGTGGTATGGGACAGGGGTGATGTGGCAGTGGGGTGGAGGATGGGAGGATGGTGGCATATCTGGTTATCCATAGGAAAAAAGTGGGATTGAGTCCCCATACAAAAATCAATTCCAGATGTATTAAAGACTTAGATGTGAAAAGCAAAACTTGAAGAAAAAAACGTAGGATAACATTTTTCTGATCCTAGAACGGGAAACAATTTCCTTAAATTAAATACAAAAAGCACTAACTGAAAAAAAGAAGATTGATACATTTGATTTTGTTAAAATTAAGAAATACTGTCCATGGAAACATACCATAAAGAAAGCAAAAAGATAAGCCACAAATGGAGAGAAGATATTTTCAATACATATAATCAAAAGATTTAGTGCTTCTACAAATAAATACGAAATAGACAAATGATCCAATTTTTTTTTTTTTTTTTGGTGAGGAAGATTGACTCTGAACTAACAACTATCGCCAATCCTCCTCTTTTTCCTTGAAGAAGATTGTCCCTGAGCTAACATCTGTGCCAATCTTCCTCTATTTTTTGGATGTGGGACACCACCACAGCATGGCCTGACAAGTGGTGTGTAGGTCTGCACCAGGGATCCAAACCTGCGAACCCCGGGCCACCGAAGTGGAGCATGCGAGCTTAACTACTACACCACCAGGCTGGTCCCTGATCCAATTTTTTTAAATGGGTGAAAATCATAAACAGATATTTCACAGAAGAGGAAGCATATCTGATACATATATGAAAAGAAACTTAGTCTTATTGGTAATCAGGGAAACACAAATTAAGCCCACAATGAAGACACCATTTTATACCTTCTAGATTGGCACAAATTAAGAAGCCTGACAACACCAAGTGTTGGAGAAGATGTGGATCACTGGAAACTCTTGAACATGGCCGGCAGGAGTGTTAACCGTCCCTGGAACATACATCCTAAAGGAACTTCTGAACCTTTGAACATTTTCATATCCTAAGACTCAGTAGTTTCACTCCCAAGAGTATACAGGCTCACATATCCCTTTCTGGAAACCCCTCAGAATTCACAATTCTTCCGATTTTAGAGAGGTAATCCTATGCATTGGGGCGGAGATGCATAGTCAAACACATTGTTATTTCTCCAATGAAACATGCAAATATGCACATTGAGATAAACGAAGATTAATTAAAACTTCATGTCAGTTCTGGTTGGATCAGATTTTTCTGCCATCTGAATTTTTTCAAAACTCTTGGTTTCTCAGAGCTTTTTGGCTTTCAGAATTGCAATAAGGGATTGTAGACCTGTACTTTAGAGAAACTTTTACATACATGCCCACCAGGAAACATGTACAAAATTGCTCAGAGAAGCACACTTCTTACCAGCAAAAACCTGGAAACAACCCAAATGCCCATTGTCATGAGAATGGATAAAGTATGCAGTGTCATTCAACAGCACAAATGAATGGACCACAGCTATACACAACAATATGGATTGACCATTGAAACAATGTTGACTGAAAAAAGCTCATCCCAGGGGCAGCCCTGTGGCCAAGTGGTTAAAGTTCCGCGTGCGCAGCGCGGCCCGGGTTTTCGGGTTCAGACCCCGGGCGTGGACCCGTTCTGCTCGTCAGCCATACTGTGGAGGCATCCCACATATGAAGTGGAGGAGGACTGGCACAGGTGTTGGCTCAGGGCTAATCTTCCTCAAGCGAAAAAAGAGGAAGATTGCCAACGGATGTTAGCTCAGGGCAAATCTTCCTCACCAAAAAAAAAGAAAGCTAGTTCCAGAAAATTACATGCAGTTAGACACCACTTTTATTAGCCAAAAAAGGAAAAGAAATATTAAAAAAATAAGTATGTATGTAACATACATACGTGTGGAATAAAACAAATACCAAAAAGGGAAAGGAATAAACACAAATCTCAGGATGGTGGCTGCCACTGGGAGAGACAGGGCGCTGGGACAGGGGAGTAGAGAGGCAAGTTATTTGCAGGCTTCTAGTTCTTTGGGGTGTAAAGCATTATATATTCTGCTTTACAATTTGCATAAGTATTACACAGATTATTTTGTGTATATCAAATATATAAAAGAATTTAAAAATAAAAAATGGATTATTAAGACCTTTTTTCAAGAAGACTTTTCTCCTAGAATCCTTTTAAGTTAAATGAAGATCAGAGATGTCGGAGGCAAGGAGTCAGGTAATAATAATACCACAGGAAATAAAAATATAAATATTTGTTTGTGGGCATATTGATCCAGAAAAGTCTCATAGGGGCATAGAGGAAGCAGTGACATCTGGTAAAAACTTGAACACAGGGAAAGAGACTGGTAGGAGTCGAGAACAACAGTAAAATCAACAGTACCACGTCCATTCTTTTCTCCTTTAGTCTCCTCAGGGTGATCAATTCAAACAATGCTGCCAGAGTCGACTCCTAAAAGTACAACTGTGGTGATGCTCCTTCCCTGTTTATGCTGAAGCCTCATGAGGCGGAGGAAGCCTGGATCCCTGAGTCACTGCCTGGAGGAGGGCTGCCCAGGAGAACCACCCAAGCCCCACTGGACTGTGATGTGAGCAGGAAATAAACCTTCCCTGGGTTAAGCGACTGAGTTGTTTGTTATAACAGCTAATGTTAATTACCTTGATTAATGCTTAGCAAGGTTATGCAACTTGCTCACAGTCTTACTGCTTAGTGACAGTGTGGGCCCTAGACCCTTATCTGGTTGACATTAAAGACTTGGCCCTTAAATATGATTTCCCTACCTAGACAAGAATAGGAAAAGATTGGGAGAATCATGGGCTCAAACAATTTGCTAGAAGAGAGACGATAAGAGGCTGGGCCATGGTGAAGAAGAAATAGGGGCTCTGGATCCTGACAGTCCGCTCAAGGAGACAGGACATGAGGAGCCAGGACAGGGGGATTCGAGCGAGAAGGTTCTTAAGGGAGAGTATCAGTGATTGACATAAGGCAAGTTTCAGGTGTGCAGAATAGTTGGCGCATGTAAAACATGTGGCCCAGCTAGAGGAAAACAAGACGTGGAAGGTCAGAGGAGGGGAAAGTCAACAAGGAGGAAGAAGTGTGCATCTGATGTATTTGTCTAAGGGTTTCAGAATGGTCTATGGGAGAAAGTGGGTTGGGCTCTGGAAGGATCTGGAAGGGCAGGGGCATGACCATTGCTTGTGGAGTAAAAAAATCACCAAGGGAGGAGAGTCTCTGTGGTTCTGTAAGAGCCAGCCCCTTGCTATGGGGTGAGGAGGAATTTAATGGGTCTGAGGTAATAGGGGACCTGAATTTCTTCCAGCGGGGTCAGCCACTCGTGGACAGAGCACATGTGTGGGTGATGAGGATGACAAGTCAGGGTGATGCTCAGCGGACCTCATGGAAGAAGAAAGAGAAGCCAAAGGTGCCTTCTCAGAAGACAGATTAGGGCTGAAATCACAGACCAAGGAGTCTGCTGAGAAAAGGCTCAGAAAAAGAGAAGTGAGACCTCCAAGTAAGAGACGAATTCAAGGCCCAGCTAACCTAAAAGGCTGACACGCAGAGACAAGGGCTAAACATGTGGTCAGATGGGTGAGCACAGCGTCCGACCCAAGCAGCTCTCAGTGAGTAAATGGTAGCTCCTTTTCCGAGAGCACTGGCATTCAAACTGCGTTCAGGGATCCCCGGGGTTCTGAGGAGGTACCCCAGGGACCTTGCAGGGAGAGAAAGGCAGGAAAGCTCATGTCTCAGGAAGCTCCACCTTTAGCTCTTATATTAATTAGAGATCTGGGACAGAGTCCAGTTGAAAGGAAGGATCTATGGCTAAACACTAAAAAGTTGGAAAAACGATGCTCTTGAGGAAAGGACAATTAAATATATATACTATATGTATAATAATATTCATTTATATAATATGTATATATTATATATTTACATATATATGTATATGTATGGACCACATATATATGGACCATATATACATTTATATGTGTATATGTGCAAACATAAATGTATATATTTTTATGTTATATATTTAAAGGTATAAATATATGTAATATATATATCTCAACAAATGGTGAGGAATCTTATAAAATCACTTGATTTGAATATATTCATGAAGGTTCTGATTTACTTTTGTAAGTACTATTCCACAATATCTGACAATTGGGTATTGTGGGCACACGGTAGGCAATCAACAATGCTGTATTTAAGGAACGAATCAGTGGGCTGAAATGGACACCAGGTAATGCAAACATCTCATATATCTGGACTTAGAATGCGGTTTTTTTTGTTGGAGTGCCTGATCCATGAGTTTGAATCTATGCTGAGAAAAGCCGCCTCTCGGGGACTCAGGGAGCTGTCATCCTTCTGTTGGTCCCTGATCAGCTTTTCTCAGCTACTCACTCTGGGCTTGGAATTGGTCTATCTTTTCTCTGTCTGCTTCTGAATACTCGAGTCTAAAAGATGCATCTTGCTGGACCTAATTGGGTGGGTCCTCACAAATGAAAGAAAGGTAAACAGACCAAATCAAGAAGCCAATAGAGCTCTAATGAAATGTTTTAAGTGCCCGTCTATAGCAAGAGCCAGCAGCGTCAGGCACATCTTTGTGAAGAGTGACAAGTAGTAGAGTGAGCAGTGGGCATCGCCAGGGTCCCCACAGGCCACCCGTGGCTCAAATTGGGCAACGTAAAGAGGGCTTAATAAACGGACTTTACAGAGGTGCGAGTGGGATGTACAACACCTCAAAGGACGGTGCAGGAGCCCCGGGCTAGGAGGAGCAGAGAGATGCTACCATCCCAAGCCTGAAGGGCAAGGGCAGTGGTTTCCAGAACCCAGAGGGGGACACCCTGCAGAGAGGGCTGTGCCTGGAGCTGGGCTTGCGGGGAGGGTCATGACACTCCCACATTGTGTTATGTAAGCTGCTTTTGTGCCTGCATCCCTCATCAGACTGAGAGCCCCTGGAGGGCAAGGGGGTGGGCCCTTCCCTGTGGTTCACCCAGCACCTGGTACTATTCAACTCACTGAGACTCAGTGTTCCTCCCCTGTGTGACACGAGGAATACCTTTTCCACTGTATTTCTGTGAGATTTGTACGAGGCAACTGCAGAAGTCAAAGTCCACATAAACTTGAGCTTTTCTCACCAGCTGTCTCTAAGCTAGAATGAAAAATCTGCAGTGGTTAAGATTCCAGAAGGCCCTCTGCCTGTGGCAGCTGCGAGGAGCAGGATGGAGCAGTGGGCACGTTAGCTGGCTTGCTAAGCCCATTTCCTCAGTCGGCCAATGAAGATACGAGGAGCTGACTTGTTGGTTGGCATGACTATTACATAAAACGCTACATGTAGGGTGTCCAATGTCAGCGCCCAATGTATGTCAGTTACCATTACCATGTCAGGCCACTTTATGTTATATGGGAAAATCGTACTGTTGAAAAAGGCCTTCGGGACTCGGACAATTTACCATCTAAATTATATGCCTTCTTTGGTCCTGTTAAGTGAAAACAAGCATATATGGTATGGTATGATGAGAACTAAGTATTAAAGCCCAAAACCTGCATATAGGAAAAAAAAAAAGAACATTGGAAGGAGAATTGCCCAGATGGTAGCAGGATATTTTTGGCTGACAGGAAGGAGGCGGGCTTTTTAAAAAAATTTTCCCCCTATCAATTTTAAGATACTTTCCAAGTTTTTGTGAGTTTACATTGCTTTAAAATGAAAGTAAAAAATAAACTTTCTTAAAACGTAAAATAAAATTCATGTCTGGATAGAAGACAGCTTTTGAATGTGAGGGTCTCCGAGGCAATTTTTTCAGAACTGTAAAATTTTCTGCAATGTCATAATAAACTATTCTTTTGTATAACTCAATTTGCCCCAGAAAGTTTATCTAGGAGTAAAGATATATCCTTTGAATTTTCTTCTAGTTTATTTTTTTATTGTTTTTTTGGATGCACAGGGTTGATTTTTGGGATATTTTTGCTGTCTTTAAGATTCTCATTATTATTTGGGGTTCTTACTGAGCATGTTTATCACTTGAAAAAAAAACTCTTAATTCTCAAGAGATCTGAGAATGGGATGTATGATTTCTGTATAAGCTACCTGCATTGGGAAGAAGTAACAGTCTGAATTATGGAATTATTGTTAGAAGTCTGATGTTTTAAAACATAACTATTATTGTTCTTTCTGTTACAAAATAAATACATGTTCATAGTGGACTCTTGAAAAACAAAGATATGCCAAAACTAGGAAAACAAAAATCCCCAGTAAATCCCCCTATCAAGAAAAAAAACTACTTACCTTTAAAGAACATCCTTCTAGTCACTTTTCTATGTATAAATGCCCTTCCCCCTCAATGGGATCCTATACATATTACTTTGTATGCTACTTTTTCCCATTTATTAATATACTTGTGAAAGTTTTAACATAAGCATCATTTTAAAGAGCTGCATAGTTTCTCATTTTATGGATGCACCAGCTCTATTTACAATATCCTCTCAGCAGACAGTCAGATGATTTCCACTTTTTAATATTATAAACAATTCTACATGGAACATCCTTATAGCTAAATCTTTGCACACAAGCATGATCGTTTCCACAGGAATTCTTGGAAGTAGATTGCTTTGTCAAAGGCTTTTCAAAATATTAAGGCTTTTGATACACACCGCCCAACAGTTATCCAGAAAAGCTGTGCCAATTTACGCTCCTGCCAGAATTGTAGGAGAGTGCCCTAGAAACCTTCTGTTTTTTTAGGACAAGTGCCTAACCATATTCTTGAAGGCTAACAGAGGAAGGGAAAAAAAAAGAGGGGCTGGCATGGTGGCATAATCGTTGGGTTCACGTGCCCCGTGTGGGTGGCCCAGGGTTCGCGGGTTCAGATCTTGGGCGTGGACCTGCACACCACTCGTTGGCCATGCTGTGGCGGCATCCCACATGCAAAATAGAGGAAGACTGGCACAGATGTTAGCTCAGCGACAATCTTCCTCAAGCAAAAAGAGGAAGATTGGCAATGGATGTTGGCTCAGGGTCGATCTTCCTCACCAAAAAAAAAAAAGACTCCCATGTATAAGACCACGGCCCTCTTTGACTCAGGAGGTCTTGTGACCAAGGTGATTTACAGAAGCATGCTTTTGCACTTGTAAATTACTCTGGGAGTGAAAGAATTTATCTTGGTGAGAGTAAAGAACTCACAGTGTGTTTTCAGGAAGAGGCCCAAAGTAATCCAGGTCTGATTCAGGTCTGACCATTTCCTTGTTGACACTGAGCTCTGAACCGTTTGCAGGAGTTTTTTTTTTAAGTGGTTATTTCCCTCCCAGGCTGATTTTGTTTGCACCCTCTCTCCCTGGCAAACTACCCTCCACCCCCAAACCTGTGATAACAAGATATTCAACCATTTAATTTTTATGTTTTTGGCTACCGTTTAACATGAAACTGAAGTTAATCACTCTTTACAACCTGCGTTTATTTAGATAATTAGGCTGGCTGCTCCTAAGTGACTGTCTCGGCAGTGGGAGCCCCCGGCACCTTGATCTTTGGCTGAGAAGTCCTGGCCTGCCCACACTTGGCCTTGGGATGGCCTTAGCCCAGCCCTTGAGGCCCATTGTGTGGTTTTCTCACTCTCTTAGTAAGGAAATAGAATCCCTGGAACCCACTCAGAAATGTAACTGCAGCAGGAAATGACGTGGCACGGCAGACGCCCAGCCAGGGGAACTTTCTGAAGCCCTGCTTTCCGAAGTGCATGCCCAGGTCTGTGGGAAGGTTCACTTCTTTCTCAGGTTAAGATGCTGCTTCTCTGGTCTTCATTTGGAGCCAATAATGATCCATCACTTTCATATTTTGCTGTCAGTTTGTCTTCCACCAGATGAGGCATGAGTTCTGACAGATCTGACTTGCTAGAAGATCTTTCAGAAATGCCTTTGGGTCAGGACCCTCGAGATAAGACACCAGATCTATCTTTATTTGAATTTGCTGACAGTAAGATGTCACTTCTTGAAGTCTGTCTCATAGCTGGCTGGGTCATCAGTCTTGCCACTCTTCATTTTTATTTGATGGGTGTGGTGGTCAGCCTTTGTATTAGTTTGCTAGGGTTGTCGTAACAAGCACCACAAACTGGGTGGCTTAAACAACAGAAATTTGTTTTCTCTCAGTTCTGGAAGCTAGAAGTCCAAGGTGTCAGGAGGGCTGGTTCCTTTGGAGGCCTCTGTCCTTGCCTTGCAAATGGCCATTCTCTCCCTGTGTCTTCACATGGTCTTCCCTCTGTGTGTATCTGTGTCCTGATTTCCTCTTCTGATAAGGACACGACTCATATTAGATTAGGGCCCACCCATATGACCTCAATTTAACTTAGTCACCTCTTTAAAAACCCTATCTCCAAATACGGTCACATTCTGTGGTCCTGGGGGTTAGGACTTCAACATAGGAATTTTAGGGGGACACAATTCAGCCCATAACAGCCTTCAAGATGGCCCCCAATGATCTTCACCTCCTGGAATTCACACCCTTGTGTAGGCTCCTTCCTCAACAAATCAGAGCTGGTCTGTGTGACCCATAGACTATGGCAGAGTGATGGTGTGTGGCTTCCATTTGCTCTTGTGCATCACTTGCTCTGGGAGAAGCCAGCTGCCATGTCATGAGGACACTCAAGAGACCCATGTGGGGAGAACCAAGTCCTCCCGCCAACAACCAGCACCGACTTGCCTGCCACATGAGTGAGTCACCTTGGAAGCCCAGCCCTCAGATGACTTCAGCCCCAGCCAACGTCCCAACTGCAACCTCACCAGACCCCGTGAGACCCTAAGCAAGACCTGCCCAACTAAGCTACCCCAGAATCTCTGCCCCACAGAAACTTAGGTAATAAACGTTCGTTTCCGTTTTAAGCCATTAAATTTGGAAATATTTCACTACATAGCAACAGAAAACATATACACATTTTGATACTTAGAAGTGGGTTGCTGGGGTAAAAAATCCTAAAAATGTGGGAGTGGGCTTTGGGCATAAGTTGGGAGGACCCAAAGGAGTGTGTTAGTGAGTCTACGGCCTTGAAGAGAAGCCCAGCATCTGTCACCTTTGCACCCAGAGGGCAAGTGCATGTTCAGGGCAGGACTTCCCAACCTCAACAGTGAATGGACACAGGTATGCTGGATGTTTCCTCTCTGGCCCCCGGGCTGCCCCCCAGCCATTGATTTTGGCATTGGGCAGCACCTCCCTTTAGCCCACTGCACCATATAAATGTAATTTTCTGTGTGTGATGATGGGGAAATGGCTGGGAAGTACTGTTCAAGGCCAGGGCATGATGTGTGACCAATGCCTCACCATAGCCTCGCCTGCCCTGGTACATTCCAGATGAGACCAGCTTAGGGCATCGCACATAGAACGTGGAGGCTCTGTCGGCCCTCCTCTGGGCCCAGACTTGGAGGCCTTGCTGAGGACAGGCGTGAGCATCCAACACCTTGGGAATACCCAGTGGGAGCTGGTACTGACAGCCAGGCCTCGGGCAGCCCTGAGGGTGCTGCAAGAGCATGAAGGCGTCACATCATGACTTGGGGGGCCATGAAGTCGGGACACACACCCTGACTTCCACCAGAGGTGTCCCCCTCTCCACCACCACTCAGTCTCTACCTCTTGAATTTATCCTGCATACGAAGTACACAGAATCAAAAAAGCAAGCAACCCTATGTAACAAACCCAATTGTAAGTTCAGAAAAAAGATACTGTGGGGTGGGAGACTGACAGCAGAAAAAGCATAAAGGGTTAATATCTCTACTGTGTCACGAGCTCATAAAAATTTGTGGAAAAAATAAAGATGCCAGGGGCCAGTTAGTTACTAGTAGTTAAGTTTGTGTGCTCCGCTTTCGCGGCCCGGGGTTCGTGGGTTCAAATCCTGGGCGCAGACATATGCACCACTCATCAAGCCATGTGTGGCGGCATCCCACATACAAAATAGAGGAAGAAGGGCACAGATGTTAGCTCAGGGCTAACCTTTCTCAGCAAAAAGAAGAGGTTTGGCAACAGATGTTAGCTCAGAGCCAATCTTCATCACCAAAAATAAAAATAAAAATAAATAAATAAATAAAAAATAAAGATCTCAACAGAAAAAAAAGGACAAAGGCTTGAGAGACAATGTGTGCAAATACAATAACCACAAAAACATGGGAAATGTCCAAGGTCATTAATATTCAAAGAAAGGAAAATAAAAATATACAGTAAGACTATTTTATAACTACTAAATTGGAAACATGAAGAAAAATCATACATAACTCTCCAACGCTGCAGGAAACCCACAGTCGTACATCAGTTTACTCATATAAATTGGTACAAAAAGTTTTTGGAAAGAACTCTGGTGATACGTATGAAGAATTGTAAACAAGCCCATGCCCTCTTTTGATATAAAACTTCTGGGAATTTATCCCAAGGAAATAATCCAGAAGAAAGAAAAAGCTACAAGCACAAGTTCATTATACATTATTTGCAATATTTGAAGATCAGAAATAATCCAGCCACTAGGGAATGGTTAAGTACATTACGGATATATCCTTTCAACAAGCTATTAGGAAGTGATTGACCTTGTTAGGATTTTGCGGGCCACGTGGAAAAACACCCATGATGTAAAGTTAAAAGCAGAATTCAAATATATCTGCTTTAGAATTGCTATTATGTAAAAATTGTTCTATGCTCATCCACCAGGGCTTGGAAAACATTCTAAAAAAGAAAACTCTTTTCAATTTATGGGTAAAATTTGTGGTTGAATCTTTTTCTTATCTCCGTTAAATGTTATTATGGTGCTTGTGCAGAGTGATGACAATAATCATAACAATTATCTTTTAGAAAGAACTGGAAATGCTCTCACTCCGTATCTGAGAGCTAAAGCCATGCTGGGCTGTGGTTCCTGACCGGAGAGCTTCACCGAGGCCCAGCTGGTCCTCACCGCGTGTGCTCCAATGGGGTACCAGAGTCTGCAGGATATGGGGTTTCACCAGACTTCAGCTTACGTGCAAGAGCAAAAGTACACATGCCACCTTTCAGAGGCGCACGGTGCGAGCCCACCACTCGGACCTCAGGCAACCGCCCCCCCAGCTCCTGCCAGGTTCTAGGGTTAAGAAGAAAGAGCCCTTTCCCCTTCTTCAAAGCGCTGCAGCCGAGCTGCAGTAACAACTGGGAACTCGGTGCAGAGATCACACACTGGCAGCTGGGGACCGGATGTGGCCTGTAGGCATGTTTTGCTTGGCTCATACGGTGCTTCAAAAGTTGGAACATTTCACGTTTTTAAAAATAGTCTGGATCTCCAGCATCTCCTGAGAGGTTGGACGCCGTGACAAGACCAGGTCCACATTCCAGGCTGGCGTCCCTCCACCCGCAGGAGCCCAGTGTGGGCGCCTCACTTTGAGGGGCTCTGATTCATCACACATCTCACTCGTATTCACATGGGCCCCTACTCTGTGCCGGGCACTGCCGGAAATTCCCCAGGAAAGGGACAGACACCGTCTCTGTGGTGCTTACTTTCTCCTGGGAGATAGACCATATGCACATAAGTGACTATTTCCATGTCATGAAGATAATCAAACAGGGGACAGTTGGAGAGGGGACTGCAGGGATGAGGTGCCGTGCTGACAGGGTGCCCAGGTAAACCTCTCTGAGATGACATCTGAGTTGATTCCCTAATGACGAGTCAGAGCCGGCCACACAGAGACATGGGGTGAGAACATTCCAGGCCAAAGGAAGAGCTTGTGCCAAGGGCCTAGTGTATGAATGAGTCTGGAGTGCTCCAGAGATAGCGAGGGAAGGAGAGAGAGGGGCAGGATCACAGCTGGGAGACGGGACTTATTCTAATTACAATGGACAAAGCAGAAGGCCAGGGGTGGAGGGAGGTGATGTGATCTGATTTAACTGAAATAAAATGCCTCTGGCTGCTAAGTGAAGAAGAAACCGAGGGCAGGGAATCAGGGCAAAGGGAGGCCAGGAGACCAGTCAGGAGGTGGCCAGATGGTCCAGGTGAGAGAAGCTGGGAGTGGGCTAGGAGCAGAGTGGCTGGATCAGAAATACTCGGTGCAGGGAGCCCACAGGACTTGCAGAGGGAATGCATGGGTAGCCAGTGGGAGACAGAGGGTCAAAAGAGTGTGCTTTTTAAAGTGGGTGATATTAAAGTGTGTTTATACAAGAGGGATAAACCCATGATTTTGTGGGGCAAACAGGCCAGGTGCAGTTTAAAACCTTCATGTACGGTCTACTTGGGCCAAGGAGTGAACGATTTCTTAGCATTCGGTTAGATGGAGAAAAATGTGTCAGCGTGGGCAGCCAATGGTTTGTATTTAGCATGCAGGCACGGTTCTGCCTTGAGCACTAACCTGAAAGGTGAGAACAGAGTCAAGGCTTCCGCGTGAGGCTGGGGCGTGAGATGAATGGGCATTCTCAAGATGATGATATGACCGGGCACTCTCAAGGGCCCTTTCATCTTCCCTTTGAGCCTCTTCCCACTGCAAAGCACAGGGCCAAGGGTCTCTGGCATTTTGGCAGTGGCTCATGAAGGCAGTGAAGAGCTGGATCCTCAGCCTCATGCGTACTCAAGGGGCAACGGACAGAACTTGACTGTGAGGGCGGGAGGGGGGGAGAAAGATGAGCAGGTCGTTTTTGTGACTTCACCAGGGCTCAAGCTTTTAAAACTGAACAGCTAAGCAAGGGGCACTGTCTTCCATTCACGGACCTTTCCCACGTCAACAAGGGTCATTCACGGCATTACAGCAGCTGGCTGATCCGAGGATTCCTCGAACTCTCTATGGAAACCTGTCTTTTAGCCATGGTGTCTGCTAGCGTTTTCTTTGGCTGATTACTTTTCCCTTTAAACCCAACTCCCATCCAACTTTCCAGGGAAGTAAGGCGGCGAGCTTCCGAAAGTCAATCATTTGTCTACATACACAACTACCTACTTGGCTAGCCCACTTCTGCTCAAAAGAACAGCTGAAATAGATGTTACTTATTGCTGCCTCCCAAAACCCATGTGGCTAAGTGAGCTTTAGTAAGCCTGAGAAGTGGGGTGCCCTGTCCCTATATTAAAAAGCGGAGTGCCTTTTTGCAGAAATGCGTCAGATCACCAAGGGTCCCTTATCCAGCCAAGGAAACCAGAGAATATGGGGAGCTGGAAGGGCAGTGATCAGATTTGCCTTTCAGAAGGATGCCTCTGGCCACCCAAGGGAGACTCATGGATGACCAGGCAATGGTCCCTTGACCTCACGCAGGAGCAGGAATAAGGGAGGAGGTGGTGGAGACACTCTGCACACATGCAGGTGTTATGTGAGAGGGAGAATGGAGTTTCAGGAACTCACAGGTCACTCTCTGGGGCACAGGGCAGAGGATGTGCCATTGACAATGGGGAGCCACCCTCACAAGTGCCTCTCTGCCCCGTTTGGCAGCCGAGCCTGTTAAGACGGGAGCCCTCTCCCCCAGATCTAATTAAGAGCAGCTAGATGCCCACTTCGGCCTGCCTTTGTGTCTGCCAGGGCTGCCCTTCAAGACCCTCTGCCACCCTCAACAGAAGGGATTTCCTTCCCAGCACGCTGGGCGAGGGGCCTTGGTGGCACACGGTCCTTTGTGAACTGCTTTCTTGTTCTCTCTCCAGTCTTGCCTGAGACTTTCCCTGGGCAGTTAGGTTACGTTATGTTCTTCTTTTCAGATCCAAGATATTACTTACATATGAGTTTCTTTTTAAAATTAATGTTTAATTTCACATGTGATCCATAAATAAATTGTAGCAATTTAATACCTGAAGGAGCTCATTTTAGATTTTGATGAATAAAGAGCAACTCCTCGGCCTGTTTCACAGCTGGGTCTGTTCTTTCTGGTAATATGGGGGTGGCGATCGGGCTGTTTCATCACAGAGTGGGGTGCGTAATGGTTAATTGTATGTATCATTCTGGCTGGGCCATGGTGCTGCCTGGTTGTTTGGTCAAACACCAGTCTAGGTGTGGCTGTGAAGGTATTTCTAAGATACCACTAACAATAAATAAGTAGACTTTGAATAAAGCAGATCACTCTCCACAATGTGGGTGGGCCTCAAGCAATCAGCTGAAGGCCTTAAAGCACAGACTGAAGTTTCCGGAAAAAGGAATTTTTTCAAGGCTGTAACATAGAAATTCTACCTGGGTTTCCAGCCAGCTGTCCTGTGGAATTCAGACTCAAGATCGAATATCGACTCTTACCTGAATTTCCAGCCTGCCGGCCTGCCCCGCAAATTTCAGACTTGCCAGCCCCCACAATTGTGTGAGCCAATTTCTTAAAATCAATCTCTCTCTCTCGTTCTTTATATATATAGACATAATATATTCTGATATATACATGTATATGTATACCTCCTATTGGTGATGTTTCTCTGGAGAACGCTGACTAATAATAATACAGGACGACTTCGATGGGTGGAGCTATCAGGCCCAACTCTCAGCCATCATCTCTTAGCTCCAAACTGCAGACATCTCAGAACGACGACTCGCTGAACCCTTCTTGACACAGAGCACGCTGGCTACGGTCCAGTCTGGGGGCCTTGAGCCGGCTCTTCCCGCACCTGGACACCTTCCCCAGGCACCTGCAGGCTCACTCTCTCTCCTCCTTCAAGTTTCTACGCAGCCTGCCCATCACTCCATAGAAACGCACTTCTCTATAGCACACCCCTGGCCTTCCCTCTCTCCCTTCCCCTCCTTCTCCTCACACTTATCTGCACCTGAAATACGACATATTAGCTCACCTACTATCTGTTTTCTCATTGCCCCCTCATCCACTGCTGGAAGGTCTGTGCCACGTAGACTCTGTGTTGGTCACTGAATACTCCCCAATGCCTAAAACAGGGTCTTGTATACAGCAGGTGCTCAATAACTGTGCAGTGTGGAATGACTGAACAACAGATGGATTCGGGAATGTGGGGCAGAAGGAGCCCGACCGTGGTGGGTGGTTCCTCCCTGCCCTCGATTTCCCCTCTAATCCATGTACTGGCCACTGCGTGGCTTCCTTCCTGGGGGAGCCGGCACCCTAATTAGAGCCACCTGAAAACACGTATAAAGAGGGGGAGCCAGCACCCTAATTAGAGCCACCTGAAAACACGTACAAAGAGGGGGAGCCAGCACCCTAATTAGAGCCACCTGAAAACACGTACCAAAGGGGGGGAGCCGCTCTGCTTCGGAGGCGCAGACGTCCCTCTCCTGGGTCCTCCTGCCGTAGGTGGCGGAGTAGATGTTGAGAAACTTGGATTCGTGGCAGTGCAGCTTCAGCTCTTCGTCTTCACACACGGTTTTGTTTTTTAATTCATCTGAAGCAGAAACGAAAATGGGCGGCACCATCAGCTTCCCTGGGAAGGAATCGAGAGCGCCGCCCACATCCCGGCCGCTCATCCCCCTGGGGCCGCCCCTGAGAAGGGACAGTCGCGGGGGCCCTGCCCGCCCATGGGGGTTTCTGACCCTGGAGAAGAAAGCCGTCTGCAGGGAGAGGGTGGGAAGAACCCATCGACAAGCGCAGACCAGGCATTGCAGTAAGGTGCAAACAGAGGAGAGATGCCAGGTGAGGCAGGCGGGGCTTGCTGTGCTAAGTCCTGGCCGAAAAGGAACTTTCTCTCCCTCCCCACTTGAGGTCCCACATTCCTTCATTGAAGGGAATCCTTCCCTAAACGTTGGCTTGGGACCCACAAAGGTAAAGACCATGAATTACCTGATGGAAGATTAACCTCTGGAGGGAGCCCAGTTAAACCTCACCGCCCGACTTCCTAACATTCTAGCACCCGGTTTACATATTTACAGAGAGAGAGATGATATAAAAAGCAAAATTATTTCCTTTGCTGGGAAAGGGGAAAAAACAAGGCACGGAGTCTGTGAAGAGTCGGTCTTCAGAGAAATATGAAGAGCCTGCCCCCAATCTGGTGCACCGGGAGCAGGTGATGCTCAGACTGACGTCATGTTCCAGGGTAGGACCATCTGAACCAGGTCGTACTTTGTTCCCAGAGAATTTCATGAAAATTTGTTTGTTTAATCCAAGTGCCATGGTAAAATTTCCCTTTGCAATGTCATACAGAGTTGACATTATGAATGCACTGCTGAAAAAAATATAGTTTATTGCTTTTTCTTAAAGAGTGAACCAAAAAACTATTCAATTAATAAAAATGTTTAATAACAATTTGATTTTTAAAAGTAATAATAGTTAACACTCCAGACACAAAAAAACACATAGCGCATGATTCTATTCATATGAGCTATCCAGGAAAGGCAAACCTATAGAGACAGAATGAAGGTTGGTGGCTCCCTGAGGATGAGGGCTGGGAACACAGAGGGACGACAGCAAATGGACACAGGGAAATTTTTTAAGATGATGGAAATATTCTATAGCTGGACTGTGGTGATGATTTCATTACTCAGCACATTTACCAAAAATCATTCAATTGTACCTCAAAATGGGCAAATTTTATGCTATGTAAATTATACCTCAATAAAGAAATTTTTAAAATAACAATAGCTACTATTTAGTGAGCATTTCCTCTGAACTAGGCCCTCTTCTAAGATCTTTAAATGTATCAATGAATTTAATACTCAAAACAGCCTGTCTGAGAACCAGCTCTTCATATCCTTTGCATGTTGTGTTTTTAAGTTTTAGAAACTGTTTGCAGCAGTGATTCAGATAGTCTGGATGTGAACTTCTGTCTCTTATATGTTATAAATATCTTTTCCTAGCCTGCCACTTAACCTTTGCAAAAGCAAAGCAAACCAAAACATAAAGGGAACCATGGCCATTTATTTGCATGTGTGGTTCTCTCTCTACCCCCCAATGTTTTGAAAAGAAAAATCATGAAAAAATGCTAGCCCCACTCTATCACCTCCTGTCCTAGTTTTCTCTATTTTGAAATGCAACTATCTTTCAGCCAAACAAGAGCAAAATTACAGGAACTGCTCAGGTTGTCATAGGCTGCCTGGGATGGGGAGGAAGACTATGTTAAGAGGAAGGAGAACTAGGCCACCCCCCACCCCATCACACACACACACACACACACAGACACACAGACACACACACACACACACACACACATAGACACACGCACCCATCTTTCACTTCTCTTCTTTCCTGAATTGGAGGCGCAGGCTGATTCCAGGTCCCTAATAAACCTCAAGCCAAAGTTTTTCAAATTGTGATTCGAAGCCCATTCATGGTTCATGAAATCAGTTTAATGAATTGTGACCAGCAATTTTAAAAAATAAAGAATAGTTTAGAAAACATCAAAGGCATCACGTGAAGAAGGATAAACACTATGTTATAATTTTTAAAAAACTTTTCAGTCGTGTGTGTTATGCTGGGCCAAAATGTCAAGTACTTTTCTTACTCTGGGTTGCAATCAAATCACTTTGAAAGTCCCCACCTGAGGCCTTACAGGAAGGCCTGAACAGTTAACGTTAGGGTGACGGTGGCTGGTGGGACCTTTGGGGACCTTGTATCCTAGAATCGGTGATGCTTAAGCCCCAAATTTAAAACATGAAAGAAAATAATTTCCAAATATAAATTCTACTTTTCAGTAACTTGTAAATTCCCACACCTTTCTATCCTAAATTGAGAAGCAGCAGTTGGCATGCACGAAGGAAAACTTTTTAGGATCTCAAGATTACCATCAACTTTGGTGCTGGTAATCTTGGCACTGTTCTTCAATATGTGATGACGGAAACATTCGAGGTTAATGAAAGGTGTGGAGCAGAAACCAGGTTACAGATGCTCAGAAAATCCCCACCCTCTCTAGTATCCCAACATACACAAGGAACCATCAGAGGAGGAAAAGTTGAAGTGGTAACTAAGCAAATGTTTCGAATTGCCCTTTACCCACTAACTGGAATCTTAATATAACAGTTTAAATTTAGAGCCAAGAAAAGTTTTGTTTTCTTTTTCTAAATAAAAAGAACACTGAGTCTGACCCTGACATCAGAGGGTTTGCTTTTGGTGAGTCATATCCGCCCTGGTATGAGTTTTTCAGTGCATTTTATGAGGAAATGCTAAATCCCACCAACTGAAATATTGCCTGACTTCAAAGGCCCAGAGTGAACGATGGTCTTTGATGCCAAACAGAGGGCACGGGTAGAAACACCAAAAGAGCTCAGGCTCCCTTGCAACCAGGAGAATACCAAAAATGTTAAGAATGCCTTCCAGTGATAGAGTTCGCCAAAAAGGAGAGCGAGAGAAGGCAGGATGAAAACGCAGCCTTATCTCAGCAAATTGGAAACTTCTTTAACAGGAATGGTTTCTTTCTTTTTTTTTTTTAAATTGTAAGAATTTTTTTTAAGGTATGTCATGAAATGCATTTATTAGCCACCATCTCTCTGGTGTATTAAAACCCATTCATTCAAGGTAGCCTTGATGCCCGCCAAACTCACCCAGAGTAACCCAACACCCACACGCAAACCTCCAGTGATTTGTCCCCAGATTATGGGCAAATCATCTCCCAGAATGGAGGGGCTGTGAGTGTCACATTATGTGCTTGGGGTTACTGTTGTGGGATGTTGAGTCACTTGGTTCTTTGGGAATGTGCTAATTCACTGTCGCCTAAGAGTGACATTTCTGAATTCTAACAACGACAGGATTACTAACATAATTGCTACTTTTGTTGGAGAATGAGAATTTGTTTTAGGGCTGGGTTAGAGGCTCAATGGTTTCAGATTAGAAAAGCTATGGGCAGCCTTCCAGAAACAGGTCGCCAACAGCCCTGTGGCTTGGGATGGGGAGAGTGACAGGAGCCTGGGCAGAGGCAGAACATGACTCTGCTTAAACGACAACAGACACAAGTGATGTGGGCCCTCCACTCCTTTTTAATAACACAGACATTTGCATAAAGCAGTGGCCTTTCAAAGGTGGGCAGGAGGAGCGATCTGCCATGATGGGAATAATTTATTACTGACGTTATTTACAATTATCTGGTGCATGGTGATATCAACAAGCAGACAGCTATCTAGTCACATTTATTGTGTTTTTAAATTCTCTACAGACAGTGCACCCTGCTATTGCCTGCCCCCAGGGGAGACCACATCCCTCCGATCCTTGATATATCACTGCCTTTCAGTCATTCACATGTTTAGCAAGAATTAGTCTGCCTATTGGAAATAATAGCCATCAATTACCAAGTTCAACCCCATGACAGGTCCTGTGCTAAGCATTTTACATACAGCACTGGATTTTTACAGTCTTTATAAGAGCTCTATGCAGAAGGTGCATTATCTTCATTTTACAGTTGAGTCATGGAGCCTCAGAAAAGTTTCCCTACACTGTCCAAGGTCACACAGCAGCTACACAGTGGACAGGGATATGAACCTAAATCCGAAGCCTTACTGAAACCAAAATTCCCCGAAGGGATGAAGTTTAGGGAGGAGGTGAAGCATGGTGCACACTTGGGGAAAAGAAGGTTCCAGTGAGGACTGCTGGCGAAATAGCTCTCCAAACACCAAACATACAAACAAGCCCTGATTTGTAGCGTTTGCCAGTTTCCCTGGTGTAAATACTCCCATCACAGCAGATTTCACTGCACACAGGCAGAGGTGGGAAGAGATGTGCATCACTGGCTCTCATGATCAGAGCTGGCTCCACGCACCCCTGGAGGCAGCAGCGAAGCCTTTGACAATCAGTGTCAGGCAGGGGCTGGAACTGGGAGGAGGGAGGAGAAGAGCCTCAGGAGGTGAGAGGGCTGCAGAAAAAGAGGCAGGAGGGGTGGGGACAACCTCACTTTCCCCTCTATTTCACAGCAGCAATAGGCACCACCTCCCCAACTAGAGGTCCACCTCAGGTCACCAATGTCCAGGTTACACAAGGTCCTCTGGTCTGAGTGTTTGTGTCCCCCTAGAATTCATATATCGAAATTCTAATGCCCAAGGTGAGCGCATTAGGAGGTGGGGCCTTTGGGAGGTGATTAGGTCATGAATGGAAGTAGTGCCCTTTTTTATAAAAGAGACCGCAGAAAGCTCCCTTGCCCCTTCTGCCATGTGTGGTTATAGCAAAAAGACAGCCGTCTATGAGGAAGTGGCTCCTCAGCAGACATCAAACCTGCTGGCACCTTGATCTTGGACTTCCCAGCCTCCAGAACTGAAAGAAATAAATTCTGTTGATTATAAGCCACCCAGTCTATGGTATTTTGTTATAGCAGCTGAAACGGACTAAGACACAAGGCTCTGCCCCTCTAATCTGTTATACATGGGCAGCCAGAGGGGGCTTTACAACCCCAACTGAGCACCGTCCCTGCTTAAATGCTGTGCACAGATAGAGTCCACCTCCCTCCCCGGCCGTCAGGGCCCGGGGTCCTGGTCCAGCTCCTGCTTGCTCCCTCCAGCCCGCTGCCCACTCTGGCCACAGGCTCCTGTATGGAGTGCTCTTTCTGCACCCATCCCAACCCCTGCGGTTCTCAGCTCCATCATCACTTGCCAGGAAAGCCTTCCCTGAAGCCCTGCTGAGGTCAGTTCCTCCTTTGAGCTGCTTGCACAGTACCAAGGTCACAGGGGTCTTCTTTAGATGTTTTTGCACAGATATGGTCTTTCCGGAGAAAGGTGATATTTGGCCTAGGACCTACAGGACGAGAAGGAACCAGCTATGCGAAGATCTCAGTAAATGCTCGCTGGATGAAGGAACGTTGGAAACTGCCCAAGATGGAGCCGCCATCCAGGAAGCCTCTGCAAGATGTGAGTTCTCTTCATATCCAACACCTAGCCTAACACCTGTGCACAGTAGGTGCTTAGTAAGTGTCTGCTGAAATGAAATTATAAACAGACCTAACCACACGCCACAGTAACAAGGCTGTGGCCCAGCACTGACTTATCCAAGGTTCTGCCAATTTCACAAGGGCCTTTTTACTTCTGTTAGAAGCTAGTCCTTCCCAACTTTTTATTAGAAGAAATTTCCAACATACAGAAAATGTGAGAGAATCTCACCATAAACAGTTATATTCCCACTACTTAGATTCTGCAATTGTTGACATTTTGAACGAGGGCTGCTTTTAAAGGGTTATCTTTTTCACCATGGAAGAAGGGTGGAAGAGAATAAAAAGGCAAAGCTAAGGTAGTCAAGGGCGTGGCCAAGGGCATGGCCATTTTTTGAGATTCAGCCGTGGGAGGGAAGCGACTAAGAACATGGAGATCTAGAAGTGATTTTCCTGAGTCTACTGAGTGAGGCAAGAGCTGATGAGAATCCTGGAGTGGGTGGGGGTAGGCCGTTCTGCAAAGTTCGGGCCTGCTTGTGGGTGTTTGTGAGTGTGTGTACGTGCAAGTATGCGTGTGACAGTGGGTGTATAATAGACTGTATGGGTGTGATAGGATGTATGTATGAGTGACTAAGTGCGTGCGTGATCAGTGTGTGATAGTGAGTACGTGTGTGTGAATGAGTATGTATGTGGGTGTATGTGTGAGTGTGAATGTGCATTTGAAGGCACGGTACAGAAGCAGAGCCTTGGGGCAGTTCTGAGGTATCTGAGCCCTAGCAAGGAAAGGCTTTTAGCCAGAAGCCTGGATATTTGCCAGAAGGATCCAAGGCTTTCTCTGCAGATGTGCACTCGAGACTGTTACACACCTGTGGCCCAATGCCTCACCCACCTCTGGCATCTGGGCCACCAGTGATGGGGGCGATGCTGGGCTCCAGAGGCAGAAACCAACAGAGAACAAAATGCAAAAAACAAAAATAGTGGCATTGGGGTGGCAGCGCAGAATTTGAAAGATTATTATTCCTTACGTTTTGGTTAAATGTCGTTGCTATAACATTGCTTTCTTTTCCATAAGTTTTCGAGGATTACCAGGAACCTCTAACACTGCAATTACCTACAGCTTCTCTTAGGCAGACCCTCCACGCCTGGAGGTGTGATCTACTCACTGGAGAGCAATTATTTTTGGCCCGCAATGTGTTAATCTGACGCACAAAACTGATGTGCGTCAGAAATGGCCAAAGTCAATGCAGAACAGAGCAAGAATCAGACTAAAAGAGGTTGCTCCAGCTGGGCCCTCTTCCTCTTTTCTTCTCCTTAGGAAAAGATACTGTGTACGGAGCCCCTGCTGGAGATGGAAGTGGGAAGAAGCCAGTTCATGAAGATCTGAAACCTTGGGCTCAGGTGGCAACCGTGCCACCACTGCCCCCCTTGAAAGAGCAAGCCGCCCTTCAGCTGGAGGTGAGCCTCAGCAAAACCTCCTCTGAAAAGGAGAACCGGTTCCTCATTTTAAGGAAAAGCACCGGCAGCCTCCTGCCACCCCTGCTATTTTTAGCATCGGTACAACTGAGTTTTACATATTAGGAAAGATTTTTAAAATTCAAGGATTTGTAAGAACGCACATGGATATGTGGGTGTACGTACACACACACACACACACACACACACAAATACACACAAACTAGAAAATTGGGTAGGACGGGGCCCCGACATTTCTATTAAGAGTTTCAAAGTCAGATGAATGCCAATTGGCAGAGAATTTTTGTCAGGGTATGAATGACACAGGGAAGCCACACCCCAAACACACTGTCCCCCTCGAAAGTTACTTACTAGGTTGGCATTTAAAGGAGACCCGGAGGTATTTACTGCTCCCTGGACAAAGGTCAGGTCCAAAAACACGGCTATTGACTAGGAGGTGGCAGGCCCGCTGGTTCTGGCATTCATCCAGCACCTTCTGAAATGAAAGGGTAGAAAGGGGATAGGCTTGAAAACCACACACAGTGTCTGTGAGACCCCACACCCGGGCTGCTCTGGGCTCTGAGGAGAAAGGGACACCTGCCTGCCTGGCCTGGGGTGCACATGGAAGACCTTCGCGCTGCTATGAGCTGTGTCTAAGATGAAAGGAAGCACACACACGTGGGTGAGCAGGTTGGCTCCCTGTCTCCCTGTCTTTCCAGATGAAGAAACCTGACCCAATAGTGCCAGGTCCCCGTCAGAAAACCAGCCTCGGATTCACCTCAAGTGGCAACGCTGCTGATAGTTTTGGCAAAAGCTACACCACAGAGTCTCCAGAGGATGTGAGCAAGATCAGAATGTCTTAGAGTGTCAGGCTGGAAGGGACTTGGAGGTCCCCTTCCAGGAGGGGTCCCTTGACTTGAAAGCTGAGAGAGCTCTGTGGGGAGCAGGAACCATAGTTATAGCTCCCCATCCTTAGAAACAGCCCGACACAGGCCACAGGAGAGCTCAGCGTTTGGGGAGGCCTTGGAGACCCAAACCCCAACACAGGCCAACAAGAGAAAACTAAGAAGCTGATTTCTGCCCTTGCCAACCTCAAGGGCATGGACCCACTTCTTCCCTGTGGAGCGATTTTCTTAGTGGAAAACTCAGGCTTTCTGTTGAGCATCTGGTTTAAAAGCTTTCCTTCAAATCTCTCTCTCTCACCTGGTTTTGTCCAGGCAGCTCACTCCTTCGTGAATGAATCTGCTCTCTGGAAGCTCAGGGGCCACCCTATGCTGAGCCACAGAAAGACCCAGCATCTCGCTGCTGTTCTCCCAGTTCCCTAACAGAACAAGCCCTGCCCATGACCAACACAGAGGTCCTACACTTGGTAAAAAGGACACCAGGCCCAGTAAAATATTCTCAAGAATCTACTTACTACAGTTGGACTGAATTTAGCGCAGATTCACGAGACTACGTGAGTCGCCATGTTCTCATGGTGGCCCATGGAATATCTCCATGAGGGATGCTGGCCCTACCAGGTATCACCTGTCACCTAGGGGTCCAGCGGATGTGTATAAAATCAGGAAAAATGCTTACAGAAACCCCGAGGACCCCCAGATGATGGTGCACTTTGTCATGGCCAAGGGTCATCACGAAATGACTCAGTCCTTGGAGAGCTCTGCGTGTTACAACCACAGAGTGGAACTCAAGGCAGGGCTGTTTCCAAACTGTGTTACAGCTGCAAAGTGCAGAGAGGAGGACTTCCTGTGAGCACTGAGTCCCAGGCTGGATCAGCTGAGGTGCTCCCATGCCAATCTCAACCTGTTCTCACCTACATTAAGCAACCTCCCTCTGAGGAAGCATCTTGCCTCAGCTCCCAAATCCAGTCTAACAGACAAGAAGTAAAGGATCTCTTGATCTCTGGATGAAAGAGCAGTGCACGGGGATGTTTCTGGCAAACACACCCTCCAACAACATCAGAATTGTGTTCACAGATGCTAACTTGGCCTGGTTATGGGAACATCCTCTTCCCCCAGGGCTGCCTGGCAGAGGCAGGCCCCATGCTGGAGGAGGGTGGTGCCCATGCATTGGAGCTCCAAGTGCCAGGACTTCATACTTTCACAAAGTAGGCACTTCCACCCTGTTGGCACTGGCCAACATTCTTTTTATGTGTCTAGGAGGGCAGCAGACAGCCAGAGTACCAGGGATGGGTGGGCAGGGCAGTTGGGATGACACATGGGGCAAGCCAACAGGGATAGGGCTCCTGGAGTGGCACCCAAGGGGAAGGATTGGGGTAGGGTGGGGCGCACAAGGAAAGGAACTGCTCTCCTCCAGGAGCAACATGCTGTCTCTCCTCAGGGCATAGAAACCATGTCCAGGGGATTCATTCAAACATATTCCTTTGGCTACTCAAAAGTTGGTGTCTTCACCAATAACATGACTACCCAGAAATGACGATGCTTGGAATGGAAGCAATAAATGGTGTGAGAAATAGAAAAATCCTTACATGATCACAGTATTTTTGCTTCTCCTCTTTTGGCCTTAAGGAGAGCTACACAGCATTAAAGCTAATTCCATTTCTCCTTAGCCCTCCTAGGAAATTTATCTTTACCCACATTTCCTATGATAGACAAAATCAAACACACATCTAATTTGTCCCCTGCTCTAACCACACTGACTTCAACGGATTCATATGGAACTTTGGAGGCATTAAAAAAATCCAAGTGATTCCATAATCTCGGCCAATAGCTATAAATGTTGAGGAGCCAAGGACAGTAGAGCAGAAGTTGCTTGGATAATTGAAAGTCATGAGTGGTCTAAAATCATCATTGAAATATTAGTTTTGACCTTCTCCTATACCAAATCTTTCCCTGATGCCAACCAAAAAAAGAATGACTCAGCACCCTCACCCCCAATTCCTGGTGCTACCCAGTAGAAGGATGAATCAGCAGAGACTGCCCAAAGTTGCTCCAAACAAGAATAACATGATTATCTACAACTGGAGAAGCAAACCATCAAAACACAAAAGACAATTATCAATATTTCCCTTCCTGGAGTGCGTTCTCTAAGAAGTTGATCATGACCTCAGATGTCCGCCTCACAGAGACCCTTGTGGTTTTCACTACAGAATCCACAGGCTTTCTCTCTCTAGTGGGGTACTGATGGGGGATGTGGGTCCAGAGGCTGAAGCCCAACATGACTGTACTTCGCTTTACTGCACGGAGGAGTACGCCTATGAATAAATTCATACGGCAAGTATTTTCAGGGAGCTCTCCAGGAAGTAGGAATTCTATTTAGACTTGTTTGGTAAAGAATCCTTTTGAGAAGCAAATAATAGCTCACTCGCCAAATCGGTGATTTGTATAAATTGGGATTTTCGCGCATCAGGTTTGTTTTGAGTGAACTATATAATCATAAGTATATATACAGAGAGAGAGGGACAGAGAGAGAGAGAGAGAGAGAGAGAGAGAACCATTTTACCTTCTTAAAACATCTACAAAAGGCAATACCTGCAATGTGGTGGGTGCCACACAGGTTGAGCTGTCTTCCCTCTGGGAGGCAGGCTGCTGGGCACTACACATTTGGTGATCTTGCCCGTAAAATGCCGACTGGACACTTATCGTAGAATGCCGAGGGCACTGGAGAGTCAAATGGTCCCCGTCACAGGCATAGGCGGTGTGGTTTTGCAGGAGTTTGGTGAGGTAACCTGGAAAATATTCAGCCGGGTTACAAGAGGCCCAGGAACTCACCACTCCTTCACCGATTCCAGAGCAGGAGGACCTCAGCTCCCCTGGGGAAGGGGCTGGTCAGTCAGGAAGATGTTGGGGACCTTCCTTAGCATCTCCCATGGAGAGGACACCAAGCTAGGCCCGGAGCGGGACTGGGAACCGTGGTCTGGGATGGCTCATTGGAAGGCTCGGAGGGCTCTTTCCCTTCAGGAAGCACTAAGGGATTGGCCAGGAGCCAAGAGGTCCTGAAGCATCCCTATAAAGCAGGAAAAAACTCGGAGTGGGTGTCCACTGGGCATGTAGATGCCTGTCCTGAGGGAGACGCGGGTTCTCTGACCTCCCCCAGTTGGGCCAGGCTTTCCTGGAGTGAGGAGATGCTGTTTAATTTTAGGAAACCACTCCTGGGCCTGCCACAGGCCTGGAGGGGCAAGGCAGGACATGCGGCACAGGGTAAGGGACTGCCCCGAAGGGAGGGGACAGGCTGGATGGTGGGGCTCTGTTATGGGTCAAACAGCATCCCCCGCAAATTCACGTTCACTGGGAACCTCAGAATGTGACCTTAATTGGAAATAGGGTCGGTAGAGATATAATTATTTAAGATGAGGTCATACTGGAGTAGGGTAGGCCCTTAATCCTATACGACTGGTGTCCTTACAAGAAGAGAAGAGACACAGAAGGAAGACAGTCATGTGAAGACTGGAGTGATGCTGCCACAAGCCAAGGAATGCCAAAGATTGCCGGCAGCCACTAGCAGCTGGAAGAGGCAAGAAAAGATTCTTCTCTAGAACCTTCAGAGACAGCATGGCCCTGCCAACACCTTGATTTCGGACTTCTAGCCTCCACAACTGTGAGAGAATATATTTCTGTTGTTTTCAGCCGCCCAAGTTTGTGGTCATTTGTTACAGCAGCCCCAGCAAACTAATACAGGCTCCCCCTCCCAGCCTCCCTGGTCCCTTCTCAACCCGGCTGGACGAGCCGCGAGGGCCTTGGGCTCTGAGGAGCTCCGCCGATGGCCTGGCAGGCGCGGGTGGCCTGGACTGTTTCTCAGAAAGGAGGAAGGAAGGTTCATCTGAAATGTAGATTCCTTTCCTCCTTCTCACACCTCATGAGGTCAATCGCAAGGCGCTGGGAGGGGAGCCAGGGACTTTTCGGTGAGGTGTGTGGGAGCCGGGTTTGGCAGCCCTCCGTCTCTGAGGGGGTGGGGGGTGGGGTGGGAAGGAAGGCAGCCTCAGAACTCCCCAGTTCCCACACAGACGGGCCTGTGCTTCAGTCATTCCTGTCAGGTTTCAAAATCCTCTCGGAACCTTAATTCTCTGCAAAAGGCACCCACCAGCTCCCTGGGCGTCCCTGAAGGTCACAGTAAAAGGGACTGAGACGGTCTGCCACAGGGTGGGCACACTTGCCAATCCGCGGATGAAGTCTGGGAGCACCCACCAGCACACTTAACCCAGATCTTTGGTCTCTCACTGCAACTCCTCTTTTTCTTCCCGCCCTTGAAAACCATCATAAGAACAGCCAAGAGACCAGCTACCCTGAGTTAACTGCACTTAGAGAAGCAGCTCGAGCAGCAACACTGACATCAGGCACCAGGCACGTGAGTCAGGGTCCTGCTGGTTGGAACAACACCGTCACTCACATGGTGCACCCCACCAGGCGCCGAGAGAGGCCAGGCAGAGACATGGTGGTGGTCCGAGGGCCGCAGGGCAGTGTCTTCCTGCAGGACACACAGGTGGGCCCTGATAAAGCCACGAGTTGTGAAAGTTCCAGCCTCCTCTGTGGGATCTCAGAACCCTGTTATGAGCCACACCAGGAAACTCAGGATCCCCCAGGCCAGCCCCCACCCTGAAGCTCCCCAGGCTGGTACCCCTGTACTTGGGTCTCTTCAGCCTCGTCATTAAAACTTTCTAGTGCAGCACCCCACCATTCACCAGGACCATGCTGGATGACCAGCTAACTAAAACGTTCAATTAATTCCAGGACCATGACTTTGGCTTAATGTTTAGGGTTTGTCCAAAAGGCCATGTGTTACTCTAGCTACATGAGGGTCATGGTAAGGCCCTGGGGGTGGTGGAGCCACAGATGGAAGGGGCTTGGGTTCTGGATTCACGGAGGGAAGAGCTGCCTGCTCCACAGACTGTTACATGAGTGCGAAAGAAGCTTCTCCATGTTTGAGCCCTCACCTTTCTTCACTCTGTCATGTAGTCTGTCCCCAGTAAACAGAACCTGATCTCCGTGAGACTATTTACATCAAAACACGACGTGAGCGCAGTGCCGTGGCCCGAGCCCCCTGCATACCGTAGTCATATTTGAGAGTGATATTCTGGAGGCAGAAGCTCAACATGCAGAATTGACTGACTTGAGGTCTTTCAGGTCCTTTTGCTCTTTGAGGGGAGAAGGGAGCCCCCCTCCCAGTATATCAGTCCTAAAACTGTGCAAGTGCAAAGAAGATACATCAGCAGTAAAACGTGCTCTAGACTCAGTCCAATTCCTTCTTCAAAAGCCTATGCCTGGGGCCGGTCCGGAGGCGTGGTGGTGAAGTTCGCGCGCTCTGCATCTGCGGCCCGGGGTTTGCAGGTTGATTCCTGGGCGCGGACTTACACACCACTCATCAAGCCATGCTGTGGCGGTGTCCCATATACAAAGTAGAGAAAGACTGGCACAGATGTTAGCTCAGGCACCATCTCCCTCAAGCAAAAAAAAAGAAAAAAAAAATGAGGAAGACTGGTAACAGATGTTAGCTCAGGGCCAATATTCCTCATCAGAAAAAAAAAAAAGCCTATGCCTATGTCCAGACAAGGAAATACTATTCAGCACTAAAAGGAAATGAGCTATGAAGCCACAAAAAGACACAGAGGAAACTTAAATGCATATTACTAAGTGAAAGAAGCCAATTCGAAAAGGCTACATACTGCACAATTCCAACTATATGACATAGTGGAAAAGGCAAAACTATGGAGACAGTAAAAAGATCAGTGGTTGCCAGAGGTTTTGGGGGTGGGAGGGATGAATAGGTGGAGGACAGAGGATTTTTAGGGCAATGAAACCATTCTGTATGATATTATAATGTGGAAACATGTCATCATATGTTTGTCCAAACCCACAGGATGTACAACACCAAAAGTGAGCCCTGATGTAAACCAGGGACTCTGGGAGACAATGACGTGCCAATGTAGGTTCATAGATTGTAACATGTACTACTCTGGGGGGGGATGTTGATAGTGAGGGAGGCTGTGCATGTGTGTGGACAGGGGTGCATGGGAACTCTCTGAACTTTCTGCTCAACTTTGCTGTGAACCTAAAACAGCTCTAAAAAAGGAAAGCCAATTTAAAAGGAAAAACATTTAAAAACCACCTATGCCTCCCCAGGATAGCATTATCTTTGGGAGGGGAGGTGTTAGTGACAGGGAGGGGACATGAGTGGGGTTCAGGTGAGCTGGCAAAGCTATGCGTCTTGATCTGAAGGGTGATACGGGTTTTACTTTGGGAAAGTTCACCCAGCTACGTACTTAGGATCTGTGTACTTTTTTGTAGGTAGGTAAATAAAAATGTTTGTTGAAACCTTTACCTACAGTTATGTGACCAATACTTTAAACTAATAAAGAAAGTCTGTGGAGCCTATGGATGATTCACAGGGCAATGGGAGCTGTGGAACACCTTCTTCTGTAGCCAACCACAGCCCACTAGACACTCCTCCTGAGTGACAGCAGGAAATGCTCATGAGGACGAGCCATCTGTCCTCACACCTTATGGTCCTCGCAGGGGCCTTCCCATACCACGTCCTGATTGACCTCCTCTGTCAGGAGCTGCTAAGAGGTCAGGAGGAAGGACAACTAGAGCTACCCACTGCTTTCAACAACACGGAGGACATCAAGGACCATTTTGAGAGGCATTTGGGTTGGTGGCTGGGGACAGAAGTCTGTTTGGAAGAGGTTGAAAAGTGAGCGGAAGTTGAGGAAATCTAAGATGGTTCATGTGGTAGACAGAATAATGGCCCCCCAAAGATGTCCACACCAGCCCTGGTGGTCTAGTTAGGTTAAGATTCGGGGCTCTCACTGCCACGGCCCGGGTTCATTTCCCCATCAGGGAACCACACCACCCATCTGTCAGTTGTCATACTGTGGCAGCTGCGTGTTGCTGGGATGCTGAAAGCTACGCCACTGGGATTTCAAATACCAGCAGGGTCACCCATGGTGGACAGGTTTCAGTGGAGCCTCCAGACTAGACAGACTAGGAAGAAGGACCTGGCCACCCACTTTCAAAGAAATTGGCCATGAAAACCCTATGAATAGCCGCAGAGCATTGTCTGATACAGCGCCAGAAAGCGAGAGGATGGCACAAAAAAGACCAGGCAGGGTTCAGCTCTGCTGTACCTAAGGTTGATAGGTGTCGGAATCAACTAGATGGCACTAACAATAACAAAAAGATGTCCACAGTTGCCAATCCCCAGATCCCAGGAATATGTTACTTGATGTTGTAAAAGGAACTTTGCAGTTGTGATTAAGTTAAAGATCTTGAGATGGGGAGATGATCCTGGATGATCTGGAAGGGCCCAATATAATTACAACAGTCCTAACAAGAGGGAGGCGAGAAGTTCAAAGTCAGAAAAAGGAGATGTGGCCACAGAACCGGAGGTTGGAGTGATGTAGCCATGAGCCAAAGAATGTAGGCAGTTTCTAGAAACTGGAAAAGGCAAGGAAACAGATTGTGCCCTGAAGCCTCCAGAAGGAATGCAGCCCTGCCCACACCTTGATTTTCGATTTTTGACCTCCAGAACTGTAAGAGAAGAAACCTGTGCTGCGTAAGCCACTAAGTGTGTGGTAATTTGTTACAGCAGTCATAGGAAACGAATATAGTTTATACAGATGACTCTTGCAACAACCTGATGAAGATGAGAGAAATAGGGCTATAGTTATAAGAACAGATGTCCAGGGAGAGATTTTTAAATAATTACGATTGGGTTAAAGTTGGAAGGGGCCTATGCATGCATGTATGTGTGTGTATAAATACACATGGAGATGAGTCCTAGGTCACATGTAAATTATATTTCTTACTGTGAGTTGAGGTCAAACAAATTTGAAAGAGGGTATTAGCCAGAGAGAGCTTGAAATGATGGACTGTAGGCTCCAAGCTAAATATAGGGCAGGAAATGAGCACAGGAGAGGCCCAAGGGAATAGAGGTCCTGCTGAGATCCAGCAAGGTCAGAGTGGGGGCAATCACACCAGCAAGCCAGAGAGGCAGGAGGTTGTACCCCAAGTGCTTTTGAGGTGGAGCAGTTGCAGGTGATGGAAGTGGCCATGGAAGTGGGTGTAAGAGGTGGATGGAGGGAAAGGTTTCTGGGAGTGAGGATGCCGGGAGCTGAGGAGGAAGATGCCCTCTGGATCAGGTGTCTCCTAGGATGAAGGCAGGAGCTGGGGTGGGGCAGGAGCCTGATGCCAAGGCTGACCTTGGACAAAGGGCAGATGACAGATGACCGGCTCCCAATCCAACGCCCTTTCCAGGGTGCTGTCTGGCTTCCCCAGTGAGTATGTGCTCTATTTCCAATGTGTTGGGTAGACTTAGTGTCTTAGTCCATTTGGGCTGCTATAACAAAACACCACAGACTGGGTGGCTTATAAACAACAGAAATCCATTTCTCACAATTCTGGAGGCTGGAAGTCCAAGGTGAAGGCCAGCATGGTCAAGTTCTGGTTAGGTCCCTCTTCCTGGTTCAGAACTTCCCGGCACCTTCTTGCTGTATCGTCACATGGTGGAAGGGGCTGGGGAACTCTGTGGCACCTCTTTTATATGACATTAATGGGGTTAGCAAATCCCATTCATGAAGGCTGCACCCTCACGCCTTAATCACCTCCCAAAGGCCCCTCCTCCTAATACCATCACCTTTAGGGGTTAGGATTTCCACACATGAATTTTGGGGGGACACAAACCTTGAGACCATAGCGCTTAGCTTCCCCACACCTTGATTTCTTGGCTGGTTCAAACGAGATCCTTTTAAAAGATGCAGCTTTTTGTTAACGGTTCTCTCTGGATCAAATGCCCCATCATGTTGGGTGAGTCAAAAATGTTTTATTTCTTAATCCTCTGGGTCAGAGCTTTCAATCTAACTCTGTATTTGTGGACAAACATATACTACCCTGAAAGAAGGCAGAAGTGCACACTCTGTTAAGAAATCAGTCCTTAGAGCTTGATATGGCCTAGAAATGCTGTCGATCCTTGAAAAATTGGGGGAAATGGGGAAATAGGAGAGTGTAGACTCTTCATTAGCTTTGCACGGCTCGGCGGCCTTGGTACAGCTTATGTTTAACTCCAAGATACTCTCTTTCCTGTGAATCCCCCACTGTGTATCAGCAGAAGCTCCTACAGCCACAGCCATGGCTAGAACTTTCCTCAAGGAACATCCTGAAAGGCTTGGGTTGTGCAGATCTTAGAGTAGTTTAGATACAGGCTTTTATGTTTTCCTTTATTAAATATAGGTGAAGAATTCATGGGAAATGAACCCCTAAGAGTAGCAGGAGCTCTCTTCCATCTTCAGAAAGACATGGAAAGTCATTCTTGGGATCATCAGCCCTGTCACATTTACAAGGAAAACCCACTTATACACAAATAATCCAGTAACCAGAGAATGACCAGAATGTAAATGACTGGTTTTCAAAGAATCACAGAGTGTGTCCCGAAGTGTTCTATGGGAGGAACCGGGTCATGCAGGGGAGAAAGGGGGTTCTATGGTAAAATAAGCTTGGGACACATGGGTTAAACCAAGGTAAACACAGTTCTTTCCCTGCAGGAGTTCTCAGAGCCACAGATATGCCAACGCGCACTGGGACTGTGGAGGAGTGGACACAGTAGATAGAATCTCTCACCCATATTCGACCAGTGCCCCACTTTTTTGCACGAAGCGTCTGAGGGTTAGTGTTAAGCTCATCATTCTTAAGGGAACAGTCACTGAGCACCACAAAACACAGTCAGTGCTAAGAGCTGCATGTAACTTGGATGATTTCAGAAGGCATTCCAGAATCCCACAGGGCTCTGGAACCTTCATCATAGGGCAGGTGATAGACAGGGAGGAGGAGGGGGAGCAGAGGATTAAAAGCTCCAAGAACAGGATTCAAACGGGGACTAAGGTGTGTGACTGTAACCATCACCTCTCAGAACTGATGTCCTCATGTTTTACGGTGAGGATCAAATGACATAATGGGCATAGCATCTTTTATCAACCATAAACCACTGCACAACACTAAGGTATCGCCATTGTATTGTAAATCTTGAAGAACATGAATTTACACAGAGCTCTCATGGATGTAGAGCAAATCAAATTACATTCCCGATCAGCTCTCTCTTCTCTGAGCACTGATGGCGAGATGGTCAACTTGGAGACAAGCACACAGCCCAGTAGCCACCTTCACTGTCCAGAAATGTCACTGCTGAGCTGGGAGGGAAAGGGAATTCTTTCTTTCTCTCTCTTTCTCTTTCCTTCCTTCCTTCCTCCCTCCCTCCCTCTCTCCTTCACTCTCTCTCTCTTTCCTTTTTTTAAATAATTCAGGTTTAAATAGTTACTAATATTTAGGGCCTGGCCCGGTGGTGCAGTGGTTAAGTTCATGTGCTCTGCTTCGGTGGCCCAGGGTTCACAGGTTTGGATCCCGGGTGTGGACCTACATCACTCGTCAAGCCATGCTGTGGCAGTGTCCCACATACAACATAGAGGAAGATGGGCACAGATGTTAGCTCAGGGCCACTCTTCCTCAAGCAAAAAGAGGAGGATTGGCAATAGATATTAGCTTAGAGCCAATTTTCCTCACCAAAAAAAAAAAAAGTTACTAATATTTAGAAGAGGCCAAACAGGCTACAAATTCTTCCTCTCTCTTTTCTGAAGCCAGAAGCCCTCCATGAAAGTCCCGGTTTCCCCAGGGCTGATGTTTCCTGAGTCACTCTGAGCACAGGCTGTAAGTACATCAGTCGCTGGCCCCACATCTGTGTGCTAAAGTCCCCTAATCTCAAAGGGCCAATTTCACAACCTTACTTCTGGGAAGAGAATGGAATTCGATTGTATTGTCCTTGCTTCCTCTCCCTCTGCTTTTTTAAATAAGGGGGCACCCTCCACTGGTTAATGCTTTAGATAAGAGACTACGCCCTTTTATTCACAAATACTCAAAGATGTTTCTACATGTTTGAAGTTCTTTTCCAGAAAAGGGTGGTTTTTCTTTTGTGTTTGTGAGTGTGTTTAGAGAACTGGCAAAAGCATGAGGACGGGGCAGCCCACGCGGATTGAGAGCCATGAGTCAGTGTTGCTCAGGGTGCAGGAAAGATCCCACAAAGGATATAGGGCTCGTGACTGGGCACCAAACACCCAAGAGCATTAAGATCAAAAGTGAATTTAGACCTTAGTTTAAGTCCCCTCTCTAGTCCCAGGTTTGGCACAAAAAAGTTGAACTTGGAGGTTAATTATGAAGAGACTTAGAGCCATCAGCCTGTTTCTTAGATATCTGAGGGGAATCACAAGTGATAGGGATGACTGAGGTAGAGATTACTGTTCTTAAGTGAGAGGCTCAGATCCTGGTTATCTGAGGATAACCAATCAGAGGAGGACAGAAGGTGAACTGAGAGCCTAGATGGGGCAGAGACAATACATTTTCTTCCTGACCACGTGGGAGGAGCATAGTTTCCAGCCCCTCTTGCAGTATAGTGGGCCAGTGGAAAGTTCTGGTAATGGAAAGAGGGCAGAGTGATGTTGGCCATTTGCAGCTCTGGCCCTCGAGACTCCTGTTTGACCCTCCAAGCCCTCTCTCTCCCTGCCTGCTGTCACATGTGGAAGATAGAAGGGAAAACGACAGACTCCGAGGACCAGATGATGGAGGAGGCACAAGATGGAAGGACCTCGGTCCCTGAATGACTGCATGGAGCACAGCCTCCCCCCTTTTCCAGCCACACTGGACTACGGCATGAGCAAGAAATAGTCCTTTATTCTGTTTTTCCACTGAGATTTGGGAGCTGTTGGTTTCAGCAGCTAGCCTACCCTGACTAATACTCCAGCATTCTGTCAACTGGTACTTGTGTTAAGTAGAAAGCTGGTAGGACTCTGAAGCGTACTAAAAACTTTCACTAAACACATGTCACTGGTTTGTGATGGTGTTGTTGACACCATTCCAAGTGACCTTCATTCCTCATTGGGGGAATCATTTCTTTGAGTTAAGACCTTGCTACCGAAAAGCTACAATTGAAGTGAGTTATATTATTAAGGAGATAAAGGGATTAGGGGCTTCCTTAATTAGCCAACCAGTCGCCACTCCATAGTGCCACTGAGTCTTAAAAACTGCATTAGCAAAAGTGGAAAGCAGAGACTAGTAGGCTCTGGTGAAATGCTCATAGGCAGGCAAGTTTCCATATACTGATGAGTGTGGCAGAGGGGATGGGGCAGACTGGAGTGATGCTCCTGAGGGTGCTGGCCCTGGAGGAGAAGTACCAAAGCATGGAGGTGGAGGCCACAGGCTACGATGCAGGGAATTCGGGCTTTGGAACCCCTCAGATCAGATGCTTCTTTGGGCATGTTGAGTATAACCTCTTTATATCTCAGTTTCCTCATCTGTAAAATGGGAGACTGATGCCTACCTTATAGGGTTGATGTGCAGGTGATAAGAAATAGCATAAGTAGCGTGGTGGCGGGGCGTGTCAATCTCATTCCCTGAGGAGAGCAGGAGTGTACCAGAAGGAAAAATGATTGGGCCTCCAATCTCTGGAAAAGGGAGCCCCAAAGAAGGCAAAGACAGAAGCACCCCAGATCCACTGCTTCCCAGCTTAGCCTTGGTTTGGCCTTAGGACAAAGACATCTGGTAAAAGAGTAGATGCTGCTCGCTTTCATATTCTATAAAATTGCCCCAAAAGAGGGGCTCATTACATGATGAGGACTATGCCATTAATCATTTGTCCCCAGTTATGAGGGTGTCGTGGGAGCATTTTTTACAGAAATGAGCACAACGCTCCTTGAAAAGAATCAGCTAAGTGCTAATTTGGATAAGTTTGCTGGCTTCTCATATGTTACTTTTGAACCTACAAATTGGGGAAACCCAGTTTCTGACCACTTTTTCTCAAGAAACTCAGCTATTCTTTTTGAGAATAAAACTGCTTGGTTTTCTTAAAGCCAAATGAAAATACTATTTCCAAAAGCATAAAACCCACAAACTTTCCATGTTTGTCATTGTCTCAAGAGCATTTAAAGGAACCCCAGAATGTATGTGATTAAAATACTCTCAAATTTCTAATCAATAATGGAAAAAATAACCCTGGAAGTTGGCTGCCAACACTTGCCAAATCAAGTGACAACAACCCCCGGCTCTCCGGAACTCTTCTGCCTTGAGAAATGAACATGTTTTCATCTTTTGAGAGTGCCACACGGCACCCATTCCCGACTTTCTCCTGGACTTGGAATTGTTGTATTTCACCCTGGTTTCTGATAGTTTCTTACCCAATTATCTCTTGTTACTTTTTCTCCCAACATATCCTTTTCTCTTTCTGTACACCAATCCTCCAATTCATCAAGCCCCATACTTTTCCCTCTAGATTCATATATATTTTTAAGTGGATTTTTCTGTGAGGATACCTATGTGTAGATTTACGTGCATGGACTTCAGATCCTTGTGCCTACCTAAGCATTTGTCTACACATGTCATTCTATCATATGGCTTTCCAATGCACTCAAACAAAAATCTAAAGTCCTCATGTAATCGGGGCCCCTTCTACCCACATGACCTCATCTCCTACCATTCTCCCCCTCAGCTCCCACCACAGTGCTCTTCATGTTTCCCAAAAATGTGACACACACTCCCATCTCGGGACTTTTGCTTTGGCTGTTCTCTTCACCTGAAACCTTCTTCTTCCAAATATGTGCTTTCTCCTTCCCTTCATCTGCCCTTTGTTCAAATGTAACCTTATGAGACAGGCCTTCCCTGCTGCTCTGCAAACCAGCACACCTCCTAACCCCCCACCCCTCATCCTGCCCTAGTTCACTACATGGAGACATCTTGTCGGTTTCTCCCCTTGTGAACGTAAGCAAGGACGTTGTTTTATTTATTGCTCTACTCCCAGCACCTAGAAAGAGTTTGACATGTAATGGGAGGGCAATGAACAATTTTTACCTGACCAAGAGTGAGGAAGACCAGCAGGGCAAGAGCAGACCAGAGGTGAACGAGTGAGTAGCAGATTCTGATTAATCCTCATAGCAACCAACATCACCCGGGACTTACAGAGCTCTCTACATAATTATATTGTCAGTTTTTAAGACTCCTTATTTTTCTGATGCCTCAACATCCCCACAAACAGGCTGTGAGCAGTGACCAGGAGCACCAGGGTGATAAGGCTGGCCCCTGCCATGACTTCCCCTTCTTAGTCTACCCTGTGACCTAGTGACATTCAAACACACCAATAAAACCCCTCATGCCTTTGCTTGTGTACTACACCTGGTCCCCAGTAAGAGCACTTGCCCACGGTCCTCTCTCTCTCAGCTCCCCACCTGCTTGGTTGAGCTGCTCCCATATGGCCCCCTGCGTGGCACGCCATGTCTCCCTCCTCTAGGACCTGTAAGTATAACAAATCCTTTAATTTCATACACCTCTCTGAGTGTAATTTTTGTGGCTGTGTTGGAGTGATCCTTAAAGACTCCACAAAGAGGATTTCCTCCTCCATTTACAACATGTATGTACCTAGGTATATAATAAATACATATATGCATATACATATATGCACACATCTACAAAGAGAAAGAGAGAAAGAGAAGGTTATGAATCAATTAATTAAAAATTACTCTAAACATGCTGTGTTAGACTTGAATTACAATCTTATGATTACACTCACTATTTTATTTTGAACAGGTCTAGTAGGAGCTCCTTTGTGTTTTTCAACCAAAAGTTTCAAATCCTATAAAAATGAACACCTTCTTTGGTAACCAGGTACCAACCAACCACAGGAAGTTATTCAGCGAACACCATCTGGATTAGATTAGTTTAAAAGTAACTGGATCAATCCCCATTTGCCCCAAGCATCTAAATGGAACACTTTTCCTTTTCTTTGGGATGCAGAGTAACCCCCAAACTACACAGCCACTTGGCGATGAAGGCGGGATCGCGGTGCATTTGATAACTTAATGCAACTTTTTACCAGCACTTAAAACTCAGATATGAAATCTACACTTGATCTTTTCTGCTTGGAATTGGCCAAATTAGTCGCTCTATCCCCATGGACAAACAAAAGGCTCTCAGAAACACTCAGGGAAGCAGACCAACCAACACAGCCCAACACAGGGATGTGGAGGCGGACAGGTGCTACCTCCCCACCCCGCCCCTCACACAGCCTTTCAACTCCAGACTGCTTATTTCACGTCTGCCCACTTTCAGGATGTGTAGGATGATCAAGGCTCATGTAACACGCTCAAGGCAGAAATGAAGACTCCAGGGCATGCATTTTGTGCTTTATTCAGTTAACTGGAAAATTACACAGTGATTTCACTGCTCATAATAATGAAACTTTCTTTTTTCTTTAGGGATGATGATGTTTGGCGAGTAGCACTATAAACCTCATAAAGCTATCTGGAAGGTTAAAAAGATTGGATTTACAGACAGGACAGGTTTGCTGCACTTTTGACCAAACATGCTTTGTTCCCTAAGGAGTTAACAAAACCAGAGTGGGGAAGTTTCTAAAACTGGTGACAAATGTAAACAGCACATCCAAAAGGCTGTGTTTAGACAGCAGGCTGGGTGACCGGCTGTATCCTTTACAGCCTCCTCATTGGGTTAATGGAGGATTTTGGACAGATCATTCAGCTTCTCCCTTCTTTGGTTTCACCTTAGAATTAGGGAAGTAACAGGATTTCTTCCCTTGTATTTCCCAGAAACAGGGGAGGCTGGCAAATGTAAAGAAATACGGGCACCCACACGGTAATCAGGCTGGCCTGGTCTCAATCTTTACATTCATCCTTAATTGAGTCCCTGGCACGCTCTTCCCAGGGCGTGGTGCAAACCTTCTCCAGTGGGGTCAGCTTCACTGGATGGTCCCAGGGGCCACACGCTCTTCCTTCTCTGGTGAACTCCTTACTTACTCCTCCGTATCCTTCCTTTGCTGACACTTGTTACTTCCGACTGCCCTCATGCTTGCTAGTCTTAATCTGTTGCCTTATTTTATATACAACTGTTTGGGTGACAGTGGACCTGTGAGCCCTGTTATGTCTACTCTATTTCACTGCCACCCAGGAGTCTTTTTTCTAGCTGTGGGTCCCTGGCCATCTGCACGGTGAAGTCGAGGAAAATCAGCCCCTGGTTTATTGGTGTATATAGCCGAACCTCATTATTCACAGATTCTGTATTTGCAAATTTGCCTATTCGCTAACATTTATTTGTAACCCTCAAATCAATACTTGCGGGGCTTGCTTAGCCATTTCTAGACATGCACAAAGTGGTGAAAAATTTGAATTGCTCAATGTGCACGGTCCCAGCTGAGGCGGAACAAGATGATGGTCTGCCCTCTTGTTTCAGCTGTCAAAACATAGACAAGTGACCTTTTCATGGTCTATTTAATGCCATACTTTTCACATTTTTGTGCTTTGTGTTGACGATTTTGTGCAAAATGGCCCCAAACATGGTGCTGAAGTGCTGTCCAGTGTTCCTCAGCCCAAGAAGGCTGTGGCGGCCTGATGGAGAAAATACGTGTGTTCAGGAAGCTTCATTCTGGCATGAGTTATAGTGCTGTTGGTCTTGTTCAGTGTTAATGAATCAACAATATATATTAAATAAGGTGGAAAGGGTTCCTGGACCCAATTCCAACGTGTGTGTGTGTGTGTGTGTGTGTGTGTGTGTGTGTGTGTGTGTGTAGGCTTCCCCACACCAACAAGCAGTTCTCAAGACACCCTGCAGGCGTCTGGAGAATTCAACTCAATTCTGACACTATCCACCAGGAGACAAAATCAGATTCCACAGGGAAAGGGCTCAGGCCCACAAGACCGCCCTCCACTTCAGATGCCAGGTGCAAGCCCAGGTTCTTACCAGTTCTGACTGACTGGCTATAAATCAGAGGTTCCCACGGCCCCCTCCTTGGGTTCGATTGATTTGTTAGAATGGCTCACCATGGGCCGGCCCCGTGGCTTGGTGGTTAAGTGCGCGCACTCTGATGCTGGTGGCCCAGGTTCGGATCCCGGGCGCGCACGGAAGCACCACTTCTCCGTCCATCCTGAGGCCGAGTCCCACATACAGCAACTAGAAGGATGTGCAGCTATGACATACAACTATCTACTGGGGCTTTGGGGGGGAAAATAAATAAAATAAAATCTTTCAAAAAAAAAAAAAAAAAAAGAATGGCTCACCGAACTCAAGAAAACCCATTTACTCACTAGATTACTGATTTATTACAAAGGCTATTAAAGGGTACAAATCAACAGCCCGATGAAGAGGTACATAGGGCGAGGTCCCGAAAAATGGAGCTTCTGTCTTTCTGGAGCTTGGGGCCCAGCACTGCGGCATGTGGAAACGTTCTGACTCCCCAACACGGAAACTCTCCGAAAAACAGACAGAGGAGCTGTCCTTATGGATTTTTATGGAGGCTTCACAGTCATGATTGACTAAGTCATTGGGCATTGGCGATTGATTCAACCTCAAGTCCCTCTCCTCTCCCTGCAAATCAGGGGGCGGGACTGAAAGATCCACTCCTCTAATCACATGGCTGGTTCTCCTGGCACCCAGCCCCCACCCTTGAGCGGGGTCCAAAAGTCACCTTCATTAACATAAACAAGACACTCATCTCACCTCTACGTCCCTGAAGGGTTTTCAGGAACTGAGGACAAGAGACCGAATATTATAACAAGATGCTCCCGTGGCTCTTATCTCTCGGGAAATTCCAATGGTTTTGGGAGCTGTGAGCCAGGAACTGCGGCTAAAGACCAAATATATCTGAAATATATTTTGGTCATCTGAATGACTATATATATATATATATATATATATATATATATATATATACTTCTTATAAATCACGATATCGCAGTGTCTTTAAACAGAAACACACATAAAACAGGGATATATGTTTCCCTAGGAAAAACAGTTCAGTATTTGCTAATTCAGTGCTGTAAAGCAGTGACTTTATAGAATGTAACTACCTCAAATAACGAGAATCAAGTGTTTTTATACACAAAATAGAGTGGGATTTATATATGCACATGAGTGCTAGCTTTCCAAAAGGTTACTCTTTACATATAAATTCCAACATGCAGAAATGCTTTCTGGGATTGCCTTCAGAACAAGTCTCAATGTGGCAGAACTTTGTCTTTGATTTAAAAAAATACATAATTATTCATTTTTATACATTTTCTCTTTTTCAGACGTATACTCTTTTTATACTATTTTCAACCTTTAAAGAAAGACTTGCCATCCTCTAGCTCATTATTATCCTCACAACAGCTCTCTGAGATGCCAGGGAAGTTCCACTTTTGGCTGCACAAAAGGTCACACAGCCAACCGGCCCAGAGTCTTTCCTCCAGATCCAAGGGGCTCCTCACTAACCCTAAGTCCAGGATGCCAATAAAGCAGGAACTGCTTACTGCTTCTCTCTCTACACTTGGTTATAATATCATGCTTAGGGTGACTTAAATGCTGTGGTAGAGGAACTGCAGGGTGGGTATGTGGTGAGGGGGACAATAATAGCAAGCATCTGACCCACGTGAGAGGGGAGGAGGGCTTCCAGGTGGGAGGTGAGGCCTGAAGAAAGAGCAGGAGCCAATCAGGTGACAATGAGCCTCAGGTAGCAGGGACAGCCAGATGGGGGATGTTAGGGGGTTGATTAAAGTGGGGTTTTATTGCCCACCCTCTCTGTGCCTCAGACAATCATCTATAAAATGAAGATAATAACACTACTTATCTCAGAGGATCGTTGTGAATATTAAGTGAGCTATTACATGTGAAATGCTCATAACTCTGCTTTATTAATTTCCCATGGCTGCTGTAACAAAGCTCCCACAAACTGGGTGGCTTAGAACAATGGAAATGTATTGTTTCACAGTTCTGGAGGCTGGAAGGCTGAGATGAAGGTGTCTGCAGGGCCATGCTCCCTCTGAAGGCTCTAGGAAGTATCTGTTCCAGGCCTCTCTCCTAACTTCTGGTAGTTCCTTGGTTTGTGGCAGCATAACTCCAGGCTTCACATGGCGTTTTCCCTGTGTGTGTGTCTCTGTGTCCAAATTTCCCCTTTTTATAAGGACACCAGTCCTATTGGATTAGGCACCCCCCCCCCCCGTCGTGACCTCGTCTTAACTCAATAACTTCTGTAAAGACTCTACCTCCAAATAAGGCACATTCACAGGTACCAGGGGTTAGGACGCCAACATATATTTTTGGGGGGACGTCCAGAGTCAGCTGTATATAAACATTTGTCTTTATTATTACTACCTCCATTGGTTGTTGTTTCATTCAAAGGTATGAAGAAGAGACAACTTGAGATTGGGGAACTGAAATTTGTTGTGGTCACAGTCTCCATAACAACGTGACATTTCTCCAGCAGCACTCAGCGGCCCAGGAGAAGGTAAATATATGAAGTAAGGAGCGGGAACAAAGAAAAGGGGATGACACATTCTGATAATGAGCCAAAGACAACCGTGGGCAGAAATACTGACAGCACAGCTGAGAGGGAAAGCTGCTCACCGCCCTGTTTCTTCTGCTCAGGGGCCGCAGGAGGCCTGATGTACCATGTGGACAGAAATAAACACCACCCCTTTCTCAACCTCAGGTGATACACCATCCCCTACATGCACACAGAAGGAAAACCAAGCTTTGATAACTTAGTAAAACGAACAATAGTTTTAATCCGTGGAGTAAAAAGGTCTCCTGAGCCAGCACCAAAGAGGATGCCTTCTGCCGAGCTAAGTTCTAGTGTTCCTTGAAATGGTAAGAATCACCTCTGATCTCGAGATAAGCAATATTAATAAACAGGTTGAGTTACCGGAAGTGTCAAGCTGGGCATCATCTTAACAGAAACGATTTCTGGGACTAATTTGGAAGTCATCAATCCTAAAGGGAGAGACAGATGGAGCTGTGAGGTGGACCAAAGCTTAGAAAGAGAGTTGCTCTGTTTTAGATGGAGGACTGAAAAGGAATCTTTCAAGTGCACCTGTAGGCAGCAGTGTAGCTCTCAGCAAAGCCACAGGCAAGCAGAGTCTCTCTTCCATGCCTCTTTCCCTAATCTGAAGCCCCTTCCAGACTGAATGCTCTTCTCCAGAAGGTTCCAGAAGCAATGTTGGTGTTGCCGTTCCTGGATCAGTTCCCTTTGCTGAAGCTCCGGCTTCCAGAACTTTTCCTTCTTTCCCCTCTTCCACTTTAAGACTCGTTTATCCTGAGTTCAAAACCCTGATGGCTTTGCTAGATAAACTAGATCAACTACAATGATCAATTAACCCGTGCGAACATGGCTGATGGTGCCATCTGTTACCTAAAAGAGGCTTGCGCCCCACCTTAACCGAACATCACAGTTCACTTCAGAGTAACGGGGTGGACTGACATCATGTTCCTCCCAAGGCAATGCACCGAGAAGGACACGATATCCCTGCCGGGACAGTCCTGCACAAACGCTTAAGAACATAACCGTGAAGAAACATCAGACAGATCCAAACCAAGGGACATTCTATAAAATAACCATCTCATAATCCTCAAAAATGCCAAGGTCATGCAAGATAAAGACTGGGGAACTGTTCCAGGATGCGAGGAGGCTAAGGAGACATGACAACTGAAAATAACGCGTGAGCTGGGATTTTCTTTTGCTCTAAAGTCCATTATTGGGTCAAGTGGCGAGACCTGAATGAGGTCTGTAGAGTAGACAACAGTATTGTAGCAGGGTTCATTTCCTGACTTCGATCACTGTTCTTGGTTTTGTAAGATTTGTCCTTGTTCTTAAGGAACACACATGGACATGTTTAGGAGCAAAGGACATCTTGTCTGCAACTTAGGCAAGAATAAAGCAAATGTGATAAAATGGTAACATTTGGGAATCTGGGTGAAGGATATGAAGGAAGCCTTTGTACTATTCTTGTTAATTTTCTATGTCTGCAAAAATAATAAATATTTAATATTTAGTAAATATATAGACAGATTAAAAAGTGCACAATGCTTTCCAGCACGTCTTAATCTTGGCTGCACATTAGAATCATCTCAGGAGATTTAAAAATACTGGTGCCCAGGCCCTAGCCCGAGATTCAGATCCACATAGCCTGGGGTGAAGCTCCAGACATCAGTATATTTGAAAAGCAGCCCAAGGTGATTCTAGCATGAACCCATAGGAATAATAAGCAGCCAGTTCAGCCCGTGGCATTCCCAGGTGAGGGGAGAGTTCCAGGCTGGGGTCTTTCTGAGCCCCTCATGTCTGCTCCTTTTAAGAGCTGAACCTGGGGGCAGCACAGTGACTCAAAACAAGAGCAGAGTCCTGGGTCCAATCTTGGTCCTGCCACTAACAAGCTGGGAGCCATCCTGGCTTCTCTCTTTCTCCAGAAGAGAAATGAGCGTTTCCAGGAGGAGTATGCACAGCTCTATAACTCTTACACACCTGGCCCTCATGCCCCACAGTGGGTTTGCACAGGATGATAGTCTGAAACCCTTGTGACGTCCAGGTGGCAGAAAGGGGTCTGGGCAAGTAGGGCTGACCGATTTCTGGTATTGCTGGCAGGTTCTATCACCATTGGGTGATTCTCTGCAGCCCCCTCCTTTCACAAGGACTGAAGTCTGGGAGGTTCTTGGGAAAGGGGCTGGGAAAGGCAAAGGGACACCACCCTCCTCCAAGCAGCAGGGGGGCAAGCTGGGGAAGCCAAGCTTCCGAGGGGCAACTGGGGCACCTGCCACCGGTCCCTTCATGAGGCAGGCGTGACCCGGGCTAAGATGCCCTCACCAAGAGGTGACACCTGAGGCTCCTCCCTGATCCCAGACCTCAACCTCTGCCCTGCTCTAGGCTTCTAGAGGCTTCCCTACCCTGCTCAACCTTCTCAAACTGCGCTGATCAGGATGGTGGCCATGGTGGCTACTGGGCACTTGAGATGTGGTCAGTCTGAACTGAGACATGCTGTAAGTGTAAAATCCACACTCGATTTCCAAGTCCTCATAAGCAAAAAAGAATGTAAACTATCTCATCAATAATTTTTAAAATATTGATTAATGTTGAAATGATAATATCTTGGATACACTGGATTAAATAAAATTTACTATGGAAATTCATCTCACCTCTTTTTTTAATTTTTCCTCATGTGGCTACTAGAATATTTAATATTACATATGTGCATTACATCATATTTTTATCGGACAGCTCTGTCTTAAAGTCTGCATATTGTCCTGTGACTTATTTCCCTAGTGATAACTGCATTGAAATCCAAAGGAGGAAAGATTCAGGATAGGCAATGGCATCAAGCCTGGGCCCCGAATGCTCTGCAGTGAGTATTCCTTAACACTGTTGTTCTCAGGTTTCTGTGATTCCAGCAAATTCACTCTATCCCACAGCCCACTGAAGTGCAGATATTGTCAGGGAATGTCCATTCTTCATAGCACTTGAATAATAATGATCATTATATTAATTTACAACCTAACACTCAACACTGCAATTTGAACCCAATCTGTGAAACTGAATCACGAACATCTGACATTCTTTAAAGTAAAGCTTTCAATTAATATATCAGACTGTACTCCACCTAGTAATTTACCTTCCCACAGAAAGAGAATGTGTGGGTAATGAAGGTAAATGGTGCAGAGTAGACTCAAGTCACATTCCAGAAGGTTCCACAAAATTCCATGGAGTCTGTAGTTTGGGTTTGGTTCGAATGGTGCTGTCTGACTGCCTTCTAAGGATAAAAGGCCCCTTACTTTTGTGTGTGTGTGTGTTTTAGCTACACACATAGGAGCAATTAACTAAGACATTCCCTTTGGTCAGGCCTTCCTCACAATAACAGACCTGGGGCTGTGGAGAGCCAAGGTGGGTTTTATCTGTGTTCTGTTTCTGGGGACTGATCATCTTGTTCATAGACTGATTTTATGTTGGACCCAGCCTGATGTCATCCATGTTGTGTGCGGGGTCTCCATGCTAAATTTCCTGTTGTAAGAAAAAACCCCTTAAATTCAGTGACTGTCCATGTCTTCAGTGGAGTTTTCTAGAAACCAGGAAGAAGGAAATAGAGGTTGTTTTGCAGAGGACTGCTGGCATTGGACACAGGACCCAAATGACTGGTTTGGGTAGAAAGTCACTCCCATAATATGGACTGGTGCTTGGTAACACTGTGAGAAATTTTCCCAGCCCAGAAGCTTACAACATATTCCCAGTTCAGCTGAATCCAAGGGTTGAATGTGATGTTTCAGTTCTTTTTTTTTTTTTTTTAAATATAGTACATAATCTTCGTTAACAAGAGAAGGCAGACATAGAGGACAAAATGTGTACTCTATATTAAAATATATATGTGATGAGAAAAATCACTGTTCATTATTTAATGTCCTGGGGAACAAACAAGGAAAGAGCATCTTCATAAAAAAGTTTTCCCTGCTTATTTTTGTAACATCTATCCCCAGAAGTAAATACTGAATGTATAAGGTGTTTAGAAAAACCAATAGGCCTGCATTTTCAAAACTGTATTTAAAAAAGAGAAGTAAGATCTTGCAAGAAGATGCTCTGAAGAAGATACACACACATATATATGTACACACACACACACACACACACACACAGAGACAAATGGAGAGTCAAATATCTTTTAAGAACTTCCAAGAAGATGCTCTGAATACATATATACATTACATATATAATATATACATAGAGATAGAGATGGATAGTTGAATATCTTTCAAGATCTCACAAGAAGATGCTCTGAATATATATATAACATATAGATGTTATATATATACAGACAGAGAGAGATAGATGGATAGTTGACTATCTTTTAAGATCTTGCAAGAAGATGCTCCGAATACATACATATATAGCACATATATATATTATATATATACAGAGAGAGAGAGGGATGGATGATCAAATATCTTTTTATATATAGATACATATATATATGTATGTGTGCATGTATATATATACACACATATATATACAATCAAGCATGTTTCTACTTTCATTGCAGAAAGCCATATTCATTTTAAAAACATACTAATCTTTACTTAGGAATATGATGCCTTTTTATAAAAAGGGTGTCAAGGGAAGACGCTTCAATGTCTTAATATGAACCGATTCTGAGAACTCTGGTTCTATGACACCAACATGGGCGGGAATGGGAAAAGGAGGAAAGCCCTCCCCTGGACAGCATTCTTACATCACCCACTTTAAAATTAAATCTGAAATAGAGTTCTGACAGGCCTGCTATTTTCTTCAGTGCCAAGAGCCACACAATAGACCTTTTTTTTGGACAAAGCTCTTAAAATGCTTGGAGATTCAGAGGTACTGAGTCACAAAACTGTACAAATACAGCTCACCCGTTCCTGCCGGTGTCCCTGCTTGCTCTTTTGGAAACAATACTATATTTTCTCTGCATTTGGCAGAAGGAAAGAAATATTTTAATTAGAGTTGCAACCTGTTTGAGAGAGGGGTGACAGAAGAGAGCAGGCTCTGAAAGCAGATGGCTGTCCTTTAGTCTGGTGGCCTCTGAGCAGGGGTGGCAATTATCGTCTCAGAGGAATCCGTTCAATTCTCCTTCTCCTCAGGGTGGGTCCTACCAAGGTGCTCGGCCCCAGGACCACGTAAGCTTCAAAAGCGCCCTGGTAAGTGTATGACATTCAGCAGAGTGGTGAACAGTGCTGCACCGAAACAACACTACACGGATTCATGCACGCCATTAGCATCCTTAGAAACATCCTTGAACACGTCTCTTTAGAGAGTGTATAATATGCAGCACAGAGAGGTGAACACACGTTTCACAGAAATATCAGTGGGTTTGTGTGTGCCAGGAGCTGTCTGTTATGTGGGTGTGCAGAGGTGGGTGAGGGGGGTAGAGAGAGGGCATAGGAGGAATGGGAGCAGGAACAGAGGAGGAGGAAAGTAGGTGGAGGCCCAGAGGAAAAGCGGATCTCCGCACAGTCTTCATGGCTTTCGCTCTCTCCCTTTCAAAAATTCAAATCAAATTGCCCCCCTCATGCAATTGTTTCGCTGAGGTTGTGAAATAATGGAGAGGTGTTGCAAACGCATCCTCACACTGTGAGGGAGCAACCGACTTCAAGTCTGAATACTTCTTGGAGTGATATTTTAGTTTGACATTCATGGTGTCGAATATTTGAGCTTGAAATGAGGAGGGAAAAAGGGTTGAAGACAGAGGCAAGTTCCATGGAGGAAATAAGAGAAAAAAGCCTGAATAAAAACCCACTGGGTGAGAGGGTTCGTAGAAGCACAACCGTGGCTGGATTTCCATTTCCCGGGCTTTGAGGAACCGAAGACTTCTTTGCGGCTGCAGAAGGCAAGCCGGCCTTGAAGAAGAGTGCCACGGAGCTGTCTCTAGGTACTCCAGACTCAACTTTGGTTTTTCAAAAAATTTTCCACCTTGTTCAGATTCCAAATGTGTAGAAAAGAAAACAAGACAAGTCTGCTGGTCTAGACCAGAGTTCCTCAATTGCAGCATCAGGACCGGATCACTCTTTGTGGTGGGGTGTGGGATGTTCACCAGCATCCCTTGCCTCTGCTCACTTGATGTCAGTAGCACCCCCAGTTGTGACAAATAACACTTCCTCCAGACATTGTCAAATATCCCTGGGGACAAAATCTCCCTGGGTTGTGAATCACTGGTTTAGACTAAATGTTAGGCCAAGCAAAATTTTCATCTGGTAAAGACTGCCATCTACTATAAAGAGCATATGGAATTTTTGATGAATATTGACAAACCCAAATAACCCACCTTGAACAGCCAGATAGAGAAGTCTGAGACAAGGGCAGACCTTTTGCCTCAAAGTGTTGATTTATGGCACTAGGGAGCAATAACACTATTTAAAAATAACTCTGGAAAAAAAATAATAATCCTGTGGGGCACCTAGCTTAAAAAAAAAAAAAAAAGAGGGGCTGGCCCCAAGGCCTAGTGGTTAAGTGCAGGGCGCTCCACTTCAGCAGCCCAGGTTCGCAGGTTCGGATCCTGAGTGTGGACCTACACCACATGTCAGCCATGCTGTGGCAGCGACCCACATACAAAATAGAGGAAGATGGGCACAGATGTTAGCTCAGGGCAAATCTTCCTCAGGGGAAAAAAAAAAAGGAAATCAGAAGAGATCTCTTATTTACACTTGAAATTCTTAAGTTTCAACAAACACAGAAACTCAAAGAGGCAGGCAAGCCCACAGATCTGCTCTGTGGAACTCTCCATAGCCTGCCACAACCAAGACCACAAAGGGGCTCCTGGGGCCTTTGAGGACCCCTTTTCATCCTGAACCTATGGATGGGGCTGGGTCTTTGCATCCTGTCTGACCTCTCCACAAAGCATTTGGCGTTGTTAGCTTTGGAAGGTGTGTTTAGTCATTCAGGCCTCAGAGAACAGAAGAAGGTGTTTAAAAACAACTGTCCATTCCACCATCAAATTGACAAAAAAGAGGTGTGTAAGCCTGAACGTGGGTTTGGTGTACATTTTTTTAATAGAAAAGGGACTATAAAATTGTGTTCATTCCTTAAAGCATATCCCTCTAAAGCTGTACAAATTGGCCTTCTAGATAAGATCATGTATTCTCATTTCTACCTGTCTCCCATCGAATGGACAGAGAGGGAAAAGGGTTCAGTGACCAGGGTCGCTCTTGTTCCAGAGTACAGTATGATGATTTATGATTTCCAAGCCTGAGAACTTCGGAAGCCACCGAGCATAAAAAGAGTGAAAAATCTTCTAAGTCAAGAGGAAGAAAAAAAGGATGTCGTAGCATAGTGCTCTTCTCAGACTCTGCAACACTACTCTGAAAGCTGTCACGAGTATGCATCACACAGGCCCTTGCAGACAAAAAGGGTTATTTTATCCAGATTATTTCCCCACGTTGCAGGGGAAAAGGGACTCATTTGTAATCATCAAAGGAATGCTGACAGACTTGAAACGGGATTACATTCTATTATACCCATCCGAATTAAAGATTTGTTTTGGAGATCTTTCTTAGGTTTCTTCCTCCCTGCTCCTCCAACCCAAAATGAGTCAATTTATATTCATGGGACATCTGAGGCAGACATGAAATCAGACAGTTTGCAAACATACGTTTCAGATTCAGTGGCCTCAGTTTTGAATTTTAATGTTGCCTGGTTCTCTGCGCGTGGAAAACTTGGCTTTCAGATTGAGATGAACCCCAAGCATTGCTTCATTCTCTAACTTGTTAATGCAGGAGAAATTCAATTTCAGGGGCCTGAGTGAGCAAGTGACACAGGTGTCCAGAAGGCAGGTACGGAAGTGTAAAATCTACGCGTGGAAAGAGTTGTCCGGTATGTCTGTGGACACATTACTAAACTCTCAATTCCAAGTTTGTGGTTTGGGTACCACTTGGAGAATGTGACATGTCAAATCTATTATCCATCCCTCAACTGCTTTATCTGTGTAACCATGAACCCATGGACAAGGAAGTTTCCCCAGGACAGGTCTGATTCTTTGGAGCAGCCCTGTATCACACCTAGCACAGCATCTGGTACCTGAAAGACTTTAGAACATTTCCTGTTCTTTCATCCAGAACTCCCATTGTGTAATCACCATGAAACTGATGACCACCTGGGGAGGAGTCTTGGACACCTCAGGCTGGAAGTCAGAAGTCAGTGGAAGAGCTCATTTGGGTCAAAAAAACTGTCTCTTGAGCTGCCTGAGGGATAAGATATCTTAAAGAATACTTTTCTCAAGGCAAGGAGATGGTACTCTCTAAGCAGGAAGACAGAGCAAGGAATGTGGGTAAAGTGCATTAGAAGTTGTACCATTTCTTTTCTTTGTATCTCAGTCCTTCCTTCTAGTCTCAGTGTCCTTCTTCATGAAATACATCCTTCAGTAGTTTCTTTCAGTAAGGATTTATTAGTGGTAAATATGTCTTTATTTCACATGCACTCTTGAAGATAGTTTAGCTGGGTATAAAGTTCTGCACTCACAGGTTTTCTTGTTTTTGTTTTTCCAGAACCTGGAAAATATTTCACTGGCTTCTGGATCCCACTGTTGTTCTGGCAAAGACTTTATAGATGACATTGTTTCTCTCTGATTGTTTTAAGACCATCATTCTGCTTTTAGTATTTTATAGTTTCAATATAATAGGTATAAATTTATTTTTATTTATCTTGCTTGGGATGATTGAATCTGAATCTTTCATCAGTTCTTGAAAATTGATCCTAAGGTATTATCACTTTGAGTGTCCCCTTTAAAACCAGAGAAGTGTTTTTTTGAGTGTTTCCCTATTCTCTCTTTCTAGAACACTGATCAGATTTATGTTGAACCTTCTTTCCATCCTCCATGTCTTATAAACTTTTCCCTATGTCTTTCCCACTTTTGCTGCATTCTGAATAATTTCTCTGGCTTTATTTTCCAGTTCACTGTTTCTCTCTTCAGCTATGTCTAATATATCCATCAAGCTTTTAATTTCAATGAATATATTTTTCATGTTAGTAGATATATTTGGTTCTTTTTCAAATGTGCCTGCTCTTTCATGATAGTCTTTCATTCTTTCCTCATGTTTTATATTCTCTCTTTTATTTATTAAGAACTCTGTTGTTTTTGCTGCTATCGCTCATAGAATGTAATTTTGGATTGTGTAACCATAATCAGCAGGATTTCATCTATAGGAATCTTGTGGGGCCTTTATTGATGATGTTTCCATGCAAAGAGTATTTGAGTGTCTGTTTTTGCCAGGTACACTGGCAGTGGGGCACTACAAACTTGGGACAATTTTGTTAGTTTCTGCCAGGTACACTGGCACTGGGGCATTACAAACTTGGGACAATTTTGTTAGTTTCTCAGCTTGGATTTTCCAGTAAAGGTAATATGAAGTCAAAACCCAGACTCTTGAAAAGGCAGGCCTGTGGTTACATATTCTCAAGGGAGATTATTTTATCCTCCAATCCTGAACCCAGGCTGAGATGTTTCTTCATCATCTTTCTTTGCAAGAAGGCTGATTTGATTCTCATCCATCTTTTTATGAATGTCTAGCCCTTTTAGGTCCCGGATTTATGTGAAGATCTTTATTCCAACTCTTCACTTTACATTGGTCTAATGCCTTCTCTCTTGCCCTTATGCATCTGTTAAATCCTGGTTGTAAAGACCATCGAAAGATCCCAGTGTAGCAATACAGTCCATGCCAGCTAACTTCTCTGGTTCTCTGATCACTCTTCTTTTTTGTTCCCTGAATATTTCTTATATTTAGTCACTCACTCATGCATTTAAAGAATGTTTGTAATATTTTATTCAGCAGCTCTAAGTGTTTTGTTGGGAAAATAATTTCAGAACACCAGTTCTATCATATTTCCAGAAACGGATTACACATCCTATTCTGTAATCAGTTCTCTGAGGCCAGATGGTGCTATCTTTAGACAGGACATGGAATGGACAATATCTGTAAGTCCTGGGAAAGATTTGGCTTTAGTAGATCAAGAGATAAACATTACATAAGTGGCACTGCTTTAAAGAACTTGTAATTGATTCACCGTAGTATTAGAGAAGTTGCCTGGCTTCAAATCCCCAAAGTTACTTAACCTCTCTTTGCCTCGGTTTCTTCAACTTATTATAATAGTATCCCCTTCATAGGGGTGTGAGGATTAGATCAATTAATAAACATGAAATTCTTAGAAAAGTGTCTAGCACAGAGTGCTTTATGTGCTTGATACACTAATAATATTTTTAACTCATCAATTTCTCTTACTCGTGCTGAGGGAAGCCAAGTAAAGAAGTTACTATCTATGCTGGGGCAGAGTTTTAACTGAGATGGTGCACACACAGGGGCCAGCTAGGCAGAGCAGAATGAGGACCCCCAGGAGAAGACGTTCAGAGAGAACAGACTAGAGTGACTTGGTCAGCCACCCTTCCCATCTGAGATTCTCTTTCCACTACTAAAATCTTGGTGACTCTAGGATTTACGTTATTAAGGAAAGCTATTTCCTTCCAGAAAGATACAAACACATCAGCCTCATTAAAATAGTGACCCAATATCATAAAACTTGCGAGTGTCCTCACCCCTAACTTCCAAGTCCATTACTTAGCTCGAATGACAAGAGTATGGATTTTTGAAATCAGATAAGTAGTGGGTTCAAATCCTGCCTCTAAATTTTACTAGCAGTTGTGTAACTGGGGTAGGGGGCAGCATAGGGGGTAGGGTGGGTAAGAGGGGAGCAGCTGTCCCTTTAGTGTACATTACCCCCAAGGTGGTGCCTTCTCAAGAATTTTAAAGGTGCTGACAGGATGGCTCAGAAGATCAGTGACCTCCAAATTTTTAAAATCATGAACTCCATCGGTAAAAACATTTTGAGAACACATCCCCAATACATGTACATTTTTTTATAAAATATGTACTGTTCAATTGTCATTTTATATGTTAATTATAAGCAAAACAACTCCTTTTTTAAGATAGAAAAGAAACAAATAGAAAAGAACAGAAGTTGTAACATTTTTCTCCTCTATCTACCCGATCGTCTTGTGCGTGCACCCACTTTGAATGGACTGGGATGAAAAGATGCTCAAGGAAGAAATGGGAAAAGGTTCGTCTACTCACTGGGCAATTAAAATAGCAGTGGTCACTCCATGAACTATCTAGAATGGTTAGGCAAATTGTGGCACCTGTTTTTTCTGGCTTTGCCTCCCCCCCTCCTCCAAACTCAGCACCCACTCAGGCCAAGTCCCCCAGCCTGTCCCCATCCCTGGGCTCACGTTAGTCTGCCTTTGCTCTGCTTCCCAGATAGATGGTCTTGGGCAAGTGAGTTAACCTCTCTGAGGCTGGGTTCTCATCTGTAAAGGGAAACTAATACTTACCTCATGGGGTTGCTATGAGGATGAAATCAGATAACACCAGGCTTAACTAACTTTTACTCCCTTCCTTTCTGTTCCTTCCCCGAAACTGCTGCCAGGCTGCCCTTTCCAATAAAGCGCCTGGGAGACCAAAGCCATCAATAACGGGGCCACTCGCTTGCCCAGACTCCTCTTCTCTGCTACAGAAAGAGAGGGCAGAACACTTTTCAAATGTAGTTGCTTTCCATGGAAACAGACTAGCAGTTTCAGACGGTTGCTCTTCATCTCTCTTCTTCTGTGACAGCTGGACAACTCCTTCAGACATTCGGTTTGTTTTCCTTTGGTTACAAGCTGGCTTTTCACTCCATAAAATTTTTGAAAGTGAAGACAATCCCTGAATCAAAGGATGATGTGACTAAGGCATAATAAAATGCAAAGCTGTGTGAGTGTGTACATATTCACACATGCATGTGTGCGTATGCGTGCATGTGTGTGCATAGGTGTGTGTCAGGATGCAGTGACAGATAGCTGGGTAAATACAGTCCTAGTCTCCCAGGTGGTGAGCCCTGGGGGAGGGGGTGAAGGGACACCCAGTCAAGCCTCTGTGCCTGTGGATGAACTGATTCACAGGCAGGAGGTAGCCCTGCCTCTGGACACCAGAGCAGTGGTCCTCAACTCTGGCTGTACACTGGGATTGCCTGGGAGCTTTCAAAAGGAGACCAATGCCTGGCTCTCCCCAGACCAATTAAATCAGAAGCCCACGGGTGCTGCTCGAGCATCCACACACTTGTTTAGACTCAAGTGATTCCATGTGCAGCCAGGGCTGACGCCCACTGCTTACCTGAGCAGAACAGAAGGGCTCAACCTCTCCTACATGGACAACAGTGTCCCCTCCATTAGGACCTAGGTCCCACCCCTGAGTCCCCAAGATCAATTGAATTACCATTTTTCTACATTCTGACATTCTTGGCCAGTGAAATAAGGAGCTAGGGTCAGGTTCATTTGCTGGGCTGCGAATGATCTAGTAACAAGCACCGCTCCTTGCTTGGGCTACTGACGGTGGGGAGAGGACATCAGCCCAGAGACCCCCTTCCATCATGCAATGACCTTTCTTTGAGGTCTGGGGACATTTGGCTACAAGGAAGGCCCTAAGGGCTGCCCCACTCTCTTTGTTTCTCATCTCCATCCCCTTCTGCTTCCCACATTCACCACTCGGCGCCCTAGGGAAAACCACACGTGACATAGGGTCACGACTACTTTGTCAAAAGTCAGGAGTTTTCTAGGAATCCAAGTGGGAACTAGAACAAGTGTCCACCCTTTCCTTCCCTCCCTCCCCATCAGCCCATCAATCACTTCGAACTTCTTTGAGAAGAAAGAAAAGAAAGAAAAAGAACAGAAGACAGAGAAAGGGAAGATGCAGGGAAGGAAGAGAAGACCCTGCTTGCCATCAGCGGAGAGACAACAGAGAGTAAAACCACCCAAGAAACAAGCAAGAACCAGAGGACGTGGCAAACTAAGTTCAGAAATACACTCTTCAAGGCAGGGCAAAATATAGAGGATCTTTCACTTTTTATGGCTGGAACCCAAAATGGCACCCCACCCTCCTCTCAGCCCTCACCCCTGCCGTGTTCTTTGAGCAAATACGATGCTGACATTATACTTATATTTAAAAAAAAAAAATCAATGATCAATTTGGACCTCTCAGGCCAAATCCTCAATTTGGGAATGCAGTCAAAGGAACAGAACTCCATCCCAAAGAGGAAAATGGATGCAAGCCAAGCACATTTGAGTATAGGATTAAGGATCAGAGGCACTAATTTTGCATGAAATGCTCTTGCCTTCCTGGGATATGTTTTTAATGCAGTGATGATAGCCTTCCTGTGGCCGCTGGCAGCATCTCAATATCTTCAGGGATGAGAGAGAAGGGGGTCTTTGGGGAGCCTTTTCCCAGCAGGCTTGGAGGTGATTAGCACAAGTCACAAGCACGGAGGGGGAGGAGGAGCCCAGACGCAGCCTCTGGCTTATTAAGAATGAGATCCGATGCTGGAATCCCCAGGGCTAAAAAACCCAATGACCCAGGAAAACTACACCAGCTGACAGCCCCAGGAAAAGGCTCAAGGAAGAGTTGCAAAGAAGAGAAAGGCTTAAGTAACTTTCCAGAACTCTGCACTGCTAATCTCCTGGGAGGCCCTATACTGTACAGACAATGGCTGGGACCCCTGATATTCTGGCACTTTCTTTCACATGGATACACCATCCTTCTTCCATCCCCTTCTTCACAGGGCGAAGGGGTCCCAAGGTCCCTCCATCCTCCCCCAGTTTCAGTTTTTGATGTTTCCCTGGTTTAGAAAAACAAGTGTCTGCATTGTCAATACTGCTCTCCAGTGTTCCACTATTGTAAGGCTCCGTGGGGGAGAGTCCACTGTCTCTTTACAGGCACTGGTTTCTACACACCCCTCCAAGTTCATAAAAAGGAACAGGACCGCCTGTCCCCAGGAAAGCAGGCATCGGGCTTTGAGGACATGGGGGTGGGGGCAGGGGGTGTTGGAGTTATGTGATCGGGATCCACTGCTTCGACAAAAACATTCAACCCAACACTCAGACTGTCATCTTTGGAGCTTAGGAATTTTCCTCGATGCTGTATATCACATGGTTAGGGGGGCCCTGAAGGGTCATTAAGTTTCAAGTCAAATTAATCAAATTTGGAAGACTTCATCTTTCTCCCTGAGCCTTTTCTAACGTTTCCCCGATGCCACACAATATAGAATTTAAATTTAAACTTGAATATGTCTGTGGTTTGGGAGGACATTATTTTTGTCTTCTCCCAAAAAGGCAACCTGACACTTTCTCCCCAGTCTTCAGATCTCTGGAGAGCAAGGCTGACCAGAGAAAAAATGGGGGCTGATTGTGAATGGACCTGGGAATATCACCACCTACCGCTGGCTCAGGGAGTTTTAAACCCTGGAATTCAGGTTCCCACACAAAGCAAAAGGAAATTCCTTTTATCATTTATATCATTTAGAAGAATATGTATCAAAACATCCACATATCAAAGCATCCATTTCCCTCAAGATACATCCTCCCTGTTTAATAGCTCAAGTTCACTCACCCTCTGTAACAGCTGCTACGTTGAGACAATTCCAAACTTGGGTAGTAACCTATAGACTGCTACAAGTATTGCAATTGTTTCACTGAAGAAACCAACACTGTGTCTATAATCTGTGAAAACAATCTAATGGTTATCCTGCAATTTACCTAAAGCAATATTTGCTCAGTTGCAATGATGTCACACACACAAAGAGCTTGTGAGCTTTCACTTCTTTCCTTACAATATTCGGAGCTAGATGGTGGCTGAATTCAGAACTGCTTTCCATTGCTTAAATCAGCAAATCAGAACTTTTCGAGCAGCCAAGAAATTTCTATCACCAAAAAAAAAAAAAAAAAGTCAATAGCACTTGAAAAGCATTTCCCCAGCACATTTACAGTCCACAGCATTCTGACGCTGTGGTGCTCGATTTTAAGGACCACAGTTTGCTTGCCAAATAGACATATTTTGGCTTCCTTTGCTAGGTAGAAACACTGCCTTGATATTAAATATTCAAAGCAAAGAACCTCTGACCTAAGGGCTCTCAGTTAACAATGACATTCTCTGTAAGTAAACTAGAAACCCAGCTCAGTTTCTGGTTTGCCAGAGTTCTCTGCCATGTACTAGTCTACCGCACAAACAGGGCTGAGGAGTCACTCTGTTTACCATGATTATTTTGCAAAAGACCCTGCAGGCAGGACGCTGCAGTGATATGCAAAACCTGGACTTGGCAGAAGATCTTGGAGAAGGGGGAGAGTGGGGTTCAGAGCTGCTTCCCTGGCCAGGCAGAGGCTGGCAATGGCTGAAGGCCTCCAGCTTCGACAGAGACCCAGGTCTGCTACAACTGCAAGGACGTCTGTGACTCTGAGCAAGGGGAGCGGTGATATAAGAATGCGGCTCCTATAGCCATCGTCGACCCAGAAACTTCTTTTACTTTGCGGCGCCACACCTACAACCCCAGAACTACCTAAGATCAGCTGTGGGAGCCTTGGTCCGAGTCCCCAGAAAGAAAAGCCTCATCGTTTACCGGGAAAAGGAAGTCGTTATTTTTTGTTAAGGCGACCGGGACTGGAGAGGGGGACGCTGGTACCTTTTGGCGGTCAAGTCACGCCCCTGAGTCTCCTCTCTGTTCTGTAAGCTTCTGCTCATCTCTCACCGCTTCTCCACAAGACCTCCAGTCCGCGCGGGCTTCCCTCCCAGCCTGCCGGCGCAGACTTGAGGTCAGATATCCCTGGGCTAGTCTCCTTACATGGGCACATGGGAGGCCGGCTGGGGCGCACCTGGACTACGCGGGTGGCAAACCAAGTGCGGCATCTCGGACCACAACACGTGTATTTCACACCGCTGGGCGCGGCAGAGGGCTCAGCTTAAGGAGCCTCCAACCGACACGCATCCGTCAGAGTCGGGTCGCTGATGCCGGGAAATCGACAAAGTCAACAGCCGGGCGAGAAACTCCAAATACTGTTACTCACCCACCCTTCCTTCTAGAGGGGCTCCCCTGCCACCACCCCACCCGCAGCCACCTATGTGCTAAGGGCTCACACCAGGCAAGAAAACTGGCTATGAGCCCGTCTCAACTTTAATCTAACCCGGCCGTGCCCACCTCAGGCGGCTGCCCCCAGACCAGGGCTCACCTGGGCGCCCTGCGGCGCCGGGGGGCGCAAGGCCGGAGAGGGCGCTTCTTACCGGAGAAGTCCGTGAGCGCTGCGATCTCTCTGGAGCAGACCAGGACAGTGCAGTAGAGGAGGCGCAGGAGCTGCCCCGGCGGCTCTACCTGCCTGCGGAGGCCGGGATGCTGCGCCGGCTGAGGCGCGGGGGGCGGACGCGCGTGTCCAGGCAGGAGCATGGTGCGCGGCGCAACGGGGCGCGGGCGCGGGCCCGGGGCACGCGGGGGTTCGCTGGGCGGAGAGCGGCGTCACATGGCCGGGCGAGTTGGTGGCCAGCGGCTCCGCGACCCCTCGCCACCCGCCCCAGGCTGCCAGAGCCTACTTCCCGCACGGGCCAGCACCGGCTCCCCAGCAAAGGGGAGGGGGCGGAGAACGGGGGCGGGGCGAGGAGCCCTGGGAAGGATCCGCGCAGTTTCCCCGAGAGGAAATCTCCGCTGCCGCCGCGCAGGAGGAAACAAGGCGGGGGGCGAAGGGAAAGTGTAGCTTTCGCGTGCCCCACGGCAGCCGGTCCCTGGCGCGCTGCCCGCCGCGGAGGGCGCCCCCAACAGCGCGCCGAGGGCCGCGCAACTTAAGAGCCTTCTACGCCCGGGTCCCCGCCCCGGAGACGGCCCGGCACCCCTGGCCCGGCCCGCGCTGGCCCGGTGCCAGCCTCGCCCTGGCCGCTGGAGGAGCGCGGCCGGTGCCGGTGACGCACTTTGGAGCCAGCGCCGCGCGTGGAGCTCGAGCGCGCCCGGGGCGGGGCCGAGGCGGGCGGGGGCCGCGGGAAGGTCGGGTCCTGGAGGTGTGGGACCGCAGCCCGGACGTCCCTGCGACCCGCCGCGCTCCGCGTGCAGAATCACCAGGCACTCACAGTTATCCCCATTTCACAGAAGAGGAGACTGAGACCCTGCGAATTGCCCAAGCTTCCGAAACCAGGACAGGAATGAGCCAGAGGGCGGGGAGGAGGGTTCTCAAAATGGGTCAAACGGCTCCAGAGCTGGTTTCCTTTCGCTCCGACTACGCTTCCTTTGGGTGCTGGTTGTCTGGAGCGCTCAGAGGATCTGACACCGGACCCGCATAAACAGCCACCGAGCGCTAATAATTGGGCTTTGTTTTAAAATGGGCCACAGCATCTTTCTGAACCTCTCGATTACGCGCGGTGTGACCCGCGTTTGGACGCCCAGTACGTGGGCGAGGAGCTGACTCCGTGGCTCCGGCTGGGGGGAACCGAGGACAAGTGCGGGGGGCTCCGTGGCGGCGCGCCGGGTGCGGGAACCTGGGGTCCAGCGACCCTCCGTGCCGGGCGGCGCCGGCGGGAGAGAGAAGGGCCGAGCCGGCTGGCGCTCGGCACAAAGTGTTCGGGAACACCGCGGGGAGGCCCTGCCAAATTCGCGGCGGGCCTGACGCGGAAACGCGGCTAATGAGGCCCAAGGGCGGGACCAGGCGCACTGCCCCGGCGGGCTCCGGACTGTGGCGGGGGGCTGGAGAGAGAACACGGAGACGCGCCGGCCTACCTGGGGCACCCTCTAAGAGGTGGGCCGCGAGGCCCCGGGGCGCTGGATGACACTGGGTCCCACACGGTGCTCCAGCAGGCGCAGGGTCGGCGGAATTGGGATTCCCGGCCCCTTCCTGCCCATCAGGGCAAGTGCTAAACGCCTGCATTTGTTGAGTGGGACCCGGTCGGCCAGACACAGTGATTTTAAAAATCGACGTTAAAATTCTCAACCTTCTCAATAAGCCTCGGGCATTAAGTATTAGTGTGCACTTCCTAGGTTGGGGAAACCGAGGATGGGAGGGTGGGTAAGGATGCCTAGCACTTAGGAGCCACTCAGTAAATAACGTGTTCTCAAAACTCAGGTCCCTCCTGTACTCTCCATTCCATCCTTTCATTCATCCATCCAGTTTAGATGGGTTGGGTAGCTATGTGCGCCAGATCCCGTGCTAAGGGATGCTGGCGCAGGTGGGGATGCTGGCACAGGAAGGGCCGATGCTCCCTCAGGGCTGGGGGCTACCACCACTGTCCTGTAGGTGTGCGCTGGCTTCCAGCTGCCAGCGTGGGCACTGTTACTACCTGTGATGGCTCCCCCAGGCTTCCTGTCTGTAAAGTGTGCAGGCTTGTTGTGAGTCTTTAATGAGTAAATTCTGGTGATGTGGGTAGGACAGGGCCTGGAACCAGTAAGTGCTCAGTCAATATTAGTCCTTGTTACAGCAAGGAAGGCAGAGGTTGAACGGGTAATGCCAAGTGAGCTGAGAGTCCTGAATGACAAGGGGCCAAGGGTGCAAAAGAGGGAGAGCTGAGCTGGAGGGAGGGAGGGTGGTTTTTGCACCTCTTAGGTGCAAGATGGATATGAAAGATGGGAAGAATTGGCCAAGCAAAAGCTAGGTGTTTGGGGAGGATGAACATTTTAGGAAAAGGAAACAGCAGTGTGAAATCCAAAAGAAGCACTGCTCCATAGAAAAATGGAGACAAGTCTAGAGTGGACCAAGCAGAGAGAAAAGGGAAGGGCAATGTGATGTGGAGAGGTCGACAGCCAGAGTTCAGGGACCAGGAGACCTTGATGAACACTTCCATCTTTATCCTAAGACCTTGGGAGCACTTGCTTCTTTATCCTAAGCCAGCAAAGCCTTATAAGCAGATGAGTGACTTGGTCAGGTGTATGATGGTAAAGATTACTCTGGTTGCTGAGTGCAACTGGATTAGAGGAGTCATAAGTGGGTCCAGGGATTATATACCCAAAAGAATTGAAAGCAGGGACTCAAACAGGTACTTTACACCAATATTCATTGAAGCAGTATTCACAATAGCTAAAAGGTGGAAGCAACCCAAGTGTCCATCAATGGATGAATAAAGAAGATGTGGAATATTATTCAGTCATGAAAAGGAATGAACTTCCAATACATGCTACAACATGGATGAACTTCGAAAACATTATGCTAGGTTAGATAAGCCAGACACAAGACCATAAATATTATATGACTCCACTTAACATGAAATATCTAGAATAGGCAAATTCATAGAGGCAGATAGTAGGTTAGAGGTTACCAAGAGCTGAGAGAAGGGAGAATGGAGAGTTATTGCTTAAAGGGTACAGAGCTTCGTTTTGGGGTGATGAACAAGTTTTGGAAATACTGGTGATGGTTGCACAGCATCATAACTGTAATGAACACCACTGAATTGTACTCTTAAAATGGCAAATTTTGTTATACGTATTTAGCACAACTTCAAAACAATTAATAATGTAATACGCCAGAACCCATTGAACTGTAAACTTTAAATGGGTGAGTTGTATATTATGTGAATTATATCTCCATAAAGCTGTTTTTTTTTTTTTAATCAAACAACAACAAAATGGGTCCAGGGAGATGCTCAGGAGGGAAGTGTAGCCAGGAGGCGATGGCCATGCATTGGGCTGGGGCTTTGCAGGCCCAGAGAGAAGGGGAAAGTGGACAAATTGGAAAGATGTTTGGGAAATGTGGAGAGTACAGTGTGACCAGGTGGTTGGGATCTCTTTAAGAATTTTGGAACCTTACAAGAAAAGCAAAGAATTCCCTTTATCTTCCTCTCTGGACCCCATACTTCCAAGTACCTTTGTGCCACCAACCACATGGAAACCAATGACCTCCCCGCCCCATTTCCCTCTCTCTAAACATTATGCAGTCAAATATCTAAACTTTTGGGCACTATAAAAACTCTTAGGTCAGGAAAATGGGGAGGGAAGCACACACTTCAACAAGGGGGAATCTCTTGTAAAATCCATCTGGGTCATGAAGAGGAATGACGCTTTCCACCAAGGCTGTTTCCCCCTAAACTCTTTCTCCTACGAAGGAAATTAAAAAATAAAAAGCAGTCATAGCCGCTTAGTTATTCAGCAGAGTGACAGGAGCTGTAATCAAAGCAAATTCAGGCTGATGAAGTGTGACCCAGGTAATGAAGTGCTCCCCAAACGTTGATACTCAGAACAGCCCTCTGAGATAGGCACTAACCAGGACGAGCTACATACTTTACTGGCCCAGTGCAAAATGAAAATGTGGGGCCCCTTGTTCAAAAATTATTAAGATAACTCAAAAATATATATACACCCCATGTTCATTGCGGCATTATTTACAATAGCCAAGATATGGCAAGAACCTAAGTGTCCATCGATGGATGAATGGATAAAGAAGGTGTGGTATATATACACAATGGAATATTATTCAGCTGTAAAAAAGAAAGAAATCTTGCCATTTGCAACAACATGGATAGAACTTGAGCACATTATGCTCGGTGAAATAAGTCAGACCGAGAAAGACAAATACTATATGATCTTACTTGCATGTGGAATATTTAAAAAAACAAAACAAAACAAGCTTATATATACAGAGAATAGATTGGTGGTTGCCAAAGGCACGGGGTAGGGAGAAGGCAAAGTGGGTGAAGGGAGTCAAAAGGTACAAACTTCCAGTTATAAAATAAATAAGTCCTGGGGATATAATGTACAGTATGGGGACTATAGTTAACAGTAGTGTATTGCATATTTGAAAGTTGCTAAGAGAGTAGATCTGAAAAGTTCTCATCACACAAAAAAATTTATAACTATGTATGGTGATGGATGTTAATTAGACTTACTGTGATGGTCATTTTGCAATATATACAAATATCAAATCATTATGTTGTATACCTGAAATTAATATGATATTATATGTCATTTATCCCACAACAAAAAAATATTATTAAGAATATCAAGATAGCGACAGCAGAGCGTTAAACCAAGCATGGGCTTTGAGCCCAGCCCCCTGAGCGATTGCACAGATCACATGCCCCTGGTGCTGGCGCTGGTACTATCCGTATCTCCATGTCTCAGATGGGAACCTAGGACACAGACTCATACAGATCCTCTGCGGCAGGATTTGAAGCTCTCTTACACTGCAAAGGCACAGAAATTAGGGGATGGACGCTAAGATGGAGTAAAATTAGTCTCCTTTTCTGTGTGGTGGCACCGTTGGGCGATCTTGCCCCTTCTTGCACACGAGTTTGAGGAGTGCCTCTCTAGCCACTACATTCATTCTGTGTGTGAGAGGCATCCTTGCAGGACATTGTAAATTACATGTCTTAATTCCTGCCTTTTTTTTTTTCTTTTGGAGCAACCCTGTCCCTTCTTTCTAGCTCTAAGGCCCATCCCTATTTTCCCTCTTCCTTGAGATCCTGGCTACCTCCCTCCACACATATCCAACCCTATTTTGAAGGATGTTTGTGTGCTGTGCGCTCAAACTCCAGCCCTGAGCTGCCCTCTCACCTGGGCCGTCAAAGGAAGGCTTGGGGCTTTCAACAAGGACAGGCTGCCACCGTTCTGGGAAGACAGAAGCCACCATTTGTCAACCTCAAAGAAACCAACCTTTCTTTCAGGAGAGTGAGGGCGAATGTTGTCCAGAGCTAAAAAGACTTATTTTTAGAAAGCAACAAATGGTGGTTTGTTTACAGAGCTGGCACCAAAGAGCCACATGAATAGCAAAGAGCCTGTTTGCTGAGGCCTGTGAGCACTGCGGGTGCGCTAGAAAGGTTGAGTGGGGAATGTTCGGCGCAAAAGCCTGTGGAAGGAGGCCTTTAAGAACATGTGTGCAGAGCTGATGTCTGTCCCACAGTCCGTCCAAGGTCAAAGATATCGTAGTGTCTCAAGTGCAGTAGTGTCTCCTCTGCCACTGGTTGACAGCCAACCATAGAGGCATTTGACCTTTCATTTTTTCACATCTGCAAAATGCAAAAGTTGGACTCTAAAGTCCATTTTGGCTCCAAAAGCCCGTAACCTATTTAAATTAGATGTAGGATTTCAGGAAATTGGGCTAAATCTATCCTGATTCCTTGACATTCTCTAATGTTTTCTTAAATATATATTTTCATTTAGTTTTTGTGTATGATATCAGTTTGGTTATATATTGTTCATATTTCTCTCTTTGTAAAAGAAGAAGGCAGCACAAGCAGACTTTTGGGGGTTCTTGGAGCATTGTGAATGACTGAATTCTGATCCATGGGAGTTTTCAGTGTGAAAATTCCAAAGTATCGAAAGCAGTAAACTCAGTTTCCGGAGGAGAACACAGACACCTCTTCCCCCCTCCAAGACTGGAAGGTGCTGGCCTCCCATGGAAGCCCTGAGGCTGCTCCCTGCTGCCAGTGACTCACTGTTTGTGTGCTGTGCGCTTTTTTCATCTTCAGCAGATACTGCGGGGAATCTGGCCCACCCGAACCCTACCTAATATCGAGGGGCAGTTTGCTCCAGAGACCCCAACCCCCTCTCTGCCCTCTTGTCTTGTCCTCCCTTCCTCCTTGGGAGCAGACACTCTTCCTACCTAGTTCTCTGCCATCAGAAAGGAAAGTGTGCTGGGGGAAGGAAGATCTGTAGAATATGGGAAAGAAGCACATCTAGCTCTGAAAAACCAAGAGCCTTGCAAGCTGACATAGTGCAGGGCAGTGGGTAAGGGTGTGGGCTCTGTGGACAGAGCTGAGAGGTTTGAATCCCAGCTCTGCCCCTACTGTACTTGTGTTGTGGATGGTGGTGCAGTTTAGAGCTAAAATAGTTAAAGCCCCATACACAGTAATAAAGGAAACCATTTCATGGACTTAGTGTATTATTATTTATCGAGGATGAGACAGTGTTTGGTTTCCACTTGAACCCCTAGGAATGTCTTTGTGATCAAACGCACTTTGCCTTCTTAGGTAACGATGGAAACAGTTTCCAACTTGTTCCTCTGAATGACAGCAGCCCTGGTCCCCTGGTGGGACACCGGAGTGGGCTTTTCCACCATAATTTTGTTTGCCTTTTCCTGTAAACTGGCTGTGACACTCTTCCCAGTCCTGGTTTCCGAATACCCCTTTTCTCCCCACCTCTGGCCCACTGCGTCGGCCCTCTTAGGCGTGGCTTATCTCCTCATCCTCTTCCTTTGCCCAGAAGCATCCCTATTTCCCAGCATTCTGTGACATAACTGAGTTCTGAGGGACCTGGCTTCCCTCCAAAATGCCAGTCAAATCCGTCATCAGCTCTTCACACCCTCAAAGGCCTGACACTATATGACCTTTCTTTTTTAAAAATTACTTTTTACTGTGGTTAAGTACACATAACATGAAATTTAGCATCTTAACCATTTTGAGTGGTTAAATATATATACCACATTGGCTTCTCAAGTGACTTTGTGTCTCCCAGAAGGAAGAAAGAGAAGAGTAGTCACGTATATGCCAGTTGGTTTCCCTTTGGTCAACAGCAGTAAAAACCCGTTAGCAAAGTTCTCAGAACGGTGAGGGGGAGGCTGGGAGGCAGAGGACTGGGGCACACGTGCTGGGAAGAGGAGGAACCTGGAGCTTCACCCAACAAGGGAATGCACTAGGAACTGTCACTGGCGCCCTCTGTAGGTGAGGATCTTAATTTATGTCTTAGGAATGGTGACAGTGGCCCATGAATTTCAAAAATAATTTTTATTGCAATAAAATTTACTATTCCAACTATTTTTAAGAGTACAGTTCAGTGGCATTAAGTACATTCGCGTTGTTGCGTAACCATCACTTCCATCCTTCTCCAGAACTTTTTTCATCTTCAAAAACTGAAACTCTATACCCATCAAATAATAACTCCCAGTTCCCTCTCCCCCCAGGCCCTGGCAACCATCATTCTACTTTCTGTCTCTGTGAATCTGACCACGCTAGGTGCCTTATATAAGTGTAGTCATGTAGTATTTGTTCTTTTGTGTCTGGCTTCTTTCACTTAGCCTAATGTTTTCAAGGTTCATCCATGTTGTGGCACATGTCAGAATTTCCTTCCTCTTTAAGGCTAAATAATATTCCATTATATGGATATACTATATTTTGCTTATCCATTCATCAGTCCATGGACACTTGGGTTGCTTCCACTTTTTGGCTATTGTGAATAATGCTGCTTTGAACATGGGTGTACAAAAAAAAATTAAAATTTTTAATGATCATTCCCAAGGGAAAGCTTAAAGTTACCAAAAAGAAAACAAATCCAAGTCCATCAAAAGGAATTCAGAATCAATGAAAGTGAGCTTGATTAAGGGCATAGAGCAGAGATTCCCAAACTTTCTCAGTTCACAGGTCCCTTAGAGTCTCAATGATTTTTCACAGTGCCCTTGGGCCAAAAAAAAAAAAAAAAAAAGCTAAACTATTACATTTATTAAGTAGCTAGATCCAAACAACTTAATACGTATTTATGTTCTAACAACTAAGTAGCCGTTTGAAAAAAATACAAGTTCACTGAAAGAAAAAATATTTTAATTTTATTCTTAAATGACCACAGTTGTTTACTAATGGGATAGTTGCACCTGTTGGGCATGTCACAATTTCTCCAACATTGAAATTAGATTGGACACGACCACTCTCATTTTCTGTTCCATGTTGATTTTTCTTAGTACTTGCTTTTTATCACAGTAACCACTGAAATCCTAGCTTTCAAAGCTATGATATCACTGAAAGGAAAGTAGCACAGTCTGATGTTGAAACCGCGAACAACCTTGAGTTGGTAGATAGCAACAGATGTCAGGAATTGCTGTATTTCCTTCAACTTACAAAAATATTCCAAGGCAACATGTGGGTTTCTTGCAGGTGCTTTGGGCACTTTGGCACCCAGTTTGGGAACTGCAAATCCAGACAATTCAAATCCTACAAAGACCTTACTGTGTCAACAAGGGCTGCATGAACTGTTCCTGGCTCACTTTCCAACCAATATAGTTTTTACCACGCTGGGCCTCCCTCCCTTGTCCACATACTGGCCCTTCTGCTATTTCTCGACCTCTCCAATCATGCTCCCACCTCAGTGCCTTTGCATTTGCTGTAGTTTCTACCTGGAATGCTCTTTCCCCATGGCTTGTCCAGGGTCTCCTTCCTAATTCGTCCAGGGCTCTGCCATTCCCTGTCCACCCCAATCACCTTTATCCGCTTTACTCATCTCCAGAGCATTCAGGGCAATCTGCCTGCCATTCCATCAGTCTTCCTTCACCTTAGGAGGTGATTTGCCCAAAACAAACCTCTGAAAATACAATTACATTTGAAATTAGTGGTCCTGGATTACTTCAATAGTAACAAAGCAAAATTGCAGTGTTGATGCAATTAAAATGTTAATGAACACAAAAAGAAGTAAATTGAATAATGAAGACCAAAGAAAGTAAAGGAAATAATGCAAATGCACAAATTGTCACAATTTAAACTAGCAAGCCAGGAATACTCGGAGAGGAGATGTCAAATGAGGAGAAGATGACAGTGTTGTGGCACTGGCACTCAGCTGCTCCTGGAGACCTCGAAATCCAAATTGCTCCTGGATGTGTGAAGAAACGACTCTCCCCCCTGAAGGAGGAACCGCAAAGTCGTATTGCCAAGAGGCATGCACACGGGGCTGGGAGGGATTTGTGGCTGTGCTCCGTAATCAACCACATCATCCTTTTCCTGTTGATTTTTGGTGCCACTTTTTTTTCTCATTAAACTTTGTTTTAATGGGTCTCAAAGTTCTGCAACAGATTTTTGGTCAAGTTGTTTCCATTAACAAGGGTTGATTTTAAAAACTGATTATGTAAAACTGCCACACACACACACACACACACACACACACACACACACAAACAAATGGTCCACAAAACATTCTCCCTTCCTTCTGGAGGTTTTACGATACATTGTTGCTATTAACCAGTCTTTTGCTATTAACCTCAAAGGGCCAATTGAGACAAACATTTCTGAGACCATGCTTCTACCACTGATTAAGATGACGGGGGTGGCAGGTGTTAGGGCTAATACTCATTTAGCTTTCTGAGCCATCTGGACAGACTTGGTGACCTTGCCTGATTCAGCAGCTCTCTTGTTCACTGCTTTGACGACACCCACAGCAACTGTCTGTCTCATGTCAGCAACCACAAAGTGACCCAGAGGAGGACCATCAGAGAAGCTCTCAACACACGTGGGCTTGCCAGGAATCATATAAACGATGGCAGCATCACCAGATTTCAAGAATCTGGGGCCATCTTCCAGCTTCTCTCCAGAACGGCAATCAATCTCTCCTTCAGCTCAGCAAACCTGCAAGCAATGTGAGCTGTGTGACAGTCCCTCACAGGTGCAGAGCCAGCACTGATGTGGCCTGGATGATTCAGGATAGTCACCTGAGCCATGAAGCCAGCTGCTTCCAAAGTGGGTAATTTTTGCTGTCATGAGCCACATTGTCTCGCTGAACATCTTTGACAGACATGATCTTAACATTGAAGCCCACGCTGTCCCCAGGAAGAGCTTCTCTCAAAGCTTCGTGGTGCATTTCAGCAGACTTGATTTCAGTTGTGAGGTTGACTGGAGCAAAGGTGGGTTTGAGAACACCAAGCTCCACTCAGCTCGTAGGGACAGTACCAATACCATCAATTTTGTAGACGACCTGGAGAGGCAGACAAAAGGGCTTGCCAGTTGGACCACTTGGTGCCAGGATGTAATCCAGAGCTTTAAGCAGCATGATTCCATTGGCATTGCCATCTTTATATTTGGTGAATTTCCATCCCTTGAACCAAGGCATGTTAGCACTTGGCTCCAGCACGTTGTCACCATTCCAACCGAAATTGGCACAGATGCTACTGTGTCAGGGTTGTAGCCAATTTTTTTTAATGTAGGTGCTGACTTCCTTAACGATTTCCTCATATCTCTTCTGGCTGTAGGAATCCATTTTGTTAACACCAACAATTAGTTGTTTCACATCCAGTGTGTAAGCCCGAAGGGCACTCTCACAGGTCTGCCCGTTCTTGGAGATGCCTGCTTCAAATTCACTGACACCAACAGCAACAATCAGGACAGCACAGTCAGCCTGCGAGGCGCCTGTGATCGCGTTTTTGATAAAGTCTCTGTATCCTGGGGCATCAGTGATGGTCACTTAATACTTGCCAGTCTCAAATTTCCACAGGGAGATATCAATGGTGACACCAGGCTCATGTTCATCTTTCAGTTTATCTAGGACCCAGGGGTACTTGAAGGAGCCCTTTCCCAACTCAGCAGCCTCCTTCTGACATTTTTTGATGGTTCTTTTGTTGATCCCATGACATTTGTAGATCAAATGGCCAGTAGTGGTAGACTTGCTCAAATCTGCATGTCCAATGACAACAATGTTGATTTGTCTTTTCCTTTCCCATTTTGGCTAAGATTCAGCAGTGGTTTTCACAACACCTGTGTTCTGGCGGCAAACCTGCTGCGAAAAAGTGGTGCCATCTTTATTGTATATCAAGTTCCTCTATATGCATAGGTCTTTGTTTGGCTTTGAAGAAACCTTTTATTTTGGCATAATTCTAGGTTTACAGAAAAGTTGAAAAGAGAGGGATTCTGTACAGCTTCATCCAGTTTCATCTAATGTCCATATATATTTTTATTCAGTGATTTTTCTTTTCTTTTTTTTTGCTGAGGAAGATTAGCCCTGAGCTAACATCTGTGTCAGTCTTTTCTATTTTGTAAGTGGGTCACCGCCACAGCATCACTGACGAGTAGTGCAGGTCCGCGCCTGGGATCCGAACCTGCAAACCCGAACCGTGGAAGTGGAGCACACCAAACTTAACCACTATGCCACAGGGCTGGCGCCAAATGTCCACATTTTTCAGGTTAATATGGTACATTTGTAAGAAACAAATTAGAAACCAGCATTGGTACATTGCTATTAACTAAATTCCAGACTTATATGTATTTCACCAGCTTTCCCCCTAGGGTCCTTTTTCTGTTCCAGGATCCAGTCCAGGCGATCACAGTGCATTTAATTGTTGTGTCCCCCCATATCAACTGGACTGTGACAGTTTCCCAGTTTTTTCTTGTTTTTCGTGACCTTGACAGTTTAAAAGAGTACAATGGATGTGTTTTGCAGACTGTCCCTCAACTTAGATATGTCTGAGGTCTTTCACATGACTGGGCTGGAGTTATGGGTTTGGGGAAGGATACTGTAAAGGTAAGAGGCCCTTCTCATCATATATCACATAAAGAGTACTTGATAGCAACAGAGCTTACCACTGGTAGTGGTAACCTTGATCATGTGGTTAAGATAGTGTTTGCTGTGTTTCTATAAAGTTTCTATAACTAAGAAGTTTTATAACTTTATTTAAAGTTATTTCTATACCTTTCTATAACCATAAAGTTACCATTTTTCCTTTCTCATACTCTAATCTTTGGAAGTTCATCACTAAGTCTACACCAGGGAAGGGGGAGGGGAGGATTAAGCTCCACCTCCTGGATCAGTATCTATGTATATTATTTGGATTACTTCTGTAAGGAAGATTTGTAAGGAATCTTAACTTTGTAAGGAAGATTTTCTCCCCCATTTACTGATTTATTTATGCAATCATTTTTATATCAGCATAGACTTACGTATATTTATTTTATACCTTAGATTATAATCCAATATGATGTTAATGATTTTGTCACTCAAATTGTTCCATTGGGAATTATTTCAGGTTAGTTCCTGTGTGTTCCTTTGACATACCCCCCATTTTTTTTTTTTTTGAAGCATTTCGTACTTTCTGGTGCTGCTAAATGCTCCAGGCTCATTTTATCTGTGTCCTGACCCAGCCTTAGAATCAGCCATTTCTCCAAGGAGCCCTGGTTCCTTTTATTTGGTAATGGTATTAGAAACCAAGATCTAGGCACTGGATGTGCTCATCACTACTGGAGTGCCACTGCTTCTAGGCTCTGTCAGTGAACAGAGCTAGGAAATATATGCATGTGGACAAATCCAGGTAGAATTCATATCTATACTTATTTCTGTATCTATCCATCTCTATTTATGTTAAGCTAAACATAAGATTATACTGATGTCTCCATCTCTAATCCAGTCCCACAGGATTCATTCTAGCCTTACCTTCTTGCTTATATGTAACTTCCGGCTCCAACAGTGAGAAACCTGGCCCCCATCATCTTCCATCCATTTACTTATTTGGTCAACTCCAGGATACATGGAAAGCAGTTTCAGGGTAGTTAACCCATACCTCCATGACATCGGTCTGTTTTTGAGTCTGTATTCTGTTCCACTAGACTATTTGTCTATTCTTTTATCACTACCATTCTAATTAGATTAACTTTGATGTACGTCTTCATGCATGAGAAGGAAGACTCATTTTATTCTTTTTGACTTAGCTATTCATGGACCTTTATATTTCCATACAAATTTATCACAATTTTTTTGAGTGTCTTAATTTTGATTGGAATGGCAATGGCTTTATAGCTTCTACAATGTGAAGACATTCTTCCATGAACATAGTATGTCTATTTAGTCAGATCTTCTTTTACAATTTTCTCCTTAAAGGTGTTTTACCATCTTTTTTAGTTTAACTTTGAGATAATTTACAGGGTTTTGTTTTTTCCCTTTGTGAATGGTGTCTTGTTTTCTATTACATTTTTAAATTAGCTATTGCTACTATAGAGATAATGATACTGATTTTGGTTACCTGATCTTATATCTGACAATTTTGCTAAACTCATTTAGTTTGTATTTCTGTTGAATTTTCTAAGTAGGTGACAGTTTTATCCATTCTAATTCTTTCATATTTTATTTATTTGTCTTACCTTATCTCATTAACCTGGACCTCTAGTAATAGACAGTAGCATAGATAGTGGGCATCCCTGTCTTTCCTACTGTTCTCAGTCATAATTTACATGCATCTAAAGTTTTTCAATTATGCCTGATGGCTGCTGCAGGTTTTTGGTACATATAGTCCTTATCAAATTAAAGAAGTTCCATCTATTCCTAATTTTATGTGAATTTAAAAAATCATAAATAGGTATTTTGTCAAATGCCATTTTTAATCTGTTGAGGTAATAATTGATTTTTCCCCTTTAAGCTATTAATGTGGTGAATTATATAGACATGGTGTTAAACCATCCTTGTATTTCATGGGTTTTTTCCTGTTTTTTTTTTTGTGAGGAAGATCAGCCCTGAGCTAACATCCATGCCAATCCTCCTCTTTTTGCTGAGGAAGACCGGCTCTGAGCTAACATCTGTTGTCAATCCTCCTCCTTTTTTTTCCCCAAAGCCCCAGTAGATAGTTGTATGTCATAGCTGCACATCCTTCTAGTTGCTGTATGTGGGATGAGGCCTCAGCATGGCTGGAGAAGCGGTGTGTCAGTGCGCGCCGGGATCCGAACCCCGGCCGCCAGTAGCGGAGCATGCGCACTTAACTGCTAAGCCACAGGGCCGGCCCTTCATGGTTTTATTTTTTAAGTGCAGTGTTGGATTTGGTTAGCTAATATTTTATTTACACACATCTATGTCCACAAGTGAAATAAGCCTATCATTTTCTTACTTTGTATTATCCTTAGCTAGTTTTGTATTTAAAGTTATACTAATCTCATAAAAGATGTTGAGATGCTTTCCTTCTTTTCTGTTTTATGGAGCAAACTGAATAAGGTAAAGATTATCTATTTCTCAAAAGAACGCTGGAACTTACCTGAAAAATCATCTGTATCTTGGGAAAAGTTTGATTATCACATCATTTTATTTAATGATTGTTGGTCTATTCAAATATTCTAGTGCCTCTTGTGGCAATTTTGGGATTTTTACCACTTTCCAGAAATTTGTCATTTCTTTTAGTTTTGAAAGTTTTTGTGAATAGTAATTTATAATATTCTTTATTACTTAAAATCTATGTTTGTGTACTGACTTTCCCCTTCTGTATTTTGTTTTTTTATGTATCTTTTCTTTTTATCCTCCCCCTTAATCTTGTCACAGATTTGTTTATTTAATCTAAAAAACAAAAACAATCAGCTTTTGGATTGTGAATATCTTCAGTGTTTTTTCACTCTCTTTGTAATTAATTTCTGTCATCTTTGCTTTTTTTCTTTCGTGTTTCTTTGGGTTGATTCTATCGTACTTTTTCCAACTTCTTGATTTGAACATAAATTATTAGCTCATTTGCTTTCAACCTTTGTTGCTTTGTGATAAATTCATTTTAAGTTATAAATTTTCCTCTAAGCACTGCGTCCCACAGATTTTGCTCTATAAAATGTTCATTTCGTTGCATTCCAAGTCTTTCATAATTTCCCTTTTGCTTTCCAAGGATTACTTGGTAAAAGTTATTCTTCCCCTCCCAAGCTTATGGGATTTTAAAAAACCTATCCTCTTATTATCAAGGTCTAATTTTATTGCTTTATGGTCAGAGACTGTGGTCTGTATGATGTTGAGTTTTTGGAATTTATTGGGGCCTCTTTGTGACCTAGAAAGTGGTCAATTTTTATGACTGTTTTATGTTATTTAAAAAGAACATGTATTCTCTGTGGGTATAAATTTCTCTCACTATCTATTAATTTGAATACATTGTTATTCAAATTCTCTATATTTTCTCATATTTCTATCTAATGATTAAGATGGCAGACCAGTCTCCACAGTAGCTTTGAAATCTATCATTTGATATTTTAATTTATAAATTGGGTATGGATTTTGCTACGTTTTGTTGTTTAAAGAATAGGGCCATCGGCGTAGTGGTTAAGTTCACGTGCTCTGCTCCAGCAACCTGGGGTTTGCAGGTTTGGATGCTGGGCACAGACCTATGCACTGCTCATCAAGCCCTGTGTGGCGGCATCCTACGTACAAAATAGAGGAAGATGGGCAAAGATCTTAGCTCAGAGCCAGTCTTCCTCACCAAAAAGAGGAGAATTGGCAACAGATGTTAGCTCAGAGCCAAACTTCCTCACCAAAAAAAAAAAAAAAAAAAAAAGAATTGGGCCGTCAACTCAATAACCTAGTATTTCTGAGTCGTCCAGTCTGAGACCCTGGTCATAAACATAATACATATTTGTTGAGCATATGGCTCTTGTAGGCATTGTCTTAGCAGGGTCAGTGCATATTTCCCAAACGGATGTGAAAGAATATTTTTAAAAACTGAGGCATGCCCCCTATTTATAAAATATAACACATGAGATAATGGCTGGAATTCACAGATTAATGCACAATGTTCAGAAGCTCCCCTTCTCCTGGTCCATGATCTGCCTGTCTGTGCCGCCTCCCCATTCAAATGCCACAGTGACTAAAACACATCTACTAGAAATTCATTTGGGGGGTTGTGATCTCCAAGTGTCCTCTTTGAAAGCGTAAAAATATGCATGGTTTGGCTGCAAATTGTTAGTATTCTCCAACACCTTATGCTGAATTTTTCAAATTTCTTTATTTTCTGTTGGCTACCTAAAAATACTTTTGTGAGGGAACAGGTTATAGAGGAAGGGTTGACTTAGCATAGGAAGGGAGGTGGAAAAAGGAATAACTCTGGAAGGGGCATTTTTGAGCAATGAGTTCCGGGAAAGCTGTAGCAGTTGAGGCTTTAGGAACGTGGGAGCAGCAAGAAAGTGCTACGTATGTGTGTGCGGGAAGGGGAGTGAACAGAGAGTGGACTTGGGGAGATTTAAAAATGAAGACAAACTTGATTTTTATCAAGACTGGGCTCACACTTATAACTTGTTTATTCCATATTGGACAAGAGGGGAACATTTTCTACTCTTTTCAGTTTTGCCTCGGAGGAGGAAAAAAAGGCAAATTTGATGCTTCTGTTTTCTTCCCTGCTTTATTATCATTTAGGTAAGAAGCACACACCACAACCGTCTAACCTGGATGATACTAATGTGATGTGTCTATTGCTCAAATAATTCACTTGATAATTATCACATGGCCTTGTAACATCTCATATCATCTTGGGTTCTTGGTTAAATTCTTTATTGCTATTGAATTTATCAGGTGTGTCATATTCTCAATAATACTCAAGTCCCTTTGGGGTAGGTATACTGCATTATATTTTTTTGAATCTATTATGGTTGGCAGTATAATGCAACACACACAGCAGATATTGGTGTTTTGTTTTGAGTTGAGGAGAAGCTGTAGGTTTATTTATCTTTTCTAGCCTATGGACACTGTGTCCTTCACTGGAATTCATAGTGACTGTCTTCGGAATAATGCTTCATTCTTCTCACTGCTACATAAGCAGATAGTGGAACTTTCTTGATCTCGGTAAATGCCACACTAAAACATTCATCACTAAAGAGATTCAAACTTGTGTTAGAATAGAGAAAGGAATTCCATACCTCTCCTCTCCTGTATGTGATTGCATCAATGAGCTTTTATCCAGATGAAATAATGCAGGATAAACAATGAAGATACATCCGTGTACAGCAATGTATATTTCTCACATTCTGAGAGTCCATGATAAATACGCTTTAACGTGAACTCGACATGACTCTGATGGAGCTTCTCCTCTTACCCCTTTCCAGAACTTGATTTTAAACTCATAAGATTGAAATGGGAGTAAATAAACACATACTTAACAGGTGTGAATGAGAAGTGTGGCCACTGGAGATGAACTGGTAGGCTATTAGAGGTTGGACACTTCCCTGGTTAATTTACCACAGTCCAGGGGCCAGTTCGTAAGCTTGTAGACTCAAAAATCTGCATCCTGAGGCTTTTCGACAGCATCCCAAGAGTCAACCTTCCTTTTAGGACAGATTGACATTAACCAAGCTCAAGACCCAGGTCTATGCATTCATTCATATAGACACGTATTTATTCAACAAATATTTATTGAGCACTACAATGCACCAAGCCCTGTTCTAGGCAGTGAGAATGGAGCACTTAATTTTGTTTTGTGTCATTATAGAATGCACATTTTAGTAAAGGAGTTTGACAAACAAATGAATATTTACTATCACCAGTAGGTGATATAGGCAATAAAGGAAAATAGAGGAGGTTAAGAAGATAGGAAGTGAGGGATGGACAGGAAGAGCCCACGTGAAGTGAGAGTGTGAGCCACGTGAGGTCTTGGCAGTTTCAAAGAGAGGGAACAGCAAGTGCAAAAGCCCTGAAGTGGACACCAGTTTAGAATGTCCCAGAAACAGTGATGCTCACCTTCAACAGACCAGAATGTTCTTGGGGACAAATAAGGTCCTTTCTCTCCGTGCGGGCCTTTTACGTAGAAAGCCACGTCACTATCCAGAAGTTGGTTGGAGAGCCTGGTGTCTGAACAAGTGGGGTTAGGGACCTGGCATCGATGATTGATGGCATCAGGCTGACTTAGACTGAAGCATCCGTCTGTACTTCTGAGCCATACCTCATCAGGTATGTCTCTGGCTAAGGCTGGGATGGGCAATGATGACTTCTGTTTCTCTGTTTTTAAATTGGGGTTAGGAGACACTGGATGAGCGGCTCCACCACTTATTAGCTGGGTAATACCGGCAAGATCCCTCACCCTCTCTAAGTGGTTTGTAAAGAGAGACGATAATTTGCCCAAGGTCACACAGGCAGAAACTGAATACAGGGCCTTTGAATGTTTCCTACCTCTCCCTGCTGTCTCTTCGGTCAGGTCCACCCTGGCAGAAAACAAAGCTGGTGGTTGGCAATTAACCACAGACGAGAACCAATGCGGACAATTAGTCAGAATTAAGTCTCTGTCTTTACTAATAAAAGCGTTGCCCTTCACAGCTGAATTTTGAGCATATCCCTGACTCTTAATACTGCCACATCAGCTCAAATGTTCTGGGGTGACACCCTCTGCCTGACCTGCCTACAACATAGGCATTTCCACAGGCACAAGAGTTGTGCCAGGCCAGAGGCTCGTGGTCAACACCATGGGCTTTTTCTACTCTGAAATCCCAACACCAAAGACCACATCCTCAGATGCTCACTACACACCTGCTTACAGAACACAAGACAGTATTTCCTCAGACTAGAGGACAACCTGACAGAGAATTCAAGGAATCACCAAATTACTCATCTGATGAGCTCGTTCATTATTTATTTGAACACATAACCAAGTATTGATGAAGTCGTATTTAAAAATGCACCAGTCTGTTTTTACTTATTCACTTATACCTCCATTTTATTTGAGAGCATTTAATGTGGCTCTCAAGTCGATTAACAACATCTTACAAAAACACACAGCACTTTTTTTCCTGTCAAAGCGGTTTTTCATACATTGCATCATTTTCTCAGCTCTGGACAGCCCCAAGGATTAGGTAGGGCTGGCTTTGCTGTCTCCATTTTAATGTCGGGAACTTAGATGTGGAGGCGGATGCGCTGTCCACGAAGGCTTTTCAGAGACGTTACTTCATTGGATCCTCTCCTCCCACCCTGCACGGCCGAAAGGAGGTCAGTCTGCGGCGACATCCCACCAGACAAGCTGGTCTGGTTCGGCTGTGAGATAAGCTAGGGGTGAGGGTTATGGGTACCCGCAAGACCCTCGGCCCAGGTGCCGGCGCAAGGACCTCCCCACATCGGCGAGAGGGGCTTCCACCCTCCCGGCCAATCCGCGGAGCCTCGAATAAGCAAAGCATCGAATCCCGCTGCATGTCAAGCAAGTTCAAGCGGCACCATTAGGGTGTTTTCAGGTCAAGAACTGATCTGATTGTGCTGCTACGACGCGCCTGGGCTCGTGCCCTCCGAGAGTGGAAGATCTGGGGGTTCTTCCTGCCAAGGCCCCTAGGGAGGGCCGCCGGGGGCAGTAGGCGCGCCCCGATGGGCCTCTCCCCGCCGCGGCCGGACCGGGGTGTCGTGGACTGTCCGCTCGCCCCGGGGCGCGAAGGAGGCAACCGGGACCGCAACACCAAGAACGAGCTCCTGACTCCCCACGCGCATCTTCACTACCGCCTCCCCGCCAGACCGCCCTTTCCACAGGCCCCGCCCCTTCCGCGCACCCCGCCCACTGCGGGCCCGCCCCTTCCGCCGGCTTTCCCCTCGAGGCCCCGCCTCTTCCGCCAGCCCCGCCCCTTCCACCGCACGTGTGGGCCGGAGGCGCGCGACCGCTCACCGCGCGTGTCCTCTCGCCAGGTCCCTGGTGTGTGTATCCTGGCGCGCCCCCGCCCTCTCGGCCATGGGGGTCCCCAAGAGGAAGGCCCCGGGCGGCCAGGACGGCGCGGCTGCCCCCGCGGGCGCAGCCAAGCGGGCCCGCACCGAGGCCCTCACGGGCGTGCGCTTCAAGGCTCAGCTGAGGGACCCGCAGGCCGCTGGGCCGGGTGAGTGCGGGGTCGACCCGGGCGGGAGCACGCGCGTGCGAGGGACCTCCGTGTGCCAGACACAGCCCCCCTTTCTGCAGCTGTTCGGTCACCGAGGGTCGGAGCCTCACCTCCCGGTTTGCAGACGGGAAACCGAGGCCCGGGTGATCGGGCATCCTGGGGCCCCGGCGGGACTGCGCGCTGCACCTCCTTGTCCCGGGCTTCCTTCCTTGACGGCCCCGACCTGCCTGGCTGTGACGGTTCCATGCGACTGCACGCCTCCCTTGCCCGGGCAGCATCCCTCAGCCAGCTCTGAAACCTCGTTATTGCAATTGTCAGGAACGTAAATAAGCGTACTTCTCATTCACAGGACAAATATTTATCGAGTCCCGACTGGGAGTCAGCTCGGGGCTGTTCAGGGAGATAGTTTGCTGCTCCTATGGCTGTCAGCACTTTTTTCAGTAGCTTTGATCCAGCAACACTCACTAGCCTGATAACGTGTGACAAGCTACCACGTGAAGCCACCACAAGGACCTGTCAGTTGACCAAGATTGGACTAGTCGCTGATGTGGAGCAGATTCTATAATTTCACTTTTGAAACGTGTGACCACCCTTCCCACCTCCCCCTAATCCTTTAGAAAGTATGTAGGTTATGAGGATAAAACACAATTGAACTTCAAAATAAGAGTGACAGTGTTTCTTCCAGGTTAAAAAATTTAAGTTAATGGCCAGAATATCCTCAGTTTCCAGTTTTTCTCCCACCAATTTTGTTGGTAAGCTTTTGATATCTGCAACTGCTAGTCGGTGTTAGGAAGATGATACCAGCTTTAGCACAGAATTGTACATTTCTTTCATCCATTATTTACTAGGGGCTGTTATATACTAGGGTAGAGAGAAAATGGTGAGTAAAAATCGGACAAGGGTCCTGCCATTGCAGAGCTTACAGTAGTTGAGTGGGAAAGATATCAACCAGTAAAATCACATACAGACAGTTGTAAGCATAAGTCCTCCAAAGAGAGGTAGATACAGGCTGCCTGAGGGCCTGAGCCCGAATTTGGGAGATCAAAGAAGGTTACCCCGAGGAAGTGGCTTTGCTTTTCGGCAGAGTTGTAGGACAGGGACAGGCAGCTTTCTGACAGAAGAAAGAGCATGTTTAATGATTTGCAAGATTGTACCCATATTTCCTGGTTTTGCACAGAGAGCACCATGACATTCAGGTGCTGCATCATCCGAACAGGTTTTGGAGGGAAACCCTGGGTTGACAGGCGATGGGTGCAGGTGAAGTAGTTGAAAGACGTGGCAAAGCTGAAGTCATTGGGTGAACGTGAATCTCTTGAGTGAGGCTGTGTTGGATTTGTGTTTGAATCTGGTTTCTGTCTTGGATTCTCTCTCCCCTTTGATACGTTCTCATAACTTCCTGTGATAGGTCTGCCTCCCTGGAAGAACAGGAAAGTGTAATTGATAGATATTAGTGGGTTTTGTTTTCAGCCAGGCATTAGGGAAGATTTTTGTGGGTTGGTTTTGTTTTCCAGCTTTATTGAAATATTGACATTTAGCATAAGTTTAAGGTATACTGTGTATGTACATGTATGTATCCTGAAATGATTATCACAGTAAGGTTAGTTAACATCTCGCCTTACATAATTACTATTTTGTTTTGTGGTGATAGCATTTAAGATCTACTCTCTTAATAACTTTTGAGTGTATAATATAGGACTGTTAATCATAGTCACCATACTGTACATTAGATCCCCAGAACTTACTCATCTTAAACTGGAAGTTTGTACCCTTTGACCAACATCTCCCCATTTCCCCCACCCCCCAACCCCTGGCAACCTCCATTCTACTCTCTGTTTCTATGAGTTTGGCTTTTTTAGATTCCACATATAAGTGAGATCATACAGTATTTGTCTTTCTCTGACTTATTTCACTTAATGTCCTCAAGGTCCATACATGTTGTTACAAAAGGCAGGATTTCCTTCTTTTTTAAGGCTGAATACTATTCTGTTGTATATATGTCTATATCTATCTATAGGTATACCACATTTTCTTTATCCATTTTCTGATTATACCCCCTCCACTGGGGGGGGTTGGGGGAGAGAGCTGCAGATTGGTGAAGACCCAGAGGGTGCTCAGGAGTGGATTAATGTCAGCCTCAGGGAGGGTCCCCAGATCAGGAAACTGCTTTTGCTCCATACTAGTTCCTTTGAAAGCTGTTGCCCATGACTTCACTGGCAGTAGAGGAAAGGCCTACCTCCTTGTTGCTCCTGTGTTCCCCATCTCAGTGGGTGCCAGTTCCAGTCACCTGGATGTTCCTGCCGGAAGTCTCTCTCTGTCCCATTATCGGCTGTGATGGTTTCTGAGGAGACTGTCCTTGTTAACATTTGAACACAACTCTTTTTTCAGCCTTGGAAGCATTTGTCTCTGCTGCCAAGACGCTACCACGAGAAGATGTGTATGACGTTGTGGAAGGGTACATAAAGATTTCAGTATCGGCTGTGATGGTTTCTGAGGAGACTGTCCTTGTTAACATTTGAACACAACTCTTTTTTCAGCCTTGGAAGCATTTGTCTCTGCTGCCAAGAATCTACCACGAGAAGACGTGTATGACGTTGTGGAAGGGTACATAAAGATTTCTGTTGAGTGTGCAGAGATTTTCCTGCTCCTGAGTGGGGAGAAGCGACCTGAAAGTGAAGTACGTTATTCCTTACCTGACTTGGTGAAGAGAGCAGAAAGTTAATGCTACTGTTGTGTTAAGCTCGATGAAGAGAAATGAAATGTAAATTTCCAAGACGTTACCAGCTTTCTACAGAAAATGATACTTTGTCCCTGTGCTGTAGGAACACATTCATTTTTGCATTGTGACCTTTGAAAGCATTTTGGTAGAAAGCACTGTCTTCTTATTGGTGAATAATACCAAAAGGAAGATCATAGATTCTTTTTTTTTTTTTTTTTTTTTAAAGATTTTATTTATTCATTTTTTCCCCCCAAAGCCCCAGTAGATAGTTGTATGTCATAGGTTCGCCTCCTTCTAGTTGCTATACGTGGGACTCGGCCCCGGGTTGGACGGAGAAGTGGTGCCTTGGGGCGTGCCCGGGATCCGAACCCGGGCCGCCAGCATCAGAGCGCGCGCACTTAACCGCTAAGCCACGGAGCCGGCCCAGATCATAGATTCTTAATCTCAGTGCTCTTGGTTTGTTTTAACAAGAGGGAAATAGGTAAAAACTGTGTGTCATAGTTGCAGACTTGTATTGAGTTGACTATTGTTTTCTGGTTCCAAAGAGATTCAAAATTTGGAATATTTATGAACCTGTTGAAATCTCAGTGTTACTGCTGTAAGGCTGTAGACCCAAAGCAGTGAGGCCCAATCATTAGCAGAAATTACTCTTCATCTCAGTTTGTGTAATTGTAAGCAAGCTATTCTCTATTTAGCTAGACTATGAGAGCAAGACTGATTCCAAAGCCTGTGGCCTGGCAAGGTAGCCTGCTAAGCTGTCACCTTCCTGCCTTTGGTCGAGTATCTGGGTAGGCCTGATCCTGCAAATTGAAAGTTTTAAACCTGCAAGTGACTGTGGCTAAGACAAGAGGAGCATGTATGTAGACGAGGAAAAGAGATGAGATAATTCATAAGCGTTTCACTTCTATCTTTGCAGATGCTGTTAATATTTCAAGCTTTCGAGGCCATACTATTGCGGACAGCAAGCGATCTTTCCCATTTTCATGTTGTGGGTACCAACATTGTGAAAAAGCTAATGAATAACCACATGAAGCTCGTCTGTGAGTCCCTGTATGCCTCGGGCTACAGGTAAGTTGCCCGCCTTTATGTGGCAGGACTAGCTTTGGGTTTGGTCTGTGTTCAGCTCTCCACAAGTGCATCTGACCTTTCCTCTGCTCACACAGTTGAGCTGAGCGGTTTCTGAGGCCATCGTGACTGTGGCTCTGCCCCTCCTTCCTCTGTTGACCGGCCCCTCACTGTTGCTGACTCCTCTCCTACCTGTGTCCCTCTCACTCCGCCCTGCTGCTCTCCCTGCTGTCCTGGGAATACTCTGAACATCTCTTTTACGTTGCTTGTCCTCTCCCGATGGCTCGTCTCTGAGATTGTCCTAGGTTCCCTCCCTCTCTGCCTTCAGGACTTTGCAGAAATGTTGTCTCAGGGAGACCTTCTTTGACCATCCTATGTCCACTGTCGCTTTCTGTCCCTTTAGCCTGTAGAGAAAATGTCTCTTTGTACAGCTATACATTTGACATAATATTCTGTGTTAATCTCTTGACTGTCTCCTTCCACTGGAATGCAAGGTGCGTGTGGGCGGGGCCTTGATTGTCCTATAAGATGCTGTCTTCCCAGCCCCTAGAACAGTGCCTAATATGTAGTAGCTGCTCAGTAAACCATGCATCCTGGGTGGCTGCAGACTGGAAAGGCAGCCAAGAGCTCACGTTTGGAGACGTCTTCCTCTGTGCCCTGCAAAGGCAGGGACGAGATGCGGGTCTCCTAGTTACATGACAATTTGCTGGGGAGAGAAATTTCCATCATCTTTGTATCTTGCATTTTGTCTCCTCCTCAGGCTCAACATTTTAGCTTCATTTGAAATTTTTGTTATGATTTTGTTTTTTAAAAAAGGAGCATGTCTGCATGTCTCCTTCCTTCTTTTTTCTGGTTTGGGGGTAGCAAACTGCAGCCAGGTGTGTGGTTGGCTTCCTGTTGAGATGGCTTTGTGCTTCTGCTCTTCCTGACATGCCTGATTTCCTTGTTGTCCCCATGCAGGATGGCTCGAGCCTGCCTGAACCTGATGGCCGCCATGGTGACCCAGGGTCCTGAGGCCGCCAGGGATGTCTGCAGCCATTTTGATTTGAATAAAAAGACCTTGTACACGCTGGTGACCAAGAGGGACTCAAAGGTGAGGAGCCCCGAGCATCTCGTACCTCCGTGGGTGTCTCTTCCCTTTGGGGGGCAGAAGTCGTTGGTTTTTCCTCCTTTCCGGCCTTGATCCTCACGTAGATGGAGTAGGAGGCCTCTGTGGAGAAACATGTGCCTTGGAGCCTGTGAGGAAGGAAGGTCCCACTCCTGGGCAGTGGGGGCCCAGTCGCCTGGCAGAGCCCGGATGACAGGGACATCTAAGGACCGCTTCTCTGGGGGCTCAGCATCGCAGTGCCGGCCTGCCTGTGAGGATGACTTAGCTTTTGAGCATCTTCACTCTTCACTGAGTAAATGAAATAATCCCCATTTGCCTTATGGCCTGGATCTTGTGGAGAGTCCCAGTCCTCCTATTCACATTCTGTCCACTTTGGAGAAAACTCAGAGGACTTTTATGGCTTTTTAATATGTGACTTGTGCATAACTCTTGTCATGAATAGGGGCTGGATTGTGCCAAAGAGAATAGAAGTGTGATTGTTTGGTTTACAGGAGAGCTGTAAAAAAAAAAAGTTCCTTAGTGGCTCTAGAAATTTCACTTGGGTTTGGAAAGGTTCTTGAGGAGAAAGCACAAGTTTGAGGACTCGGAAACTGGAGAGAGGGATTCTCCCAAAGCGTGTGCCAGCTGCAGGTTGGCAAAGCTCCTCCTTCCATTTGCCAGATCAGCTCTCTCTGCTGGCGCTCCTGTGCCCTGAACAGCCACGGCTCAGTTCTCCACGCCCCCTTCCTGAGCACAAAGAACAGACCGACAGATAGCAGCCCCTGTCTGCCGAGGTGCGGAACCTCATTAGAATAATTTACTTCTGCACCCGTATGTTACCTGGTTCTCTCATTCTTCTGGGAATTAAGAGTTTCTACGTTCTTCTATATCAGGGTAATAGACTGAAGCGTTGATCATAGTAGCACCAGGTAACTTTTATGACTCTTTGAGGTTGGCCCAGTGTTGAGGGTTTTCTTAGAATTACAAATGAGGCGTTCTCTGAGGAAGAAAGTTCCACGTCTTAGTGTCTCATGGATGCTGTGCTTTATTAATGTGTCAACAAATACCATCCAATGAGTGATGGCTCCTGAAGTTGAAATGCACTTCTAATAAAGAGAATTTGTGTGCTGTTTGCACAGTAGGGCAAATACCATGGTTCTTTGGTCTTAGCTGGCAGTCAGCCCAGCAGTAATTATTTGTCAGATTCCCTTCCCTGTCTCTCTGGACCTCAACCAGCCCAGCCATCTAAGTAAAATATACATCAGTACCCAGGCCACCTACCAAGACACATGACGCGGAAGGGCCCACTGGGGCTTCCTTGCCAGAACCCCGGCTGCAAGGCTGCGTATGCACTGCTTCATCTCATTGTCTCAGCAAGTTATTTATATCTCCCAATGCTGTAAAATGGAAGTTATTGTCAAGATGAAAGTGTTTTTACTTTCTTTTTTGTAACCTTTTATATCAGGTGTCTTAAATACTTTGTATGTTGTAGGAAATGGTTTCCAGACATTAAAAAAGATCTTTTTTAATATAGAAAATGTCAGGGACATTAAAAAATAGAGAGCAGCACGATGAATCCCCATGTACCTGTCATCCAGCTTCAAACACTGTCACCTCTCCCACCTTTTCAGTTTGTTTTGGGACGGTCTATTACTACTGCAAATCCCACACATGAATCATATTTCACCATAAATATTTCAGTGTGTATCTCTAACAGAAAACGACCTTTTAAAGACAAAACCACAGTACCATTATTGCACCTAACGCTATTAATAATTTCTCAATATCAGCTAATGCCCAGTTCGGTCTCAGTTTTTCCCGACTGTCTGAAAAATGTGTTTACACTTCTTGGTTCAAATCAGGATCCAAACGGGTCGCATGTTGTGTTTCGTTGATATGTTTCTTAAATCTCTTCGAATCTTTGAAACTTGTTTTCATGCCATTTAGTTTTTGAAGAAGCTGGTAGATGTGTTTTTTTAATGAGTGTGTTTTAACATTTTGGGGGGAATGATTAAAGCCTCATGAAGAGAAAGGATTATGGATATATTCATGCAGCCAAGGAAAGCGTTGTTAAAATCCTGTGCCAAAGAGCAGTTTTACCAAGTATGTTTTAGTCTATTTTAGACAATGTTTTGCAGAACAGGTCATAAAGAGTTCAGGATGCTTCCTTCCTGGGATAATAACCCTGTGCAGTCACAGGGTAGGAATGAGGAGCAGGCACGTGGCCCTCTTGCCTTTGATGGAGTGTGCTGGAGACGGAGGCTGGAGGCCCAGTCAGGTGGATGAGCAGGAGGCATGTTGGTAGCTGCCTGGAGTGGGGCTGATGCTGTGTCTTGGGGATCTTGTTTCTCTGCAATGTTAGGAATCTAAAATTTGGGGTTGTCTGGGATTTATAAGATGGACACCAGGAGATGAGAACCAAATTCCATTTCAGTTTGAAATTCATTGCTGGAGGGACCCTTGAGAGGATCTAGTACAACTCTGCTGTGTACGAGCAGGATAGAAAGATCTAGAATGGCAGATAACTGGAACCAGCATTCCAGAGCTCCCAGTACTGTTTCTTCAGTGGACAAAAACCCCCAAAACCTGTGGAACCTTTCCAACTAGCAAGGAAAGGATAAAACCTAGTTTAATTTTACTAGGGAAGCTTAGCATTTTACCAGCATTCTTTGGAAACACAAGGCATATGTAGACTAGGATAACAAGTTAACTGTGCTTGAATTAGGTGATGTGTTGCTTTGAACAATGAGGCATCTAGATTGCTTGGGAGCAGTGTTTTCTTTAAGCTTCCTGAAGACAGGGAGGATATCTTGTCATCTTTGCATCCTCTCTCAGCCTGAGATTATAGCATCTTGAATGTAATTGGTGTTTTATTAACATTGAATTGGTGACTGCAGGCACTGGAGTGTTGCTGACACTCTAAAGAATTGCAGCTCCTTTTCAAGACTTGAGTGATCGTTGTACCCTAACTCTGTATTGTGAAGAGGCCCACAGATTAGTCCCCAGAATGGAGAGGGTGGGTTGGAGCTCTTAGTGTGTTCAGGGTAAACCAGCATTGGTGTAATTGCTGAAACGCTAGGTGACATGGATGGAGATAGACTCAATAAATACAATGAATGTGCAGGGCCTCCATCCAGTGTTACAGACCATGGGTCAGATGTCCTTTCTTTTCTCCAGAAGAAACATATCCCCAACAGAACAGGATAGGATTAATTAAATACTCACACGGAAGCCTAAATGGTGCCAACTATGGTCCTTGCACCTTGAGCAAAAGTGAAATGAAAATGCCATGGGAGCCCTGAGAAGAAAGAACTTCCCTATAGTCAAACATAAAGTCGAGCATGAGCTGTATGTTTGTACAATTATTGCTTATTATCCCAATTCCAGTACTTGCTCACTTAGTAGTTATGTGACCTTGAGTTTTTTAAAGCCTTAGTTTCCTCATCTGTAAAATGGGCATGGTGAGCATCTTTACCTCAGGGAGTAAATGAGATAACAGACGTGCAGCATTTGACATACAGTCTGGAACAGAGTCAGTGCTCAGTAAACATTATTGATATCATCATCATCATCATCTCAGCTGCCACTACTGAGTGGAATGGAACCATCTGGAAGACAGAGACTCCTTAATCTTTTCAGGCCTTCAGGGCCATAATTCTCCATGATGTTAACTTATTTCTTGGTAGCAAATTAAAGTACCTTCGGAATAACTGAAGTAGAGGAAGTTTTGGTTTCAGCAGCAGAGGATCTAAGCGTATGTGCTAGTTTGGGTAGAGCCGACAGGAGACTTGTAGGACCACGTGCCATGGTTCTTTGGATGTGAAATAGGGATAATGAGACACGGGTTTGTCTTAAAGTTACTGGGAGGGAAAACTGATCAGATGGCTCTGGTGACTTCTCCTGAAGTGCTGGCTGCTGGTCATGGCCTTTGGGCCCTCGTTGAGGATGCCCACTGTCCTGGGTCATGGCTGACACCTGCAGGAGAGTGCAGATTGTCATCCTGGGAAAGGCCACGCTGGGTTTGTAATATGACAGCATCTGTGCTTTGGTGTCTGGTGTGAATTTATAATGTCTAATAAAAACCAGACATCACCTCATTGGTGTCTCATCAAAGACGGCACCAGTCTTTCCATTATCTCTGGATTTTTAAAAACATAGGTGTGTTATTTCATTAGCAAGTGAGAGTAGATGGTATTTAGACGGGCTGAAAATCTTCTGCTCTATACCAAAGTGGTCCATAAACTAAAAATATTTATGTATTACAGTTGGGGAAGGGGACACCCTATTGTATCTGTCCTTTTGTGTTTAGAAAGTGCTTGAAAGAGAAGGAAAAGTAGCATAGAAGATTGAGGGGGAAAAAGCGGAGAAAAAACCCTTTGTTTCCATAAAGAGATGACCATTGGTTGTGGACTTGTGCCCTCTGGTGGCACAAGCCCAGGAGGCCTTTGTGACCTAGGGACCCCAGGGACGTGCATGCCCACCGTGTTTCTGCTTCCTCGGGTATGTGTGTGGATATGCGTGTGACACGTGGTCTCCTTCGTCCCCAGGGTGTGCACGACGTCCGGCTGGCCTACATTCAGTTTGCCCTTTCCTTTTTGATTGCCGGTGATGACAGCACCATAGTGCAGGTGCTGGAGTTGAAAGGTAGGTATGCCTCTTCATCTCGTAGCAAAGCCTGTTTGTGAGTGTTTTGGAAAGTCGACTGCAAAGCATTTTTTCAAGGTTAAAAAAGTCTGCAGCCTTTGCAGCTGCCGTGTGCACTAGCATGCAGGATGCGGGTGTGGCGAAGCCTGGGTCAGTGTGGTTTTGATATCGCTGGTCAGCGTGAACACAGGTATTCCTGTTATGCTATCTGGAATGCTGAGCGATGTCCTAACAAAGGATAAATGCAAACCTCAGAGATGCGTGCAAACAAAGGAGGCTTTATGGCTCCAGAACATACACAGATTCATGGCCCTGGCACCTGGCTTACCTTAGTAATTGTGTTTAAATAATACAGTTTAATTACTTTGGTGGCTTTGCCTGGTGTTAGCAGAATAGCAGTAATAGCAGAATAGAGCTTCAAAGAATTCCAGCTGGACCACCTTCTGGTGACTCTCCCTAGAGCAAGGCTTGGCATCAGTTCATCTGTTAGGGCCACTTGCGTTTTATCACAAGACTCAGTAAGAGGGTAAATGGCAGCACCTAGACCACACTTAGCATGTGGCTGTTGTTCAGTAAGAGTCCCCGGAATCAAGCCCTGTCTGGAGGTGAGGAGCGGTCTCGTGTCCTGGCCAAGCTCTGCGAGTTGTTGGAGGATGACTGGCGTGGTGCTGTGGCCCGTGTGGTCAGGTCTCCAGCCCTTCTCCCACCTCTCCAGGGTGGGAGACCTGAGCTCCTTCCAGAACGTGACTGCTGGGGGCCATTTAAGAGCAGGGTGCGGGTGGCGGTCCCCTGGATGTTGTCAGCCCATGTTGATGCAGAAGGAGACACTTTCTTTGTGTGGTGTGGCGGACAGGATTTTTCCTGCTTGTTGCCAGGGCTAGGAGTTTCTTTAGAATTCCGCTGGGTCATCTCAGCCATCTGGCCTTTTACTAAAGAGCAGTGATTTGGGGAGTATTCATCTATACTGCTAAAGGGGGTGGGGCTGTACTTCAGTTCATGTTTCTGCAGGGCAGTTTGGCCACATGCATCAAAACTTTTTAAATGTTTGATCCAGCAATGTCACGTCTTGTCATTTATCCGAAGGAAATAATTAAGGATGTTAGTAGGGGTTTTATTAGGACATATATTTTCATATTAGCTGAAAATTAGACCCCTTCTAACTATCCACCAGCAAAGGATTGGGTGAGTAAGTTGAGAACTAGTCCTAAGGTAGACTGCGTCTATTAGAAGTGATGGAGAAATACACTTACTGACATTCAAGTTTTTAACTATATATATATATGACATATGATTGCGTATGAACTCGGTTATAAAACCGTAAAGTGTCCCATTTTACTAAAAGTTAAATGTAACATCATTAACTAAAAGTTAAATGTAACATCATTAACTAAAAGTTAAATTATGTATGCATACATCAGAAAGTTAACAGTTAACTGGTAACCCAGATGTTAACAGTATTAACCCCTGGGTAGTGGAGTTATGGTTGATTTAAAATTTTTTTCTTTTGGTTTTTCTGGTATTTTCTGATTTTTCTTTTTCTAAGAATAATGAATTTGCTTTTGTAGAAATTATTGTGCCCATTAAGCAGGTATAGAGCAAGGGGAATTGGAATTGCTTTGATGCTTCTGCCCCAGACCACTGGTATATTAGTAATGATATAGCATCAAGCTGTGATGGCTGGTTCCCTGGGGGTCCAAAAGTATGAAGAGAAAGTAGAAAGCATATAAATCACCCCAAATCCTACCACCGATCAATAAAATCATGACCATCGTTTGTAAGAGATCTCTGAGCAAGTCTAAGCAAAGAGAGAAATTTTCGAAAACTGTAATCATACCATGCATTCTCTTTCAAACAATCAATATCAAATTAATTTTACTTCAGTCAATGTGAGAAAAGGAAAGTAAACCAGAACTAAAGAACTATTGAACGCCTTAAAAAGTTCTGTCATTGTTTTACCTTTAGATACTGATTTCCTCTGTCATGAAGGTGGTTATTTCTATTGTGAGCTTGTATGATTAAAATAGACAAAACTTAAAAAAAAGAAAGTAAATGACAGTGTTTGCCATACCATTTAAGCAGTAATGTTCTCTCATCTGGCCTCACATTCAAAATATTTTTGAGTTTAATGCTTTGGAACTTTTATTTTCAGAATTTATTCCTTGCATTTTTAGCTCAGGAGTAAAGGAAGATAGGATTTCTACCGTCAATATTTTGTTATCCACACTGAAAACAAAGGTATGTGTTTGGTCATCAGCCTTTCTGTCATTCGTTTTCTGCAGTGTTTTATAGGACTCGGGAGCGATAACGTCCTAGGTTATATTGGTTGTTAGGTAGGTTGAATGGAGAACTGTTTCTGAAGCAGAGACTTGGCGGTGGGGATGACAACCCTGAAGGGTACAGAGTAGCTGGAGCAGCCGCCGAGGTTCAGGCAAGGCTGCTGTTTATCACAACATGAGAAGAGCTGTTGCTCACCATTTCGCAGGAAGCCATCGGAGTCATTGTGAGCTGAAAATGACAACTATTCGTCATTTATGCAGGGAGCAAATGTTATTTTGTGTCATGTTGCGTATTCTGCCTTTTACTGGCGTCTTCTAGAAATTTAAAAACTTGCTGAAAGGATCACTGTCTTTAATATAGAAGCACCTTAAATGACCAATTAGGAAAACTCTATGACCTTCCCAACATAAAAAGTTGTCAGAAGGCCATGAACTGGCAGTCTGCATAAAAATGGCTAATTAGGATTAGCATTAAAATGCTTAGCCTTCATATAAAACAGTGGTTCTCAACTGCTGGTGATTTTGCCCACCCCCCCCACCCCCCCACCCCCCACCCCCGTTGGGCGTTTGGCAATGTCTGGAGACATTTTTGGTGTCACAACTGGGGAGGTGCAACTGGCATGTAGTGGGTGACACGAGGACAGTCCCCCATGGCAGTTATTTGGCCCAGAAGTCAGTAGTGTCAAGGTTGAGAAACCCTGATTTAAAATAATGCAAGTAATGAGATAGAGGTTTTTTTGCCTACCAAATTAGCACTGACTTTTTGAAACAAGGATATTCAGTGCTAGCAGAGATGCTTTGAATCAGGTACTTTGCTGGAGGAGTGTTACAACCCTCTGGAAGACAGCAGGTCTGGCAGCGTGTGTCAAAGGTCTTAAAAACGTTGGTAGACCTGAAGATAGGAGGGGCTGCCTCAGAACCCCCCTGGGAACATATTTGAAATACACATACCCTGGTCACATCCTGAGATTCTGAGGGTAGGTTTGGGTGGAGCTGAGAACCTGTGCCACCATTCCAAGTCCACACTCAGGGATGCAGTGAAGACTTGGTACAAGGATGCTGATCATAGTCAGAGTTTGGAAACAACCTAATTGCACACACTCAGGGAATGTTATATAAGTTATAGTCAACTCATAGGGTAGAGTGATATTCAGCCTTCCAAAGTGATGGGCTAAAGGGATTTTTAATGATATGGGGAAAGCTCATGCTACGTAAGTAAAAGCAGGCACAAAACTATATATAAATATAATCTCAAAGAGGCAAAAAAAAAAAAATGGAAGAACATGCACATGTATGTTGTGTGGGTAGGAGGAGGGCTGAAAGGAATTGTACCAAAATGCTGTGTCCTAGAGTGGTGGGGATGTTGGTGAATTTTGTTTTTCTTTTTAAGTTTTTCCCCTCTTTTGGCCAAATTTTCTGCCATAAGCCTGCATTATTTTTATAATGACAAAAAGCAATAAACACTAAACATAAAATAATTTTTATTTTAAAAATAATTGAATTCCTTGAAATTCATTTGTTTTATTGTTTTATTGTTTTCAGGTAGTTCACAATAAAAATATCACAAAAACCCAGAAAGTGCGTTTCTTTACCGGGCAGTTACTGAACCATATAGCATCTCTGTACAGCTGGAATGGGATTGTTGATGTGAACATGGAAGATGTCAAGGTACAGTCACGTTTGCGTTTCAGATGGCCTCCTTAGTGTGTGATCCTTAACAGCTGGGAGACTGAAGAATCTACATCTGCCTTTAAAAAAGTCCCTCCATTTGATGTTTCATTTGGCTTGTGGTTATATTAATTTTCCACTTAGATGCAGTATGATTTTTAAAATTTTATTTTTTTTACAATAAGATTTTTTCTAACCTCTGAGGTATCACGATATTAAACTTTTTTTTTGATGAGAAAACTATTGCCTTTAGCTGAGTGACATCTTAATTTTCCCTGCAATTCTTGCCCAGTAGGTTTATAGGGTTGATCCCGGCTCTCTCTTCCTCCTCTCATTTACCTCTTCTTTTCCTTCCTTCCATTCTTCTCATATCCAGCTTTTGGAGTTTTAAGACCTGTTGCTTTTCCTTCAGGATCCTAGGTGTCTAGGGAGCCTCGATTTCCTCCACCATGGACATGTATGATTTATTTTGTAACAAGTGCTACATTAGAACATTTGCTCTCACATTGACCCGTGGCTGATGTACCTTTTAATTCTCTTCATTTTTATTTTCCTCAGGGTGTTTCTGAACATGGACTTGGCCAGAATAGTGAGGGCTCAGGCTTCCTGTTAACTTTATAATCATTTACCTCTCAAGAGTCCACTATTTTACTTCCTTTTATCTTCATGAGTCCGCCTATGTCCTGTTTTCTGAACATGCTTTGTAAGCTCTATTACCAGGAAGCCTTGAGGGCTTAATAAAAACACTCCCAAATGTGGAATTATATTCAAAAGAGCAGGAGAAATTAAGTCATTCTTAAGCTTGTTTGAAAATACAGGTTTTAACGTGCCCCCCTTAAGAGTATTATTCTTATCTTGATTGGTGTTCCTCTTTTTTTTGGAGTGATACCAAGTGTTTAATTTAAAATGTTGTCTGCATTGTCATTAGGCCTGGGATATTGTTCAGTTTTTACTCTGTAGCTGTTCTAAGGTTTATGAGCTTGGGATTTTCATCGAATTTTTGTAAACCCTTGTAGGCTTCTCCTGAAGACGCAGGGAAGACCATGGTGAGGGAGCTCGTTCACAGCTTCCTGATGGATCTTTGCTGTTCGCTCAAGCATGGGATTAATTTTTATGATGCGTCTCTCGGTACCTTTGGCAGGTAAGGTGTAACACTCTTAGAGTCTGAGGTGTGTTCCTCAGAAGTCACACATACATGCCTTTCAGTGGAAATCTTTTAAATAATGGAAGTATAGTGGGTTAAACAGGAAATTTAGACATTATTTCACTCATTTTAGGGATGAGCAGTCAGAGACCCAGAGGCTTCTGGTCATTATGTGCCCTCGGGAGAAAGGTCTCAGGGTAGCAATTGACTTAGACACGTAGTTTGAGATATCTCTCCCAGGGTGCTGCGTGTGTTTACTCGAAGACCCTGGTGTCGGCTGGATCTGGATAAGTCTTACACCCGCTTTCCCAGAGAGGGCAGGCCCCGACATGGGCTGCACCAAAACCCTAGAGTGGGTACCGTTGTTATCCCGGTTCTGCAGATGAGGGAAATGGGCACAGAGAGGTCAGGTCACTCAGCCTGTAAGTGGCAGAGCTCGGATTTGAAGCCAGGCACTCTGCTTCGAAGCCCATCCTCATAACAGCTCAACAGTCTTCCCTCTCCTTGAAGAGGGGGCTGACACCTTAGGATTTCAAAATTTTATTTTTATATTTTGTTTCATATTTCACAATTATGATATTTCACATATAGTCGAAAGCTAGTAGTTTAGATGATATTCTTTTGGCTTTGTCTTTGTAGTCATATAACTATAGTACATATCCGTGTTATTTTTTAACAACCAAAATGGCCGGCTGCTAGGTATGTTGTTCATCAACCTGCTTTTTTCCCGTTTGACAATAAAAATATTGGACATATTTTCTGGCAATTGTGAATGACTCTTATTTTTTACCCCTTTGGCATTTTATTATAAGGATATAGATGGTTTGATTGAGTTTTAACCAGTCAGGAAATTACTGGTTCCTTCAAAATGGGATAACACAGTGGGAATTTTTCTCCCTGGTTGTGACTTTGGACTTGTTTTGATTCTGAGATTATCATGAATTAACTTGCCATATCATTTTTTTTCCTTTAATTTGTTTGGTGATATAGCTTTTCTCTCTATCCTACTCTTCTTTCTGGAGTAAGAAAAAGCTTGTCTTCCTATTAAAATGAACAGCAGACTTTCATCGTCTAATATAATACCATGCTTAAAACACACATTTTTTTCCCGCTTAAGTAGACCCATAAAATAGATGATCATTTAATGAGCATACTGAATCTACTTGTGGGTGTGGGTCTGTTTAAATAAGCTGTGGTTTATGTAAATTTTTTGAAGCCATGTGCAAAAGACAAATGTTTGCACTTAGGGTAGAGGAAGAGAATTTGCTTTGTGGGGAAATAATGGAAAGCTTTGAGAAAGTTGAAATGCATGGTTTCCCAATAGTCGTAAGCCTTTTTCCCGCACTTCATTCAAATCTTCATGCTAATGTCACCACATCAGAGAGACCTTCCTTGGTGGCCCTTTTCTGAAATAGCCTTTCCTCTGTCACTATCCTTTTGCCTGGCTCTTGCTTCTGACTGTGACTTAACCGCCACCCTACATATTTATTTATTTGCTTGTTCATTATCTGATAGGTGAGAATCAGTGAGAGCAGAGGCTAGCCTGTTTCAGATCCCCAGTGCCTAGGACAGTGCCTGGCACGTGGTAGGTGTTTGAAAGTGAGGCATCATAGTGTATGTGAGGATTGGCAAACTTTTTCTCTAAAGGGCCAGATAGTAAGTACTGTAGGCTTGGCAGACCATATAGTCTTTGTGGTGATGGCTCAGCTGTGGCATTGTAGCACCAAAGCATCCATGGACATAGGCAAATGGGTGTAACAGTGGTCCAATAAAGCTTTATTTACAAAGACAGACAGTGGGCTGTAGTTTGCTGACCCCTGGCGCAGGGGTTAAGAAGACGGATTCTGGAGTCAGCTCTGAGACCTTGAGCAGATTACTACTCCTCTCTGCCTCTGTTACCTCATCTGTAAAATGGAAATAAAATTAGTACCTGCCTCAGAGAGAGGTAGAGTGTGGTAACTGCCTAGAGCAGTGTCTGGCGCGTATTAACCACTGTGTAAATATAAATACTATTCATTTTATTACGTTGTCGATTAAAATTGTGTGTGTGCACTATTTTTAGCACTTTTTGCAGATTTAATCTTCCATTCATTTGACAACACAAGCTATGTTTTGCTCATGAAATATTCATATTAAGAATTTAAAACTTTTAAAAAAGGGTAGCTTTCTGATCAAAATTATATTCTTTTCTAATTCAATTTGTGAAGAATTTTTACTATATGTAAAGCTATCGTATAGCATCTTAGTTTTAGTTGGTTTATAAGGGGATTCAAAACTGAGGATCCTAGAAGCCATGCAAATGAGGCAAATTCTGAGGTCTTTCTGGATTTTATGAGTTCTCAGTCAAGCAGATGTGAAAAGGCTTCTTTTTTTAAAAGGTATCAAGGTGGGTAAAACCAAGTCCTGTGGGTTTGGCTGTGTAAATTCTAGGCTAGTTGCTCCCTTTCTGCAAGTTTTAATGTCTGTATGCTTTCCTGCTTCTTATTTTATCATCTTTTACTTTTGAGAACTGCCCACTTTGGGACGGGTTTTGAATATTGTCATCGGGTAGACTTTTTATTCTATTTTAGTTTATTTGGGCTGCTAAGTGAAGGTGTAGGGATTTGAAATAAGCTAGAAACATAGGGAGCAGGAGACCCTTGCAGAGATTTTGTGCCATCTTGTTGAGTTTTAGAAATAATTTTATGGCACTATGGACTATGTGACAGTTCGTTTGCACTTCATGTAAAAAAAAACTTCACCTTTTCAAAAGAAAAATGCATTCTCTGTATTTTTTATACTTACACATATATTTATTTATATACATACATTTTTGTGTGTAGTTGGAGGGAAGGGTTCAGTAAAATCTCAAAATGCAATTTGGGAAGTGGATTCCTCCCTGCTGATTTTGCCCTGTCTTGATACCAGCCTTGACTGCTGGGTAGACTGGTAGGTGGCTGGGATGGATAGAGAAAATGTGTTTCTTCCTCTTCTTGAGAAGTCCAGTGGAACTCAAGGGAGAGAGGGAGGGATGGGGCACAAGACAAAGTAGAGACTTTTTCAGCCACTCAGAAGTAAGGAGTGAATTCAAGCCCTGTGGTGGAGAGCTGGAACCCCACAGGCCATGAAAACATCCCATTTTAGTCTATGAGGGAAATTCACCAAAAATGACTTTGCCTGTGCCCCTGTTAGGGCTGCGTTTACCGAGGGCGATGCTGCGGAGCTGCTGTTAGTATCATGAGCTCTCAGCGTGTTGTGAAAGTTCCCTGCTGACCCCTCTCTTCTCCTGTCTTTGACAGAGGAGGAAACCTGACGCTCCTGCACTTCCTCTTGGGTTTGAAAACTGCAGCAGACGATGCGCTGGTGGCTGAGCTTGTGGTGAACATCCTTAAAGTGTGCCCGGACTTACTGAACAAATATTTCAAGGAAGTCACATTCTCCTTTCTCCCAAGAGTGAAGTCCACTTGGTCAAATAATATCAAACTACTAAACAAGGTAAAAACACATGAGTATTTCAAAGTCTGTGAGATAGGATAGGAGGCAGAGGGTAAGGAGTTGGGGGACTGGCGGCAGGGGCGGGAGGAAGTGAGGTTCTGATATATTGTACAGTGTGAAGACCTTCATTCAGCCGTTCTTCAGGGGGCATTTTAGATCATGTAAGTTTGGTGTGCTTATCTCTTAAGGACATTTTGCTTTTAACTGAGCTGAATTTTGAGGTGTATGCCTTTTGAATCTGTTGAGCCAGTGTCATCTTTTTCATCCAGATTTTGCTTAGATGGAGATCATGATGAGTTTTAGCACAGTTAGGCTGGCAGTAGTGAAATGTCTGAATTGTAGGGTAGTTTTTAAAGCTTCTTGTTTCAAGTACTTAAAAAACTTGAAATAAGCTGTGAAATAGTGGTCTGTTTATTTAAGTGGTTATACATTTATTTCCTTTTGATCGTAGATATCAGCATCCCCCCCCCGCCCCCCCGCTACCAATGGAAGTCCCTACTACAAATTCTTTGGCATTACTGGGTGGCTCGGTTAAGCTCTCTCTGATTTATGGCCTGCCTGGTGGGGAAATACCTGGGATTGCTTTCTTGTGCCTCGACCTGGGCATGGGTTATCTGTAAAACAAGCTTATGTTCATGTATTCTCTCATTTTCCTTGAGTGCCTATGTATGCAGTCCCCGTGTGTATTTTGGGACGAGAAGGACGCACTTTCCCCCTCATTTTGGTGAGGGAAGCCCTGTGTCCAGCACCCGTATTGGGAGCTGTGCTGGTGCTGCTCTCCCCAGGGAAGGGGAAGGGGCAAGTGCATGTCTTTGCAGGCCTGGGTGAGAGTCCTCACTTCTCTGCTTACTAGCCATGTGGCCCAGGGAAATTACTTAGCCTCATTGAGGTCCAATTTTGTCATCTATAAACATTTTTTATTTTAATGTAAAAATCCCTACCCCAAATGGATGTCCTGAAGCGTTAAGATGATGACATAATTTGTCAGGTGCCTATCAAGTGCAGTAACCGATGAGTAATACTGTCGTTAGCTCCAGCAGTGACTTATTTGCCATCAGAGGTTTTAAGAGGCTCCCCAGCCCGCAGGCCCAGCTCTGCTTTGAAGATCACTGCCCCAGTAACAGCCAGTCTCCTGACCTGACCTGTCTTTAAAAAATGGATTGGGGGTTAATCTTCGGGACCCTGTTCCTTGTAGCGAGCCTTTGTCGCTATAATTGTTTCATTGGAATGGCTTCACTGTGGGGTGCCTGCAGTTAGCCTCAGGTTTGAAACTTAACCTCCAGCCCCGGCTCATTCTCTTTTCTCCTTTTCCTAGATCTATGAGGCCCAGCCGGACATTTCCCGGGCATTTCAGACCAGAGAGTTCATCCCCTTGCCTCGGCTCCTGGCGATGGTAATGGTGACCACCGTGCCCCTGGTGTGCAATAAGACCATGTTCACCCAGGCATTAAATGTAAGTTGTTACCCTGCTTCTAGAACTTTCTCTCGCTAACCCTGCTGGCTGTGCTGTGGATTGTTCTTAGAATACTGGCCTGGGTATATTGGATCGTGTTTTGTCAGTGAGCCCCTGAGGCTTTCCACGAGTGGCAGTGTCCACTCACCTGGGGAAGGGACCCTGGAGCCCGAGGCACGTTCATGCCAGAGGGTGACGGAGTGCACAGCATTGTCCCTGCTCCAGCACAGAGCTGGGACTGCTGGATCCCTCCACGGCTCTCTCAGCCTGCCTAAGGGAGGAAGAGAAGTGTGTTCAGCTACAGCCCAATGTCGTGTATTAAAATCTCATTAGTTAAGGATTTCTGGACAGGGTGGCACTGAAATTTGCATAGCAAATCCTTTCTTTTGTGATTTAAGTGAATAGTGTTAAGAAATTTCTGGGGAACATTTACTTTGAGGACCAGCTGTTTCAGGCATTTTTGGAGGACATGGTCGTGGAAAAAAACCGATGCTTAAATTTCCCTCATTATTTATTATAAAGGTCCCCAACTCCCATCAGAAGCCACATTCTGAGAGACTTGTGCATCTTTCGCCAAAGCATTGTAGCCGTAGGTGAACTTAGGTGTGAGTTGTTAACACACGTGGGTCCTGGGCCCTGCCAGCCCCTCCTAAACCCAGGTGGCCTCACGACCTACGTGGGGGAGGCCAGTTATTCAGAGGGGTGCAGGGCCTAGGGTTCCTTTGGGGCAGGTGGAGTCCCTGTCCCTCCACGCCGGCTGGCTTATTGTGAACACAGCAGGAGCAAGATCTGCCATGGTGGGTGCACAGGCATGAATTCGCCCCCGTGGTGATGGGGCAGTTTCCGTAAAGTGGTGTAGACTCCTTCCATCGTGCAGCAGGATTGAGCGTGTTTTGATACCCATCCAGGGTTGTGCTGCGAGTGGGTGGTGGGGTGAGGAGGAGAGAGAAGGATGCCTGTGTGGGACTGGGCAGAAAGTTCTCTTGTTCTGGTTGCCAAATCATAACAACCCAAATTAGGACCCAGCTAGCTTGCCTATCTGTTTTGTGGGAGACACAAAGTATTTTATCCCAAGGGGCTTGCAAGAAAATAGAATTGAAAGGAATATGTGAGATGCCTTCTTTTTATGGGCAGAAGATAATTTCATTTGGCCGGCTGCATTTGTGCTCCCCTTGGAGCTGACTCCTGGAGGTCTGGGATATAAATGGCTGTCTTCTCTCCCTCCCACAGTAGTGTTTCAGGCAAGAGGGGTTGTGCCCCCAGGGGGTGTTCCGTCCCCTGGGTGGAGTGGCTACAGGGTGAGAGAAAGGACATGGCTTTCTCTCCTGCCAATGCTGCTGTCTTTGCAGGGCCAGGGCCAGCGAGGGAGAAGCACTGCTGTGCCTGCTCTTCAGTGGGCCCTTTCCCAGTGTGTTACCACCAGTGAGACCCACTGACGCTGGTGTATCTAGGGGGTGGGCTTGTAGGGGTTTTTTTTTTTTTCATTTTTCTTTTATTCTTTACAGTATTATCTGAAAATTTTTAACAGCATACATTTTAGCATCAGAAAGAAAAGAGCTTATTTAAAAACACGAAATAAGGTGCGTGGAGGTAGCGTCTCAGGCCGTTGGTTGAGCTCTGCTCCCCGCCATCGGGTGTGTGTGTGAACGCTCGTTTGGGCCCTGCCTTTGAAGCTATTACGGAGTGGGAGTCACTATTGGTTTAGAATATTTAATGCAGTGCTACTTTAGTGCATGATGTACGTATAAAATGAAACCCCAGCTCAGTGCAACACTGCGGGAGTGGCTGTCATGGTTATTAAACTAAAAGTCCCTCAGAAAACCTTTTTGTTTCTACTTGACTATAAATCCGCAGTATCCCAGCCGCTGCTCCCGGACCTTCCTGTCCTGGGGAATCACCTGGAGCTGGTTGAGTTGGGTGCACCGGGGCCTGAGACATGTGTCCCCTGAGCCCCCAGGAGGGGCCCTCACTGCTGCTGGCCCAGGACACGCCACGACTAGCCGGGGCCTGAGCTTTCCCTCTTTTGGGTAATAGCACAGGTTCTTGAACATTATTCAGTTTCTGCAGCAAGTGGGGGTTTTGAAGACCCACCTGGCTGTCACTCGGAATATAAGTAGAGAGTCTGGATGTCGGAGGCCTGGGGTTGAGGGCTGCTGGCTTATGGAGCCTAGAGGTGTTTTTTCATACTAAAGTACCTGATGCCCTTTCTTGTCATCTTTCCACCTGATGTTAAATGCTTTTTTAGGGGCTGGTTGGGTTCTGGTGCTATCTTCGCTGTTGTTGATGCAGATAATTCATATGAGCTGAGTGGTTGTCAGAGAAGACTTACAAAGACAGAGAATGAAACAGAAATAACTCTCAGACTCTTTCTCTGGTAACCACCTTCCCGGTAACTGCTGAGGTCAAATCTGCAGGAGGTCCAGAGCGCAGGGTCCCCAGGCCACTCTTCACAGAGTGTAGAGACCAGTTGTCTTGTACAGCTCTCCCTGTGAGTGAGCTGAGAAGGGACGAGAGCCAGCCAAGGCCCCAGCTTGGGAGGGGTGTGTCCACCAGTGCAGCTTAAAGACATTTGTGGATTTAATGCTTTTTCTTCCCAGTTGGACAGCACATCAGTGAGACACACAGCTTTATCCCTTATTTCCGTCATTTTGAAGAGAGCATTAAAAACTGTTGACTACTGCCTGAATAAAGAGGCGTGGCAAGACTCAGGCGTGTACACGGCTGCGATGATGGAAGAATTTGTGCGGCTTTTCAGAGAAGCCCTCAGCAAGGTGGGTGTGGAAGCCAGGCTTGGCCTTCCCGGGGAAGTTTCCAGGGCTTTCTTTACAGATGTCACAGAAAGCACACCAGGTGGAAAAGGCGATCTTGGGGGCACAGAGGGTGGGTGCTCCTCCGGCCTCATGTCTCATCAGGAGCCGTTGTGCCCCTTCCCCTCCTCCACCGCTGCACACCCACGCTGGAGTGGGGCCGCGTGAGGGGGTGGTTGGGAAGCCCCTCTCACTCCCTCCTCCCCGTAGCTCAGTCTGGTAAGGGAGGAAGGCCAGTCTTCTGCAGACTGGTGGCTGCCCTGAAAGAGCCAAGATCATGCTGGACAGGTCCCCCCAGCTGGTCATAAAGACCTGTTTCTTTGTTCCCAGTGTCTTGCTCAGGTGAAGGAGTCTTAAGGGGCTTGTTTTAATTATCAGCACTTGTTTTTTTCACCAAATCCTTATTATGTACAGTTCTAGGAATTAACCCACAAACAGAGCTCATAAAAAGATGTGGGCCTGTTCTCATCCTGCTGCCCCGGCTCTTTCTTACACACTCACATTCACGCTCACGTACACTCCCATGTGCTTGCACCTCCCCTTGGGTTTTGCTTCTCCTTGTTAGTAGATTCAGTTCATTTGTCTCTCTTTTTTTCCTGTGACTGATTTTTTTGTTTCTTTGGTTTTCCTTTTAGATTTTACCAGACCTGAACACCATAGTGTGGGTCTGGCAGTCACTTAGAAAGCAAGACATGAAACAGGATGACGAGAGAGGAAAGAAAAGGGGCGACAAGACTCCTGCTGCCTGCGTGGCTCCCCAGTGCGGTGAGGGCTCTGTGGGGCCCCTGCTGTTTGCAGACAGCGCTGACCGGCAGCCGGGGCCGGCTCCTGTCTAGAGCGCTTTGAAGGCCTCTCTGGCTATGAATGAATCCTGTGTCCTTTTTGCTCAGAGAGGAGAATAGAATCGTAGATTGAATTCTAACATCTATTAGAAATGCACCCAAGCTCTATGCAAGCACTGTGTCTCTCTAAAGACTAGAACAATGGGTACCGTGTGCTCTGGCCTTTCAGTGGGGGGACCTCTCTTGCTCTGCAGCTGGAGGTGGGCTACGTAGGCCCCTCCTCGTAATAAGTTACATCGACTCAGACCTTGTTATTGGCCAGGCAGTGGGCTTTGTGTCTTATATCTATATCCTGTTTAATCCTTACAGCCGCCCTACGAGGCTGGGCACTGCTGTGTGTCCCCGTTGTTCAGATGAGGACACTAAAGCACAGAGAGACAGGGTGGCTTTAACCTGTTGAAGGTCACAGCAGTAAAATGGGGATTTAAACCCAGGCTGTTTGAACAGTCTGGACTTTTTACCATGTCGACTCCTGAAATCCAATGTCTCGGGGGTCTGTCTGCGGCCTCACTTTTCAGCTTGCGGTTGATGGCACTGGGTCGCGGGTGGCTCAACTACTTATCTGTTGCCGATTGAGGACAAAGAACACGTGTGTTTCCTAATTCAAGCCGTTTTGTTTTGGCTCAGATGATGCAGAGACCATCCTTTTGAAAGCCGTCCTGCTCCAGGTCATATGCCTCTACCAGAAGGTGGTCCCGCATGTGGTCATGCAGTACAACTTTGACTTCAGCAAGCTCCTGAAAGGTACATCTCCAGGGACTGCAGACGCCCCTCTGCTGTTTCTGCCAGCGAGGATGAAGGGAGCACGGATTAAAGTGTAACCAGGGAGGCTGGTGGGCAATTTAGTCGGCATGTGTGATCCACCAGCCTGGTTACTTGTATTTGGACCAATATTTTTTAAATAGCTGGTCTTCCTTAAGTAACTATCAGATGAACACTTAGCAGCAGCGAGAGAGGAGAAGAGAGAAGCCAGCCAGCCGGAACTGCCGGCCACAGATGACCGACAAATCGGATATTGTGACGGGAACTCTACAGCCTGTTTTCAAAGGAGCAGCAGCACAAACATGAGAGCTCCTGAGAAGGGATGTCCCACTCATGCGGAGACACCCCTGGACCCAGTGAGTCAGGGTCAAACTGTATCTTGCAAAAGTAACCTTCTGCTTGTCTGGTCAAGTTTCCTTGATGGAAAAATTTGTCTAATAAAATTGACTTGATAATTGGGCCTAAGGAAGAAGACTTGCAGAAATAGCATTCTTGAAATTCGTAAGCTCTTGAAATAATCCTATTCAAAAGCTGTAATTAACTTTTTTTTTAACATTTATTTTATCTTTTTTTTTTTTTTTCCTGAGGAAGATCAACCCTGAGCTAACATCCGACGCCAGTCCTCCTCTTTTTTGCTGAGGAAGATGGGCCCTGGGCTAACATCCATGCCCACCTTCCTCTACTTTTTATGGGACGCCGCCACAGCATGTCTTGACAAGCGGTGCATTGGTCCGTGCCTGGGATCCGAACCTGCGAACCCTGGGCCGCCGAAGCGGAGCGTGCTCACTTAACCGCTATGCAGCCGGGCCAGCCCCCGAAATTAACTTTTTAATTGTTTGAAGTTGAAAGGTTGTCCTTGCTGTGAGACTAAGAAATTCACTAGAATGTGGCCATTTAGTATATAGTACTGTGTCCTTCCCAAGCAGAGGAGAAACCCAGAAATCAGGCCAGAGGATGAGGACCCAGTCTCGGGCTCAGGTGGCCAGTCTGCTCACAAATACTTGCTGTCTGGGGAGCGTGGCCTGTGGCCCATGTAAGGGATTAACGTTACCCAGAGCCTGTGCCTGGAGGGCAGCATGGGACACAGCGCTTAAAGCTGCAGGAGGAGGTCGGTGGGGGCCGAGTGGCAGGCAAGGGCTTCTTTGGGCAAGTGGAGTTTGGGCTTTTGTTGAAGGGTTTGGATAGACCTCGGGAGGGGAGGACTTGTCGGGTGAGGTGCGTCTGGGCAGAGGGAGTGGGCACAGATGAGGGTGAGTGCAGGACCCGGGGGACGGAATCCTTCCTTTTTACTTCCAGATGTGGAGTTCCTTATCTTTTCTTCCGGCCAGGGCGGCAGTTGCTGGGCACCCTCCTCGCATGACTTCTTGTCTGTTTTCCTCTTTTCCGCCCACAGGCGTCATCTCAGAGCAGGGCCTTCGAGAGGAGGTGCCTCCCATTCTGCAGCACCACATTCTGAAGGTGGCGCTGGAACTGCCCGCCAGCAAGTTTCTGTGGCTCAAGGCACAGGTAGGAAGCGGAGAGCCTCTGTCGTGAGCTGACCTGGTGGGCCTGTTGGCTTTCTGGCCTGAGAATTTGTAACTAGATCCAGACCCTGCTAGGCTTGAGGACACGAAGGAGGATGTTAGCAGTTCTCCTTTTAGAGAGACACGTCTAGAGCAGAGGCCAGGTCCTGATTCACGAACCAGGAGGCCCGTGACTCTCTTTGCTTTTGCAAAATAAGGTGCCTAATGTGTCTTTACTGAAAATGTATTATTGCTAATAATAGCAATTAGAGTACTGAGAGTTCTTAGTATTTTTTATCTTGACTATTTTACATTTTGCTTGTCATTTTAAAACCTTTTGGAAAATAAACAAAATACATTCCTTCTCCTTTGTCCTCATTCCGGAAGAATTGAAGACAGAGATCAGAATAGATACCAAGCCAGGAGAAGGTTGAGGCTGGTGGAAAAATCAGTAAAAATTGCTGGCATTTTTTTCTTTTTTTAATAATGTCTTCCAGGACTTTCTGGACTACATGATGTTAAATCATAAAGGGAACTCAAGATGAAACAGATATTTACTTGTGTATTTAAACACAGGGTGCTGAGTCACTTCTATCCAAAGACGGGAACATGACCGGGCAAAATTAAGCATTGGCTAAGAGAATTTCTCATTAGCTCAGGTGACTTTTTTTTAATGACTTAGATCTCATTTAAGATCTTACATGGAACTAAGCATGGAAATGTATGTTGGCACATTTACATGGGATATTTCCAGAAAGGTGTAAGAATGCTGTGGCACTGGGATCTATGTATTTTTTTCCCAAGTCCTCTCTGTAGGGTTCACCTGCATTGGGGTTGAGGATTTGAGAACTTCCTCTTTGCCAGGCCTGACACGAGGCCTCTGCATGTCAGCTCAGTTACCACCATTTAAAGACAAGGCAGCTGGAGCACAGGGTGGTTAGGAAACTTCTACAGGGTCCCCACTGTATGTGGAGTGTCCAGGAATGGACCCAGGCAGTGCTGCCCAGAACCCCACTCTCAATCTTCACACCCCGCCATGAGGTCACTGCCACCAGCCCCTGAGAGATGACAAGCTGGGGACGTTGTTTGGTTTTCGCCCCAGCTGAACTGGGTGAAAGGGCTCTGGATGATTTAGTTGGCAAGTGAACAGAGGCCTCCTACTTTGAGAGAACTGGTTTTAAAATATTAATTTATATTCCATGCCCCACCTGCTGCTCATAAAATACATCTGTTGGGCTCTGTGGATGCCAGCGTTTCACGTGTTCAGGGTGGTCCTCATTGCTGGGGGCTCCAGTGAGGCACAGACTCGGTGGAGTTTGGGCTGGGGATCTGGAGCTCTGTGTACCTCTCTGACACGTGTGTTCAAAGCCCAAAAGCCTTTGTAAGAGGCTAAATTATGTATAAGGCATCGATTATATTAACACCAGCATCCTGCTGAAATGCAGAAGTGCAACCTTTGATGAGTCTCCCCCACTACCCACCAGGCAGTGCCGCGTCTGCACCGGGCCTACCTGGGCTTGATTCCCAGCTCGGCCATTAAACAGGCAGTTACCTTCTCATGCCTCAGTGTCCACATACGTGAAATGGGGGTGACAGTCATCCCCACCCAGGACTGTTGGGAGAAGAGAGTGAGTCAGTGTACGTAAAGAACTGTGAAGGGTGCCAGCACATGAAGAGGACCACCATGCTTACTGTTGTTAGTCTGTTTTACTACACCTGCTGTTTGGGCATTTGGGGTGAGTTCCCTAACTTCTGAGGTTCCTCATATATCAACTCCCAGCAGTCCTGCCAAGTTGTTACCGTGGGATGAGATGAAAGGCCTGGCAGGCAGCATACTGGGCCTGCAGGCCCTGTTTGCTCAGCAGACAGTGGCTTCTGTTACGTTTGTCACGTTCTGTTGTTCAAACTCCAGGAAGGCCCAGATGCAGAAATTATTGGAGGAGAACGATCCGTGTTTTACTTACTGATGAAAATGTTTGTGACCAGTAGCCATTTACAGCTCAAGTCATCAACCAAACTTCTCATCATGAAGGTAAGCATCTTTCACCAGCTCCTACTTCTCAGAGGCATTTTGCACAGTCTATACTGTATATACAACAGTTGTTGAATTAAGGATGCATTAGGACTATTGTAATTTAAAAGTAGAAGGTCTTACGGCAGTTTTAGTTTATCATGTCTTAAATTTGGCTGCATTCCTGAGAGGCAACATGGCAAAGTGAGAGAGCATGCACTTTGAAGTCCTGTTCCTAGATTTGAGTCCTGGTTCTGCCACATCCTGGGTGGCATTGGACAAGTTACTTAACCCTCTAAACTCAGTTTTCCCATGGAGAATGGAATAATAAAACTGCAGGATTGCGGAGGAGGTTATATGTGATAAAGTAGTAGGTCATGCCCTCAACATTGTAAGTTCAGTAAATTAAGATTTCCGGCCCTCTGGGGAACTGTTGAATGGGCTGTGTCTTTTCCCTCAGCTCCAGATTGGGCCTTCTCCAGGGCGTCAGCCTTTGGACCTTGGCAATCAGCTGCAGCACAGGTGTCCTCAAAGTCAGCGAAGGGAATGAGAAGTTTGTCTGCTTTTCTTTTTTCTTTTTTTTTTGGTGTGTGTGTGAGGAAGATCAGCCCTGACCTAACATCCATGCTAATCTCTTTTTTTTTTTTTTTTTTGCTGAGGAAGACCAGCTCTGAGCTAACATCTATTGCCAATCCTCCTCCTTTTTTTCCCCCAAAGCCCCAGTAGATAGTTGTATGGCATAGTTGCACATCCTTCTAGTTGCTGTATGTGGGACGTGGCCTCAGCATGGCCGGAGAAGCAGTGCGTCGGTGCGCGCCAGGGATCCGAACCCGGGCCGCCAGTAGCAGAGCGCACGCACTTAACCACTAAGCCATGGGGCCGGCCCCAGCTTCTCTTCTTTCTTATACTTGGTGCTCGTTTTCAGGGTTACGTCACGTCTTGCTGTAGCCTTTGGAAATTGAGTTCCTTGTTTCTGCTGTGCAGCAGGCATCTTGGGGGTGCTACAGAAATCACGTTCACCATTTTGAGGGTGCAAAGGTTTTACCTTTCTTCAAAGTACTAATAATCTTGCTGCCCTTTAAGCTTCTCACCCGAGCCGCCTGAAGGACAGGAACGTCTAGGTCTTGACCTCTGCACGTTGCCATTTCCTGACAGGTCGTGCAGGTGTGAGCTTGACCCCAGCCAGATGTCACAATCACCAACTGCAGCCAGGTGGCGTTGGCAGAGGGTTGGCCTCTGGTGCACTCTGTTGCTCAGATCTCGAGTCTCTGTCGTCAGGCCATTGGTGATGTCATTTACTCACCCCCTCAGCTCAAGCCCTGCCTCATAACAAATGCTGTTCTCTTAGAAACGGGGGGCGCTTCCAGCCCTAGGCCTGCGTCTTCAGGGCCACACTGAGATGGTGTGACGTGAGTGGTTCATCGTCTTGGACAATTTCATATAGGTGGAGGATTGAGTAGCTGTGAGGGGTCGAGTTGTGCGTATTTACCTGGGTCTTTGTGAAAACCCAGGTAGAAAATCAGACTGCTAAGTCGCAGCTGGATTTTTTCCCCTTTTTATTTTTTAGAAGTTGAAGAAAAGGAGTAAGAACTAGCAAGACAAGGCATTATTCTTGTCTGTTCTCTTCGACAGAGCCCAGGATGATCCCTTTTCCTTGTTTCCCTCAACAATGGGAGTGTTGTTTTGAAAGAGTAGTTTTTAGAGTAAACTGTGGATGGAATTGATCCACTTTGTGCCCCTTGGGTCTCCATGTCGTGCTGGAGCACAAACCACTGCTGCTCCCACCGAGCACAGGGTCCGCCCCGACTCTTCCGCCGGTGTCTGCTTCCTGACAGATCCTGCGGGACACGGGCGTGTTTGAGCACACCTGGAGGGAGCTGGAGCTGTGGCTGGAGCACCTGGACAGCACCGTGGAGGAGAAGAGAGAGACTGTGATTCAGTTTCTGGAACGTGTAAGCACGTACTTCTTGTGTGAAGGAGCATGCTGGGGATAATTGTACTGAGTGAGCCTTGGTGTAATTAGGGCATTTTTGATGCACCAGTATGCCAAAGCCCTCTCTTCCTGGCTTACTTCCTAATTCTTGCTGAGACATCAGAGTCTACTCAGTTTTAGAATCTGTAAAATGGGAATATATTACTCTGTGCTGTTTAATTTCCTTTTGGGAATTTGTTCTTGCCCGAGGGAATAGTGGTATACTAAGAGCGAATTAAAAGCAATGGTTTAAACCAAAAGGAGAAGTTTGTTTAAAATTCCACGGTAAAAAGTTAAAAAAAAAAACTTTGCAGGAAGATTAGTGTTCTTAATAAGGCCTGATAACATTCCAGCTTTTCTGTTTCTCAGTGGCATTTTTTTCCTTCGTTTGTGACCATCTTAAATGTTTTCCACTTGACTCCTTAATGCCCAGGTTTTATTGACGTTGGTGGCGAATCCCTATTCGTACACAGACAGAGCATCTGACTTTGTCCAGGAAGCCAGCACGCTGCAGGCCACCGTGACGAAGCAGGACGCCGACGATGTCAGCATCCCCGTCTCCCACATCGACGGTAGGTGCCCCTCCCTCCTGCCTGCTTGGGCTTCTGAAGATGGAGCCGCAGTGGCGTATTAGAGCCAGAAGAGGAGAGTTGTGTTAAAGCCTCATGCACAGTGCTGACGTCCCATTTCTCTGCGTCGAAGCTCAGCCTACCGTGGAATGAAAATCGCCTAATTTGTTCATGTAATGGGAAATGTGTATTGAGCTTTTTTGCTGCGTTGTTTTTATTTGTGCATTGTTTATGCCAGGTGCTGATTTAAGCTCTTTACAAATCTTAACTCATGTACCCTCGTAAACAACCCTAGGCGGGGGTGTTGTTATCCTCACTTTATACATTGGTGGGGCAGCTGAGGCACAGAAAGGTGATGCAGTCTGCCCGACGTCACACAGCTAGTACGTAGCGAAGTCAGGGTGTGAATCCAGACGCCGCCCCTGGCCTCTGCCTTCACGCTTACACTCTTTTGCTTCTCAGATTCTGGTTTGTTTGCCTTGTGTCCAGGTTAGTTTGTGGGTTTCTCAGTGTCACCTGAGGAAACTTCAGCCTATTATCACCTGAGCTGGATAGCCTGCATTTTGCCTGGCAAAGATCTTGAGGCTTTATAGGCAATGACCTCATCCACGTAGAATCAAACTCTATGTTAAGCATTTCCCCCCAAGAGAAGTTTAGCTTTTATTTTTTTCTCTTTTTGCAAATATGCCCTTGTTCCTCCCTCCCTCCCTGTGGGGTTCTTTGCAATAGAATCCTTCGGTGGCTCTGGCCTCGGCGTGATTCCCTGCTTTCTGTCTCAGATGTTCTGGACATGGTGGATGTCCTGGTGGAGGGCAGCGAAGGCTTGGATGAGGAGATTGGATTCTTACTGAATGAAGACATGATCCTGCTGACATTCCCGTTCAGTGCTGTGGTCCCCGCAGCCCTAGAAGCCAGGAACAAGTTGCTTCTTGGGGCAGAAAGTGAAGGAGGTACCTGTGTGTTGTCAGCATGTTCTGGGTGCATCAGGCAGGCAGGTCTCTGTGGGGTAGGAGGTGGGATTCCAGGGGCTCTGGAAACAGTTGCTGAAAACCCAAAGCATCAGAGTTCAGACCCACCGGAGTGAGGCCACACAGCCATTGGAGCTGAGCGTGCAGGGATAGGAATCTGGAGGCTGGCTAGGCTGTTAGAAAATTGGTCATCTGAGGGAGGAGTCTGAAATAATGCATATGCATGGCTGCACAGACACCTGCTGTAACACTGATGTTTTCTCTTCAGTTTATTGTTGATGTCTTGATGCTAAGGTGTGAGTCCTTCATACTTGCTGGGTATCCAGACAACTTAGACCCAAGGAAGTGCTCCCAGATCACAATGGTGTAATTAGTCAGCATTGCTCAGGGCTGCAGTAACAAATAAGCCTCAATGTGTCAGAGGTTTAATGAGTAAAGTTCTCTTTCATGACCTTGTGATAGTTCGGTACAGGTCAGGTTGCTTTCCTGGGTGGCTATTGTCCAGGAAGTAGCTCAGGGATCCAGGCTGCTCCTGTCTTGAGCTGGGCCATCTCAACGTATGACTTCCATGGTCACTGTGGAAGAGGAAGACAGAGTGGACAGTCTAGCAGGGGTGTTTTGGTTGGGCCTGGAAGTGGCTAACCCAGTCATGTGGTCCCAGCCTAACCACAAGGGAGGCTTGTGTGCCAAGGAAGAGGAAATGGGTTGGGGAGCACTGAACAAGTCCTTGTCCCAGGTGGCTTTGCCTCATCTCTTCTGTGCCTGGGTCTCCACTTCTGGGCCTCAGGACCTGAAGTCTGACTGTGTGCTGTATGTTTAATAAAACAAAGTCTGGTGCGGTCTGCGGTAGTAGCATCTGCCATCCAGTGTGGTTTTGTGACCCCTCGTGGAGTTGTTATTAGTTTTTCTGGGTCTTGAATATGTGTGGGAGTTGGTGTTAATGGTGGATCGCAGCAAGCCTCTCGCCACCCGGATCTCATTCCTTCTCAGGAGAAAGCATCGTGGCGTACCTGACAGGGGTGCTGACGGACCTCCTCCACACCCAGAGAGACCCTCTGGCTCTGTGTCTTCTGCTGCAGGCTTATGACAAGTTGGAGCCTCCAGTCCCACCTTGCTGTCAGCAGCTGTCCTGGTTCAACAGATACTACAGCCTCTGGATCCCGGAGTCAGCCCGCGAGGCGGTGGTGAGCTGCGGCCATCCCTGCTCCTGTGGAACCCAGGCCTTTCCTAGAAACCCCCAGAGGTTTCTTCCATGGGCCACGGTTGGCAGTACCACAGCTGTGTAGCGTTACAGCCGTATGGCTTACAGGGTGAAATTTCTTAACGTCCTAATTTCCCCTGCAGAGGAGAGGAAGCTAAGAAGTGTCCCTGCTGCTCAGCTGATGTGCCTGAGACACAAAGGGCTCAGTGATGCAGCAGAATTGAATTTCCCGCTGGCTGCATAATTGGCTCATCACATTTAGGCTTTGAGGCCGGAGGTTGCCTTTTCTGGTTTCCTCATTGAGTGATCTGTGCACGCTTGTCCTGTAGCCTTTTTCTGTGGACCTCAGCGTGCCCCTAGGCTTCTCGTGCTCAGTGGTCAGACTTGGTCCTCCATTCTGCTCTGGCTGGGAAAGGAAAAAAAAAGAAAGGAAGGATTTTCTTTCAGTGGGGGCTACATTCTTGTAATGGGGTGCTGCAGTTCTGGCTCCAGTGCAGAGTATTTACGAATGCTTGGTGGAGCAAGAAATTAACTCTGTGGTGTGCATTTTTGTGTATTTATTGAATTTTAGCTGCACTTGAAAAAACAGGCAGCTTAGGATCTCCTTATCTTCTGATATTGGTAACAGGAGCTTATGTTGATTGCATGTCTGTCTGTCAGGGCTTCATACCAGGTGTGCTATGTGTATTTTAAGCCATTTAATTCTCACGACAACTCAGAGAAGTAGGTCAAGACTTACTATCCTCATTATATGCATGGAGAAACTGAGGCACAGAGTGGTTCCCCCCCCCCCCCACCAGTCAGTCAGTGGTGGAGTCAAGATTTGGCCCAGGCAATTGGGTATCAGAGTCCACGCTAGAGTCCACGCCCTTCATGACTCCTGCCACCTTCCTCTGTGTAATAGCCGTGGTTCAGAGTCGGTTATAGCCACACAGCAGCTTGTGTGAGCCGTTAGTTCAGTGCCTCACCTCATGATGCTCAAGTGTAAGTGTCCGCTCTCTGTTGAATAGGTCACAGCAGTAGTTCCCACCCCGAGGGGACATCAGAATTCCCTGGAGGCTCATTTAGATAGGTTGCTGGGCCCCACCCCCAGAGGGTCTGATTCCACCGGTCTGCATGGGGCCCAGGAATTTGCATTTCTAAGAAGTTTCTGGTGATGCTGCTGCTGGTCCCGGGACCCCACTTTGAGACCCGCTGAGTTTCAGGGTACACACGGCCTCGTTGTATTGGTCTTAGGATGGGGAGTGTTTGAAGTTATGAAAATAAAAGCCATGTGGGGTAAATCAAGAAGGCAGTTTGGGAATTGTGCCAGAAGAAATGAACAACTTCAGTGTGAGACAAAAGGACTCCAGAAATTGATCCTCGTTCTGTCCATTGTCATCTCCTCCCAACAAGATGGTATTCTAACGGAGGCTCCAGGGGAGGGCTTTCCGAAGGCACGCAGCTCACAGCACTGGCTCCTTTACCGGCGGTAATTTCCCAGTTTCTGGGGATTAATCAGTGACGCCTGTGCATAAAAGCCACATCTCTGTCACATGCAGCCCCTGACTGCAGTGTCTGTCCTCCAAGCTGTGTAACTCCCTCCCCGATTCAGTGCCTTCGAGTTAACACACTCTAGGAAGATGTGTGTGACTGATAATTTCGGGACTTAATTACATAAAATGCCATGTGGTCACTGTTTTTTAGTATTAGTGCGTGATTATTGTGAAATGTCCCCTTGTTATGAATGTCGCCCTGTACCTGTTCTAGCAGACTGTGCACCTTTTCCTCTGTGCTGACGTGTCTCTCCTCTTCTCCGGGCTGCTGCCGTCTCCCAAGCCACTGCAGCCATCGGGCAGCCTTGCCCCCCAGGGTCCTTCAGCTTCCTCCTTCGCTGCCCTGCTGCAGACGGCCTATGAGAGCAAGGGCGCGCTCCTGGACGAGCTTGTTCAGGAGCAGCTGCGGGCTGCCATCCCCTGCCTCCCGCTGCACCAGGTCCTGCGTTCAGTGAAACACCTACTGCTCTACCTCAGGAGCACCGTGGAGAACTTCGGCCAGGTCAGCACTGCTCCTGCCCGTCCCTGCAACCTCCACATGCTCCCCAGTCTCCACCTCCAGAGAACGTGGCCTTCTCCGAGTCGGGTCCAAACTGAGTGACAGTATCGCTAGAGTCCTGGGGTCGTGTTGTCGACCTTTTCCACGCGTAGGGAGGGTAGTAACCTGACACACCCAGGGCCACAGGACAGGCCCGCAACTGGAGGCCTAGATGGCTCGTTAGCACTCCTCCATGCCCGGCTGCCCCTTGCCCTGGAGCAGAGCCACAGAGGTGGGCTAAGCTCCCATCCTCTCTAGGCCTTAGTTGCAAACCCAGCAGATCCCTCCACAGCTGCAGACAGTAAAGTGCAGCTGGGGCAGCTGTTAGTCAGGGTGGGGCCTTCCCACAGCCTGGGCCAGCGGCACGGCACGGCCAGGCGTCCCGTTTCTCTCCTGAGTTTTAGTTCAGGAGTTCGTTGTTGAGCTTTCTGTCCCTGATGTTTACTGATTTTCAGTTTATGCTTTGAGGTGGACCTTCTCCCCTTATTTTGGTCAAAATAAACCTGTGTATTTCATCAACAGTTAGGAGGACACGTGTCTTAGTGAGAAATGGCTGTGGTTATTGGCGTTTCACAAATACTGCGTGTAAAGGAGTTGCCATTCGAGCCTGCCTCCCTTCTCGATTTTTGTTTCTGGTAACATCTCACCTTCTGGTTGCAGAGGGACATGGCAGTCACTGTTTCGGTGACTGGCAGCCCTTCCCTGGTCTGAGGGTTGTGTGCCTCTCGTCCTCACAGCTGGGCAGAAGCTCGGGGCCTCCCCTCCTGCAGCTCCTCCTGGATCTCCTCAGGCGCCTGGTCGTCCAGTGTGAGCAGCTGGATGCCCAGAACCAGCGGAAATGCGAGGCCGCCCAGGCCGAATCCGACCTTTTTTTGGACATGGAGTCCATGGCCTCGCTGGAGCTGGCCAATGACAAGGTACCGCCACCCTCTTCCATGGGTCTCCCTCTTGTCCTTTTCCTGTAAAGTCACAGACACTGGCTTTCCCTCCACTTCTGATTAAAAACAAATACGTGTTCATTGCAGGGAGGTAGGGAAATGCAGAAAACTAGAGGAGACACTAAAAACCCTCCATAACCCCTCCACCCACCTTATCTGATAAGATAATCAGATAAGATTGGGTCCGATTGTCTCTCACACCTGCCCTCCCGTAAGCGGTTTTCCCTTCACTGTGTGATGTGAGCATCTTGAGAACTCAACGTGAATATTTTCCTTATAAATAGCTGCAGTCTGTGTTGGATAAAAGCAGGGGGTGAGGCCCTTCACAGTAAATATACACAGTGAATTTACTGCTCTGAGAAGAACCAGCCGTCTCTTGTGTTGTTAGTCTTGTGAAGCAGGCTGTTTAATTGGGGCCAGGGCGAATCTTTCTCAAGTTTGCCATTTGACCTGTTTTACTGGGTTCAGGAAGCAAACATGTTCCTCATTTCACAATCTAATGGACGGCTTCCTTCCTTTGATCTCCAAGTGGACTTTCTGGGAGGTGTCTGTTGCTGCAGGGCCACCTGGTAGCCAGTCGACGGCAAAGCAATCCTAACGTGGCCTGGTGCTTTTCTGTTTTTGTTTGGCAGGGCTCCGTTGGAAAGTGTGATAGGCTCCTCTCTCCTTCCCTGAAGAGCAAATAAGGAAAGAAAGTTTATTCCTGTCCCCGGGGACTTGCTGTAACTTTGTTGGCTAGGGAATCATGTTCTGCAGAGCTACTTAGAATGATTGAATCAAATTATTCTCTAATCCAGCAAAGAGCGCTCTGCTGCTTTCTGCTCAGTAGTTTAAACTCAGTCTCGGGGTCAGAGCTGGTTTTTTAGGGGGTCACTTGAGGCCCACTCTTCTTCTGAAAGTGAGGACTGATTGCCTTCAGTCCTGGATTGTGGACTTTCACAGGAGTTTAATCCCAGTCCACCTTCCCAGACATGTGATCTTTTCTAAGCTCTGATCGCCCTGCCCCAATTATCAGTTGATACCCACGTTCCTCAACGTGATTTATTTAGGAGGGCAGGGCTGCTAAGGGGAAACCAGTAGATGATTGATCTTAATCACATTTTGACGTTTCTGCATGTCCCGTCCTCTGCACCGAGTGGCTGGAGAGCAGTTTTGCTGCACGTAAATTCATTCAGGCTGAATTCACCAGATACTTGCCGGTCTGGGTGGGACACCGGCCAGGTCACAGTCCAGCCCTCACGGTCGTACCAGGAGGAGATTCACCACAATTGGATAACAGCTTTGACTGGGCTTGGGTTAGGGTGCTATGGGCACCCCTGAGAGGGGCATCAAAACTCAAACTTGAGGATGGAGTGGCTTAGGACAGCTGCTCTCTGCCCCACTCGCAACAGCGAATACTTAGACGGCAGCAGCTGCCCCCTCCCTGCTGGCCCAGGGCCGTGTGTGAGGTCTGCCTTGTTGCTGTATTTCAGACGCTGGAGGAGGTGCTCTTGGCCATCCTCAGACATCCCACGCTGGAGGGCTGGTACCTGGCCCTGGAGCAGCAGGCCCTGCCTCCGCACACCCTCAGCCCCGTCCTCGTGAAGCTCCTGGCGGCCCACCTCAGTGCAGGGGTCCTGCAGCTGCTGATGGTGAGCGCCCCGATCCTCCGGAGCATTGGGCAGCTGGGCCTCCTGGCCAGGTACTCAGAGGCTGTCACCCAGAGTGTGTTGAAGGAGCTACGAAACAGGAGGGCGGGCCCGGCCACGTCATCAACAAAGAGCCTCCTGCAGCTCGAGGCCCTGCAGGGGCTACATCCGTACATGGAGGGCACCCAGCTCCGTGAGGTCACCTTGGCCCTGCTGAGCCTGCCTGAGGCCCACCTGGTGACCCAGCGACCCACGAAGTCCCCCAGGAAGGAGAGGCACTTGAACATTCTCGGCAAGACCCTGGTCCAGCTGTTGACCAGCAGCCCCCAGGATCAGCTGCAGAGCAGCGACCTCCTTTGGGCCTCCGAGTATGTCAAAGGCCTGGGGGCTTTGCTCCCCACGCTGGCTGTAGACGAGCTGGACACTGTGTTCCTCCACACTCTGCAGAGAGAGCCCGTGCTGGCCCCTGTGGTCGGGGCCGACCTGCTCGACTACTGCCTGGCCCGGCGGACGCAGGCGACCCTCAGCATCGCCACCCTGCTCCTCCAGCAGAGCTGTACCCACCTGCTGCGGTTCGAGCTGTGGTGTGGGCAGGCCGGCACGGGGCTCTGTCTGCGAGAGGGCCTCGACGACTTCCTCCCCCTCGTCCACGTGTACCTCCAGTGCAGGACTCAGGGACACTTCACACGCCCCGCAGGAGGTATGGGAAAGGGCGGCTTTGGGCAGCTGGGAATTTTAAGTCGGAGGGGCTAAGGAGGTGGAACTGCGTGTTCTGGGGTGTGGTTTGGTGCCGTTTCTCCTGCAGCGTCTGACCCAGCTGTGAAGATTGAGAAAGAGGAGAAATTCTCCCTCAGCCCCCCTCCCTCCAGTCTCTTGACCTTGTGGCGTGAGGTGTCGCCCCCGTGCTCCCGTCAATTCCGAGTTACCCGCATGAAGCTGGGGCAAGGGGTGGTCCTAACTGGGGCCACTTGGGCCGAGGAAGGATGAGCACCAGGCCTGGGCCTTGTTAGGTTGGGGGGGTCATTTGGAGTAATCGTCCCTTGTCCTGTCCCACCTTCCCCACCATCAGGAAATGTTGGTGAGTGATGCTGAGTTGAGACAGCTTGGGCCCAGCTCTCTCTTCTTTCTCCACTTGTCGGGTTTCAGATTTGAGGCACTTTTTTTTTTTTAATTGATATTTTAATAGTTTATAACATTGTGAAATTTTGGGTTGTACATTTTTGTTTGTCCATCACCATATACATGTCTCCCTTCACCTCTTGTGCCCACCCCCACCGCCCCTGGTAACCACAATACAGTTTTCTCTGTCCATGTGTTGGTTTATATTCCACATATGAGTGAGATCATACAGTGTTTGTCTTTCTCTTTCTGGCTTACTTCACTTAACATAATACCCTCCAGGCCCATCCATGTTGTTGCAAATGGGACGATTTTGTCTTTTTTTATGGCTGAGTAGTATTCTATTGTATATATATACCACGTCTTCTTGATCCAGTCGTCAGTCGAGGGACACTTGGGTTGCTTCCACTTCTTGGCTATAGTGAATAATGCTGCAATGAACATAAGGGTGCATAAGCCTCTTTGGATTGTTGATTTCAGGTTCGTTGGATAGATTCCCAGTAGTGGGATAGCTGGATCATAGGGTATTTCTATTTTTAATTCTTTGAGGAATCTCCCTACCGTTTTCCATAGAGGCTGCATCAGTTTGCATTCCCACCAGCTGTGTATGAGGGTTCCTGTTTCTCCACATCCTCTCCAACATTTGTTGTTTTTTGTCTTGGTGATTATAGCCATTCTAATGGGTGTGAGGTGATATCCTGAGGCACTTTTTGATCACCTCAAGTTAATTTTAATTCTTATTTGTTATATGTATCAATGATTTTTCTCTCACTACTTTGGCTCTGTATCGCATAGCTTCATATCAGCGACGACAGATATTTTTAAAAAGTAAGGGAGCCCCCTCAGGAGGGAGCCTTCCAGTCACTGGTTCTGGATGCGCCTTTCCTTATGTCCCTCTCCTGTCCCCACGCCTTTGAGGAATGAATCCCATGTGAGTTCAGAACTTTTGTGCTCACCGTCTTATCATGAGCTTCGAGCTGTGGGTTACACCCAGGGCCCACTGGGCTGCAGAATCCCTGTCAGAGGGTTGACTGAGGAGAGGCGACCAGCGGTGAGCTGCTAGATGCTTAACAGCTGGCTCTTGGGAGAAACTGATTTGTAGCATTTGCCAGTTTCCGTGGTGTCAGTACTCCTGCTGTGGCCAATTTCAAGCTACCAGTGTGACATCACCCAGTGTGACGAGATTCCTAACACAGCCTTTGGCTCTTGTGAGCTGGTACGCGCCGGCTCCCGCCCACCATGGTCTGTGACTCCCTCTTCTTTTTGTCTCTGCCCAGTGTCCTCTGCTGTCATTCCTGTCTTGAGGAAGGCCCTGTGGAGGCAGCTGCAGACCAGGCTTCTCAGTGCCGACGGGCCCCCAGAGTCTGGCCTGCATCAGGAGATCCTGGCCCAGCTGGTCCCCTTTGCAAGAACCAAGGACCTCAGTGTTCTCATGGACCGTTTGCCCAGCTTGCTTCAGACTCCAGATGGCCACAGGAGGTATGAAGGCTTGCATAGTTTGATGGCTCTTCCCCTCTCGGCTTCACTTGTCCCTGTGGTATTTCTAAACTAGTGGAAAACTACTGCATTGCTGTTTTGCTGGTCAGTGAGAGGGCAGTTCTACAAGAACTCTTCTTCCAGCATCCTGGCTGGAGCGAGTATGTCTGCACAAATGGATGCTTCTGATTCCCTGGGAGCTGTGGTTCTCAACCAGGGATGGTTTTGCCCACTCCAGGGGACAACTGGCAGTGTCTGACATTTTATATTGTTACCACATGGGTGGGGGGTTGGTGCTTCTGGCATCTAGAAGGTAGAGGCCAGGGGTGCCGCAAAATAGTCTATAACGTATCAGACAGTCCCTTCACCCCCTAAAGAAAGAATGACCTGGCCCAAATTGTCAGTAGTCCTGAGGTTGTGATAGCCTGATTTAGACAAAGTCTCGACAGTACATCCTTTTTTGGTGCATCTATAGTTTCCCCTAGTTGTAAAAATTCCCGTACGTCTTTGATGTTTGAGTAAGGGGCAGAGGAAGCCTGTGATTCCTAGGGAGCAGGACTCAGAGCATCTTTTCCATAAGGCCCATTGTAATGTTGGATTTACACTTAAAGCTACAGGGATTTAGGCCATCCCTCTGACTCTGTGACTTTTGTCTTTTCCTGCAGTTGGATCATGGCTGACTCTATCTCAGCAGTCCTGGAAGAGTCAGCAGAAGAGCTGCATGCCTGGAAAAAGACTCTGCTGGAGTCCTGTGTAAAATGGCTGATCACGTCTTTCACTGGTAGCCAGCAAGACGATGACGATACCCAGGATCAAGAGAAGAAAATGCTGCTGAGATTAAATGAACTGTTGGTAGGCATCTTGTCTTTTCTTAGAGAGCCTGGTTACATTTTTAAGGGAAAGACAGAGATAGACAAACCGAGGCTTGCAGACACATTCCAAGCCAGGTGGTGTGAGTACGACCTGGTGGGAAATGAGAGGGAGGGGCCATGTCTGGGAGGGGAAGTGGCAGGTGGGGGCCAGTCCTTGAAACGATGAGCCATCTTTTATCAGGAATGGATGTAGGATTTGGTCAAATGCTTTGTTGCATCTCCTGAGATGGCATATGGTTTTGTTTTTTCTTTAGTCTGTTACTAAGGTTAATTATATTAATTGTGTTTTGAGTGTTAACCCAACCTTCCGTTGTTGGGATAAACCTACTCAATCATGATGATTATCGTTTTTATATGTTGTTGGATTTGATTTGCTAATATTTTGTTAAGAATTTTTGTATCTGTGTGTGTGAGAGATAGTAGTTTGTAATTTCATTTTCTTGTTATGTCTTTGGCTGGCTTTAGGATCAGGCAGTACTGGCCCCAGAATGAGCTAGGAAGAGTTTCACTGGTTATAAAATTCTAGGTTGACATTTTTTATTTTGTTTAAGCATTTTAAAGATGTTGCTTTACTGTCTTCTGGTGTGCATTGTTTCTGATGAAAAATCTGTCGTCTCTGTTCCTCTGTACATTATGCCTTTTTTCTCTGGCTGCTTTTAGGATTTTTTTTCTTTACGTTGCTTAAAGCAATTTGATTATGATATGCCTTGGTGTAGTTTTCTTCAAGTTTCCTGTGCTTTGGGTTCAGTGAGCTTCTTGGCTCTGTGAGTTTCAAGTTTTCATAAAATTTGGAAATATTTATCTATATTTGGCCTTTATTCCTTTTTATTGAAGTGTCCTTTTTTAAAAAAAACCCATATTTTTGCATGGAAATAATTAATGCCCTGAAGGCTAGCATATGAGTTATTCCTCAAAGCACAGTGTAAAATTGCATTACAAGTCATCAAGTCTGTGACTTGTGTTTAAACTCTGAACCCAAGACTTAAAAAGTAATCCTCAGGAAAATAAACACAGGTGAAAGTTAATAAGTGTGTGATAAATACATTCATTGTAGATCAAGCAGTGTGCCTGTGTAGCTGTAATAAGAGACTTTGTAACCTGTGTTTCAGTCCTAATTTGTTGTATTAGGAGCTTGTGGATTTAAGGTGCATAGGGACCCAAAACAGCAGAACAAGGAAAGAGGACACGTGTCCCTGAGATCTAGAGAGAGCTGGGCTGTAGAGGAGGGCTGCTGGGCTAACCAGCCACAGGTCACAATGGAAGTTCCTGCCTGGCCCCATCGTCAGCCCCTCACTCAGCGGCCTGGCTTGATTGAGTGACAAGACTGTGCTGTTTCAGGGATGTGTGTTCTCAGGGCATGCCTCCCTCCTTACCCCGCTTTTCTCTCTCTCTCTCTTTTTTTTTCTCTTTTTAATAGACTTTATTTTTTTAGAGCAATTTTAGATTCACAGCAAAATTGAGCGGAAAGTGCAGAGTTCCCACGTATCCCTTGCCCCAATGCACGCATAGCCTCCCCCACTGTCAACATCCCACACCAGCCCTTTTCTTTTCATTGAGGTATAGTTCTCATATTGTGAAAGACAAACTCTTAAGTGTATAGTTGAGTGTTGACAAGTACATGTTCCCTTGTGCCCACACTCCTATCCAGAAAGATTTTCATCATCCCAGAAAGTTCTCTCATGCTTTCTCCTGATCAGTCCCCTTCACTCCAGAGCATCCACTCTTCTGATTTAATGCTCTATTTGGAGATAGTCTCCATATCATTGACTGTGGACCTACAGTGGCCCTGTTAGTGGTGCACAGGTCTCCCCCTGGGTAGATGTAACATCATATATTTAAACAGTCATGTATGGCTGGACCTGTGTGTGTCGTAAATCAGTTAGTGCTCTCTGAAATAGTGGACAAAGGAAAAATAACAGGACTATTAGGAAATTTTCTTTTGCTCATTTGGTGATCATAGATATGCTAATAAAATGACAGGGCTAGCAGCAAAAATAAAACAATTTCAGAAATTGAAACGACTGCATGCTTTTGTGGATTGCTTAGGTAACTATGTTCCGTATTTACTGAATGGCTCTAATTTAAATTCCATATTCTCTGTTTTAAATTAATCTAGATGTTCCATGTATATTTCTCGCTTACTTCATTCACAGAATTCACTTAATGAAGTTGATCCTGGTGATTGGCAGAAATTTGTGAAGGCTGGACTCAAGTAAGTCGATTTTGTTTTCTTCTTGCCACTCAGTAAGGGCGTGAATGTCATTGATGATGCAGAGCCAGTTTTGTAGCTTGTTATTAGCGTAATGTACTCAGTGGAACAGGTGCTGTGTCCGTTTTAGAGACACAAGATGTGTGATGTTGGAGAGGTTAAATGCTTTGCCCATTGACAGGCAGTGTGCTTCTAACCATGATGAGAGGAGCAGCCTTTAAAAAATGAAATATTTTTTTAAAACCAGAGACGTGCAGAGAATAATACAGCAGCACCCAAATTTAATAAATGCTGACAGTTTCTACATTTGTCCTAATTTATTCTCTTCGCTCTCTCGCCCAAAAGTGTCACCCTTCTGAGGTTGAGCTTTGTCGTGGCCATGCGTGTTTTTATACTTTGGTGGTGTGTCAGAGCCTCTAAACAATAACACTGTTTAGTGTGTTTACCATTTTACACGAATGTATCACTTTGTGTCCTTTTTTGCACTCAGATGTTTTTGAGTTACCGGTCTTGATACCTATAGGTCTAATTCATTTTAACCACTGTGGGATATTCTTGTGACTGTACCACAGTTTGTTTAGCTAGTTCCCTACGGATGGACAGCTCCTCCCTTTCTTCCTTCCTACCTGCCTCCTTAGCCCACCCCCACCCCCGTCCCTGCCGCCATTCCTGCGGTGGGTGTTACTTGTCTCTTAGAGCCATGTGCCACGTTTTCTCAGGGAGGGGCCCCTCGCTGGCTGTTAGCGTGGCCACAGCTTCAGCTTTATTAGGTTTTCAATTTGGTCTGCCAAGTTTTTGAGCTAACCTCACACGACGTGAAAGTTCGTTTTTTCCTCACATCCTCACTAGCACTTGACATGGTGAGACTCTTTTGTTTGTAGCCATCAGATAGTCATGAAACAGTGCTTCATTGTGCCTGTCATTTTCATTTCTCTGATTATTCATCAGCTTGAAACAGAGAAAAATACTTTACGTAAGAGGCGAGAAAGAAGTGCAGGCGGGTCACAGGTTAATGAAGCTGTGGATTACCATCGTGAAAGGGGGACATTTCTTTCAGTCTTTGGTTAATTCGTGTTTCCAGAATGCCCACTATATGCTAAGTGGTTCTTAACATTATTTGCATATGACTAAAGCATGATGCTTTTTTCCTAGAGCATGATGCTTTTATTCGTTCAGTGGGTTAAGACATAGAAACCTTCTCAACCATTTGATAGGAGTTTTGAGTAGCTGAAAGGAAGGAAGGAGGGAGGCTGACCTGGCAAGATGGGCTGGTGCAGTGAGTGTCATCTTTGTTCAGGCTCGGCTGTTCTGCTGCCTCCTGGCATTTTAACTAAACAGGAAGTTCGTTTGGTGTTTGCACCTCAAGAAAATAAATGCACTGCATCCCCTCCCTAGTTTTCAGAGCTACCCCTTGTGATGGGTGGACAGTTGGGAGTGTGATAAAGCGAGTGTAATGCAATGGCAGCAGGAGAATCTAGATGATGGGTGCTTGACTATGCACTGTAAAATTCTCAACTTGGTGATATGTTGGAAAATTTTCTTAATAAAATGCAGAGAAAACAATTTTCTTATTCTTTCCTATGAAATAAAATTCCCCTTTATGAAGCCCTTTCCCCCTTTGATTCTTGCCTCCTAGATTTCGGTATCAGGACCATACATTTTTAAAGGCCCTCCATGCTGCCATACAGCTCCTGTATCTTCCAGAAAGTTCTGTGCGCACACAGCTCATCCAGCTCCCGGTGGTCCACATGATGCTCACGCAGCATTCTCTGTTTTTGCCAACTCTGCTGAAGTCTGAAGAAGAGGAAAACCCAGACACTCATGTAAAAGGTGACTCCTCACCCCCACCCTCCCATTTCAGACATAGATTTTATTTCCTGATTTCATTGAGCCAGCTGTGCACCAAAGCTTAGTGCCCATGTGTTTTCAGAGCTAAGGCAGCATTACCAAAACGGTGTTAGAATATTTTGTTTTCTGTCAATCCAAGCTCAAGAAATGTTTCCTCTGACTTAGGATCAAACAGCAAATGCAGATCTCTTTTCAAAGCCTGTTCTGGCTTTCGGGAGTCGTGTGTGAGGTTTTATTGCCGTATCGTAGGCAAGTGTAAAAATCTGGGAATTAGGGGGAATTAGGAGGAGTGTCTGACCTGAGACAAGTTGTTTAGTTACATGAAATGTCTTAATGGGAGGTTTGAAACTTCTCTCAGGAGCAGAGGGTTCGAATGTCCTAGTTGACAGTTCACCGCTAGAGCTCTTTAGGGGCCCAGGTTTCGGCTCCCTCCCTAGTTCAGTAAGCGTGTGCTTCAGCTCCTGTGATCCCGGGTTTGGCATAGGCCGTGGAGACCTCAGAGGAGACAGTCTGAAGGGCCCTGCCCTCTTGAAGCCATGCTCTGCCTAGAGGCAAAATTAACACCCCAAAACTGTTAGAAATCACCACAAGTTTGGTCTGTAGTAAAGTGCTAAATTGCAGAGCACCGTTACCCAAGTTACTGTATGGGTGGTAGAAAAAGTAAAAAGGGTCCACCCTTCTATTCAGGCAGGAGTAGAAATATTAGAGATTTTGGTAACATGGGAAAATGCTTAAGTTTTAAAATATGTGGTGGCTTAAAATTTGCTAGGGGAGTGGGGAGGGACTGATTGTGTCAAAGAGCTAGGAAGAGAGATGATTGTGAAGATGTGTGTATTAAGAAAAAGGAAAAAGTGGGGAAGGGACTGGGCACAATTCTAAGACGAATATTGTTCAGAGAAGAATATTTCCAGCATTTGAATGTTCCCTGAAATGCTTCCTCCTCTACTTTTTTCTGAATGTACACATCCCCCTGCACTGCTGTGCATTTCAGTGTTGTTTTCTTCCAGAAGCGCTGGTGGACCTGATGTCGGTCTTGGTGAGGATGTGCCCCTCTGTCTGTGAGAACAGCCACTTTGCAGTGCTCCTCGGGGCCTATGGCGCCTCTCTCAGCGTCCTGGGTGAGAGTGTGAGGACCAGCAGTGTGACCCAGGGAGTGTGTGTGTGAGGACCAGGTGGTGTGACCCAGGGAGTGTGTGTGTGAGGACCAGGTGGTGTGACCCAGGGAGTGTGTGTGTGAGGACCAGGCAGTGTGACTCAGGGAGTGTGTGAGGACTGGGGGTGTGACAGGGTATAAGAAGAGTGTGAAGGGTTCAGCTTTCTAAACTGACCCCCACTTGGCTTCTAGACCAGAAGATTTTGCTTCTTCTCCGGGCCTATGAACAGAACCACTTCAGCCTCATCAACTTCAGGTGAGTGTTGGGCCTGGAGGCTTGAGCAGCAGGCTTTGAAGGCACCAGCCGCCGGGCTGCGGCTCATTCTGCACAGCAGGCTCCCAAGATCTTCTCTCGTTCCTTTTTGATTCTCAGGAAAGGGATGGGCTAGATGGAAGCCCCTTAGCTCACACCCCGGCTCCAGCGTGGGCTGCTCCAGGGAAAGCTTGGCCTCACTCCATGGGGATTGTCTGTTGGCAGGGGCCTGCATAGGCTGGGCTGCCCTGCTGATTGGTGGGTGCGTGTCTGTTGCCTCCCCCCATACTCACTCCCGACTCACTCTTGTCTGGTTTAGTTGATTCTTCTGAAAACCTTTTTCTTCATGTTTGACTGTAGATGGGCATGACTTGTGATGTGGGGATTTGGGGGGAGAACAGTGAGGAGTGCTGACTCCCCTGTCATGTAATTCCACTGTTCTCCGTCTGTCTGTGTGCTTGTGTGTGCTGTGTCTCTGTCTGGATTTGTCTCTTTCCTTTCTGTCTGTCTTTGTCTGTGTGACTCTTGTCTGCCTCTCTTTCTCTGTCTGTCTCTCGTGAGTTCCCAGGGGCTGCTTGCCAGCCTCCTTGGCCAGCACAGCTTTGGTCCTGAGAGGCTGGGCTGATGCCTTTCCTGTGGGTCCTGCCCCAGTTGTCAAGGGTCGGGGCTAAGAGGGGACTTGGTCAAATGTGCTGTTCATGGAAAGCATCTTACATGCTCTTTGCTGCCCTAGTTTCTTCTTCTCTCCTTATCATTTGGGACCAGCACCCTAACATCTACCCAATACACACTTGAAGAGGAGTTTTGTGTGTGAAGACAGGAAGTGAGCTAACTGGGCCAAGAAAAATAGTTCCAGAGAACTCTGCAGGGAAGAGAAAAAAACTATTTCCATTGTAGAATACTCTTTTTTAGGATAAAAGCTATATTAGAGTAAAAGCCACTGCTTTCTCCTCCAAAAAAAACAACAAAGAAAAACATTTTCTCTCTCTTAAGAATGCCTAGGTCATGAATAAACATTCTCTTTTCTTTTGCCTCGTGGCCTCACCCTCTTATCACTATGGACTTGGTGCAACAGGGGTTGTACCCTTTCTGGAATAGAACAGGCCCTGTGACATGAGGGAGAGGAGAGCGAATGGAAGCAGTTTCTCTCACAGTGAGAAAGGAGCCGGTCTAACTCTCACTTCAGCATCAGAACACCCTCTCACGCAGAGAATAAAGAAAGTCCAGTGAGGTTGGCCACTGACTAGACAGGTTGGAGTTGGTTGTGGCAGGAGTCTGGTTTCAGCTCCTAGGAGAAGAGAGTGTGGATGGAGGATGTGGTGCTCACAGGGCACTGTGCGGCTAAAGAGCAGAGCATTTCCTCAGACTCAAATATATGTCACATCCGCATCCTGAGAGGGAGGAGCAGGCTTGAGTGAGGGGAGCCGCACGGGGAACTCTGTAGATTGTCCGTGGACGAATCTCACGCCAGTAAATGGTCCCAGTCAGTACTGGTGTAGCCGGTACATCAGCTGCCTGCCTGTTAGAAACCAAGACCACCAGGGAACACCATCCTAAAGATTCTTTACTTTTTAACTCGACTGACTATTGTTGACTTGCATAAAGTGAGTCTGTATTTAGAAGAATTCCATTTAGAAGTATGTAATTCAGTCGATGTTCGTTGAGTACCTACTGTTTACAAGGCACTGGGCCCAGCACTGTCGGGAATACCGAGAGGAATAAGACATAGTCTTCCTGTCTGTTGAGGGGATCAGACTGTTATAAATGTAACTCTTTTTAAATTGGCTTCTGATTCATGCCACGTGGTGTAACCCAGCTGTTACGGGCTCACGTGAGAGCATGCTCTTCCTCGGGGGAGTCAGGGAATGCCTCAGGACAAGGTGGCATTGGAAGGGTAGGGAGGGATCTGATGGAGGAGAGGTTGGCGGAGGATCCTGGGGGCACTGGGTGGAGGGAACAGCGTCATGACAGCTGGGAGGTGGGAAGTCAGAACATTTCTGGGAATGATGAGTAGGTCAGCTTATCTTCACAGGATATGTGTAGGGGAAAGGTGGTGGGCAGGCCAGACAGATTGCTTGGTGAGGACTAGAAGTACCAGACTAAAGTATTTCCATTTCCATCCAGGAGACAGCAGAGTGCTGATAGACGTTTGGGGGCAGAGAAGTGGCCCTCATCAGAGCTGGGCTTTTGGGGAGCATCGTCTAGCAGTGAGGAGGTGGGTGGGGGGTAGCAGGGAGAAGGATGGGGAGGAAGGAGGCCTGTGTCAGATTCCAGAAGGAAGGCGAGGTGACTTCTATGGACAGGTGGGTGTTGTGAAAGGTAGAGGTGTATACGTAGTGGACTCTCGAGGTGGGGACGGCTAAAAGGCTGTGCACGCAGACCTGGTCTGCACATGGCTGCGTGTAAACAGGGAAAGGTTTGTATCATAAAGCATCATCGAGCAGCCAGGATTCTGCCGCTGTGGTCTAGCGTGGACTCGCAGCCAGACTCCCCAGGTTTGAATTCCAGCTCTGCCACTTACCAGCTGGGCAAGGGACCAGCTGAGCAACTTTCTTAATCCTCTCGGTGCCTCTTTTCCCCCATTTGCAAAATAGGGGTAATAATAGTACCAATCTTATGGGGTTGTTGTGCAGGTTAAGTGAATTAATACACACAAAGGGCTTAGAATAGTGCCTGGCACATCATAAGCTCTCTATCAGTCTTGGCCTCTACCATCATCCCCAACGCTGTCACCCCGCCCTCATCATCGTCAGCATCGTCATCACTCCCGCCTTCCCCCTAAGTTATGATGGGGATTAAATGATAGAGCACATGTAACCTGCTCAGAACAGTGCCTGGCGCGTGCTAGCTGCTCACCAGACTTCTCTATACTGGTTGTTATCGTCATCATTATTTCTGTTCCTGGTGGGGCCCTGGGACTAGTCTGCTCTCTGCTCTCTGGCCTTAGGGTGCTGCTGTGGGGCCCAGCGGCTGTGGAGCATCTCAAGACGTGCCGGAGCCTGGGCAAGTCGCTGTGGCAGCAGCCAAGCGTCGGGGACATCCTCCGCCTGCTAGATCGGGACCGGATGATGAAGACCATCCTCCACTTCCCCCAGAACCGGAGGCTGCTACCCGCTGAGGTGCGGGAGTCCCAGGGTACAGACATCAGGGAACGCTCCCAGAGGGCGGGTGCTGTTCTGCACACCTCTCCGGGGGCGGCGGCCATTGCACCCTTGGGTTTAGCATACTGTAAAATTCAAGCCCTGTTGTTCTTGTATTTTGTTAACTTCTTAAGTAAAATTCCAACCACATACAAGGTACAGAGACAGGACCCTGTATCCCTATCACCCAGCTTCAGCAGTTATCCACGCTTGTTTCTTTTATAACTTCCCCCCAAAAGACTATTTTGAAGCAAATCCCAAAAATACCATTTCATGTACAAGCACTGTTTTTTTATAGAACCATTTTTTTATGCTTTTGAATATTCAAAATAATTTGAACTCTAGAGATAGTGGGTACGTACTCACATGGTATCACATTTATGAGGTTGACCTGCTCGTTTCTTTTTGTTTTGGGCTATTTCAGGACGCACAGGAACCGATATTTAAAGACAAGAGCACAGTGGACCTCAGTGGCCTTTATGACCCCTGCTTTCTCCTCCATCTCTTCAGTGAACTGACCAGGCCAGGTAATTGCAGCCTCCTGGGGAAGGAGCCGGGAGGAGGAGCAGTGCCTGCTGTGTGTGGCTCAGGCATAACCACAGGGCCCTCACAAAGTCAGATTTCTCATGGTAATTATTACCATAGTAATTGAGGGATTATTATTAATCATTTTTGAAGAATACTCAGCTGCTTTGTCACCTTTTCATTCCAATGATTTTCAGCAAAGTAACAGTCAATGTTTTGCATATACAGTGATTTTTTAAAAAACGTTTATGATTCTAAAATCTGAGAGTGTCCCTCTGTCCTGGAAGTTTTCCTATTTCATAATGACAGGAGTCCTTTCTGAATTATCACTAGATAGTGGTCAAATACCAACAGAAATGAGAGATTTTATCCTTGAGAATGAGTGAGAGCCTGCTGAGGGTGACTTTTTCTTGGTTTAAGTATGTTTTTGAAATCGCACTTGTGTCTAGTAGCCTGAGGGTGGGAGTCTTGTGGGTGAATGGGTGGGGGAGACAGAAAGAATGAAGCGTGTACATGTGCCCATTGGAGACGACCGAGGTCTGATTCCCAGGTCGGTCAGGGCTGTTGGTTTGGGGCATTTTGTCGGTGATCGGTGTGCAGTGGTATCACTGTGGTTTTGATTTGCCTTTTCCAAATGGCTGATGATGTCAAACATCTTGTGGTTTATTTGCCATGTGTGTGTCCTCTTTGACGAAATGTCAGTGCATGTCTTTTGCCCATTTCCTAACGGGATTTCTTCTTTTACTGTTGAGTTTTGAGGATTCTTGACGTAGTCTAGATATTAGTCTTGTTGGATATATGGTTTGCAAGTATTTCCTCCCAATCTGTAGCTTATCTTTTCATCCTCTTAACAGTCTTTCACAGAGCAAGAGTTTTTAATTTTGTTGAAGTCTAGTTTATCCGTTTTTCCTCTATGGATCAAGCCTGTACTGATATTCCTGGCTGGGAGAGGCGGGAGTGGCCCATTACTGTTCCTCACGCGGCCTCCACTGACGTCAAGCGGGAGCCTCGTTCTTCCTCTCGACTAGGCCTCCGCTCATACCCAGTGGGGCGCAGGAGGGCCTATCGCTACTGCCCAGTGGGGAGGAAAGCCCCCCTCCCTACTCGGCCTTCTCTGCTGCCTCCCCAGCAGGGGTTTGGGGCTCTGTCTCACAGCCTGTGGAGGTCTAGGCTCCCCACTCCGCCTTTGCTGGTGTAGGTGGACGTGGGGACACAGTGTTTTCTGAGGTGTTTGGCTGGAGTAGAGCAGTTACTGTCTAGAAGTTTTCTGTGTTCCTAGGCTGCCCCTCACTAAACTTTTCTAGTCTTGTGTCTAGAGACTAGAGGGAGTGGGCTTTTGTTCTGCTGCGTCTGTTCCCGTTGGCGTTTCTGGGTTGCTGGCTTTCTTAGCTCTAAGTGTAGGACACATGAAGCAGAAAGAAAACACAGGGAATGCACCTGAGGTCTCCACCTAGTCTGCCTCCTTTCCACCTTTTAGAGTCATCTTACGTTTATCCAGGTTTTCAGTTCTACTTAATAGGAGAATAGAGAAAGTGTGTCTACTCCATCTTCCCAGAATTGGAAATCTAATTTAATTAATTTTTAACATTAGATAATATATTCACAGTTCAGAATTCAGGTGGTACCAAAGGGTGTGCAGTGAAAATCCCCCTCCCACCTGTCCTCTGGCTGTCGTTTCCTCCTGCTAGCGGGAACACATGCTCCCAGCTCCTTGCACGCTCTCCTAGGTCTGGCTGGGTTCTTTTTTTTTTGAGGAAGATTGGCACTGAGCTAGTATCTGTTTCCAATTTTCCTCCTTTTTTCCTTCTTTCTCCCGAAAGCCCTAGTAGATAGTTGTATGTCATAGTTGTACATCCTTCTAGTTGCCCCATGCAGGATGCCTCCTCAGCGTGGCTTGATGAACAGTGCGTAGGTCCGAGCCCAGGATCCCAACTGACGAACCCGGGCCGCCAAAGCGGAACGCGCGAACTTAACCTCTATGCCACTGGGCCGGCCCCCCAGCTGGCTTCTTAAAGGCCTGCAGGGAAGGGCTCACAGCGGCAGGGTGTGAGGAGGGGTGGAGGCATGTGTTCTGCGTCTCTGCTCATGGGCACGGCCAGCGTGAGGCCTAAGGGGGCTCCCATAGCTCCTTCCTACTGGACTTGATGGCCATGTAGACTTGGGTGCGTTGGAGACCACATCTCACTGTGTGTTCTGTTTTCTCCCTTTTCAACTTGAAATTGTCTTTTTGTACTCAAATGCTCCTACTTGTGAGCAGATTTGCTCATCCTCCACCACTGCCCCTTAGTGTTCCCGAGAGAAGAGTGTGTGAGGGTTGGGTTTCCAGAGATGTCCCGTCAGTAGCCCTGTGTTACTGTAGCTCCCCTCTCCCTGAGCACTGTGTTCTAGGGCTGAGCTAGATTCTATGTGTAGGAGGGTAGGGGCATCTCCTGCAAATGTCAAATTGCGATAATGGCGAGCAGATTTCTCAGTTGCCCTGGTGACTGTTAGCAGCAGGCTAACTGAGGCACGTCTAGTGTGTGGCCGAAAGCTCCTTTGACTCCCCTGTGCCCTGGCGGTGCTGGCTAAGTCTGTTTCTCATCAAACACAAAAATAGATTCTCCACAGTCTAAAAATATGAGGTAACTTTAGCGAATTACAACAAATCATTTGGTCTGTTGCTCCGTCTCTCAATAGAGCTTTTAGGAGACAGAAGGCAAAGGCTTGGAAAACACTTAATAGAAAAACAGTAAAATCAGGACACTGTGTTTTTCTCAAAATTTTGAATATTTCCTTTTTTGGGCAGGGAGGACAGGGTCTAGAAGGCCTTTTGTGAAGAAAGGTAACTAGTAAATGGTCTGTCAAGTTAGGGAAATCTCCAATTACAGCCTATTTTAAGATTTTTTTTTTTTTTTTTTTTTTGCGAGGAAGATTAGCTCTGAGCTAACATTCGTTGCCAATCCTCCTCTTTTCGCTGAGGAAGATTGGTCCTGGGCTAACATCTGTGCCCATCTTCCTCTACTTTATATGGGATGTGCCCACAACATGGCTTGATAAGCGGTGCATAGGTCTGCACCCGGATCCGAACCCATGAACCCCAGGCCGCTGAAGTGGAGTACACGAACTTAACCACTATGCCACCAGGCCAGCCCCTGCCTATTTTAAGTTTTATTGGTATAATTCAGGTAGAAAATTTTGTAGAGCATGTCTACCCTAAAAAGGATTTGCGGTAGCTTGAAATACTGGTTATACTAAAATTATTCACATGGAAGTAGAAAATTTTAAAAAGCACAGAGATGGATAGGGAAATAGAAATACAAAAATTAAAAAAAAAGAAAAGAAAAATTAGGTCATTGAATTTTGCTCTGGACTACTTGTCGTCCAGAGCAAAAAATGGAAGCATAATGTTTAAAACCAATTTTGTTGTCTGATAAAAGGAAACATACCAGTTCATAAGGAGAAGAAAATTCCTAGCAGTAAAATGATAAGTTGAATAGAACAGAAATCTGTGAACCAGCGTAATAATGGCCAGTGTGGGCTAGGTTTATCATGGTTGAATTAGGTCAGGAATCTTTTTTTCATGTTATTTTAAAAATTTATTGATCCTTTTGCTTTTGCCTTGTGGAGAAGTAAGCATGAACAATGTTTTAAATAAACTTCTATAGAACTGTAGTATATAGAAACGTACACAAATCATATGTGTATGGCTTGAGTATTGGTGAACAGAACATAATCCACAGCTCCTCAAGCCCCTTCCCCCACTTATATAGGGGCTGGTGTCCTGTATTTGAACTTTATGTCAATGGCATTATACACTATCGATTCTTTTGTATCAAGCTCCATATATCCCACATCATATTTTTAGATCCATCCATACTGTGTGTAGCAGAAGTTTTCAACAGTATGTTTTTACTTCCTGTAGTTGTACCTGAGTCCAAATGTTGTTCAACATTTAGCAATCCTAAATGGGGTATGTGGTTAGTTTTTGTGTGTGGCTTCCAGTCTTCAGAGAAACTATAGTCTCACCTCTCCATTTCAACTCTGCTGAAAATGGGAACCTATTTTCTCAACTTTATTGCTTCCCTTCTTTGAGTCCTTGTCTGAGAAACAGGGCCAGCCAAGGCTGTTAGCAACAGCAGTGACAAATCCTTTTTCTGCAGCGAATTCTTGTCCCTCACAGAATGGGGCTGAAATCTTCAGCTCATAATTCTCATATGCTACAGAACAGAGAGACAGTTGTCTGAGCCTCGTCACCAGACCACAGGAGCACGGGCTCTGTGGACTCCTTGCTGTGATGAGCCATACCTGCAGGCCGCCTCTGAGGAGATTGTGTAAGAGAAGGCATGAGGAAGAGTTCTTGATGCTCTGACAACACAGTTGTCCTGCCACTACAGCCCATAAAATGTGGGGTGCTTTTTATTTTAATCCTTAATAATTGTCTTGCTTAAGCCATGTTGATCTGAAGATCTGTTATCAGAAGGCCAAATTGCTATTTATGAGGTTCCTAAAAAAACGAGAATGGCATTTACAACTATTTTTTAATAGCCTGTTACATTTTTAACATCCAAGGGCAGCTCTTTTCCATAAGTGTTACAAAGCCAAGACTTAATAACACGGATGACCACAAAACATGAAACTGACTTTTCCTCATATTCATGTGGAAAATCCGTTTCTCTTAGAGAATGTCAGCGATTACTAAAAATGTCCCAGCCAGCTGAATACCAGCTGTTTTTAGTGAGTGTAATATTAAATGTTTAAACTCTTCTCTTTCCCAAATGTATTCCATTTATGTATATTTGTTATGTAGGTATGCAGGTATATCTTAAACATATCTCATCTTTTCCAAAACAATATAATTTTATCTCACAGTTTGATGATTTTTTTTAAGTTATTGGGTCCCCCCCCCCCCATCAAAAATAGTTACTTGTTAGAAATGAGAAAATCTAGTTCATAAGCTTTTGGAGCCCAAGAGTCTTCTGATTATTCTTTTTCCATCCTTTTACTTTTAATCTGCATCTTAATATTAAAAGTGGTTTCCTGTAGACAGATGTACTTGGGTTTTGCTTTTTTTAATTCAATCTGACCATCTTTGCCTTTTAACTGGAACGTATACACCATTTATATTTAATATGATTATTGATCTCATTCCGTTTTATTTTCTTTGTTGGCTTTTAGCTACAATGCATGTGTATGTGTTGCTTTAGGATTTATAGTATTTATCTTCAGTTTATTGCATTTTACCTACAAGTGAGATTATACCACTTCATGGAGAGTAGAAGCACTTTACAACAGTGTCAATCTATTTCTCCCCTCCTGGCTTTCATGCTGTTCTTATCATGCGTTTTTACTTCTGTATGCTATAAAGACCACAATATTTTGTTTTTGCTTCAAATAGTCAATTACCTTTTAAAGAGATTTTGTGTTTACTATAACTTACAGTTACCATTTCTGATTCTCTTCATTCCTTTGTGTAGAACCACATTTCCATCTTCTGTCATTTTCCTTCTGCCTGAAATACTTCCTTTAAGAATTCTTGGAGTTCAAATCTTCTGGTGATCAATTCTTTAAGCTTTTTTATGGAAAAAAGGCTTAACATTGGAAAGATTTTCGTGGGGTATAAAATTCTAGGTTGACAGGTTTTTTTCTTTCTGTACTTTTAATGACGTTGCTGCTGTGATTCTGGACTGTATAATTTCTAACAGGAAATCTACCATCATTCTTATCTTCATTCCTCTGTCTGTTATGTGGCTGCTTTTAAGATTTTTTTGTCGCTGGTTTGAAGCAACTTGATTATGATGTGCTTTGGTGTAATTTTCTTTATATTTCTTGTGCTCTGGGTGTTCGTTGAGCTTTCTTGGCTCTATAGGTTTATAGTTTTTGTCAAATTTGGAAAAACTTTGTCCCTTCTTTCTTCACACATTTTTAGGGACTCCAAGTACACGTATGCCTGTTTGAAATTGTCCCACAACTCACTGATGCTCTGTTCATGTTTTTAAATTATTTTTTCTCTCTGTTTCAATTTGGATAGTTTCTATTGCTGTCTTCAGGTTCAGTGATCTTTTCTTCTGCAATGTCTAATCTGCTGATAATCCCATCCAGTGCATTTTTCATCTCAGACATTTTAATTTTCGTCTCTAGAAGCTTGGTTTGGGTTTTTATATCTTCCATATCTCTGTTTAACATGCTAATCTTTCCTTTAGCTTCTTGAACATGTACAATACAGTTATAATAACTATTTTAATGTCTTTGTCTACTAGTTCTGTCATCTTTGTCATATCTAGGTCATTTTCGATTGGTGGAGTTTTCTCTTCATAGTGGGCTGTATTCTTGCTTGTTTGACTGCCTGGTAGTTTTTTATTGGAAGCCAAACATTGTGAATTTTGCCTTATTTGGTGCTGGATATTTCTGTATTCCTGTGAATGTTCTTGAGCTTTGTTCTAGGACACACTCAAGTTATTTGGAAACAGTTTGATCCTTCCAGCCTTGCTTTTTTTTTTTTTTTTCTTTAATTGATGTCATAATAGTTTATAACATTGTGAACTTTTAGTTGTATGTTGTTTGTCAGTCACCATGTAAATGTGTCCCTTTACCCCTGTGCCCACCCCCTAACCCCCTTCCCTGGTAACCGCCAAACTGTTCTGTCCATGTGGTAGTTTATCTTCCATGTATGAGTGAAATCATGTGTTTGACTTTCTCTGTCTGTTTCCAGCCTTGCTTTTAAGCTCTGTCAGGTGGGACCAAAGCAGTGTTTGTCTGGGATGAACTTTGCCCCTCAACTGAGGTAAAATCTTTCTGAGTGCTCGACCCTAACCCTACAAACTGTGAGGATTTTGCCCTGCCTGGTGGGAACAGGAACAGTTTCCAGCCGGGTGTGAGCCTGGGGTTGTCTCCTTCTTCCTCTTTGGTGGTTCTTCTCCACCCTCAGGTAGCTTCCTCACACGCACTTGCAGTTTGGCACTCAGCTGAAGACTCTGGTGCTCTCTCAGTAGAGCGCTCTCTTCTCCAGGACTTTGCTTTGGAACTGTGGCTGCCTTGGCCTCTCAGGCCTCCTTCTCCATCTCCTCAACTCAGAGGTCTCCAGTCTCATCTTAGGTTTGCCTTCGCTGTGCACAGCCTACAAACTCTCCAGGCTGTGAGCCGGGACAGCCAGAAGCTTGACCTTCTTTCCCATCTCTCGGATCGCTGTCCCTTGTTGCCTCGTGTCCAGTGCCTTGAAAATCCTTGTTTCCTTTCTTCAGTCTAGTTTTTTAGTTGCTGCAGGTGGACAGGTAAATCTGGTTCCTGTCACTCTCGGCTGGAAGTGTAAATCCTGGTTATTCTTTGGTATGGTGTAAAAGTTGAGAAAGACAAAGGAAGGGGGCTGTATATAAGCAGCCCCACCTCCATCCCCCTGTCCTTGGGTGGGATGCTGGGGGAAGCTCAAGGAGCTCTGCCACTTCTGAGGGAGAAGGAAACTTGATGGTTTAAAGTGATTTCTACACTTTTGGACAGCCACGTCTTTGGAGACTATTATTTGGCTATGAAGCTGTTTGGATTAAGGAGAAGTAGCTGATTATTATATTTTTTCTTCTTATTATTTCACTCTTAGTTTTTAAATTGCCAACATTATCGTTTTAAAAGTCTAACTTTAGGGAGAGAACAGGAAAAAAGAGTTCGACTTTTTAAAAATATTAACGATGGTATATCTTTTATTGATACTGTATTCCAAGATTACCCATGTGGGGTAGTCATTTCAGTTGGTTGGTGTTTGGTTCCTAATTTAACTAGGTCACTAGTCAAATTTAGAAGATATTCTAAAGAATATCTTCATGGGTGATGATCACCACCAAACCCTGCTTATTAATCTCTTTTAAACACGGGGACCTATCTCTATTCTGAGGTTTTTCTTAACAGTATTTATCTTGTAAAAAGGCCTGGATTTTTATTAAAGAGGATTTGAAGTGTCCTGAATTTTATTAGTGGTTATCAAGCCCTTTAAGATGTGGTCAGGTGGTTCCCGTCGTGTATCCGACGTTCTCTCTCGGTCACATCCTCTTCTGGGGTGATTGTGAGTTTCTCGAGGCCTCACAGGTGACAAACGAACATCAGCCGGCAGGTGCTGTAGACACTAGCTTTTGCTCAAGCTTGGTGAGCTGCTCTTCTGTGAGATTTTTGTTGTTTGAAGAGAGAACTGGGGTTGCAGAATGAGTATGTTGATCCTTTGTGAAATTGATGGCCCGGGTCAGACTGGTTTGCACGGGCTGAGTGTCCCAGCTTCGCTGCCTTACATATTTTCCTTAGTGGTGCTCGTAGGTAGGAACTCAGGCAGGGGCTGGATGCGGTGGAAACGGGGAGCCACTTTTCTCTGCTGATGCCCTGGTTGTGTTCTCAAGGCCCCTGGCATCTCGTGTGTCAGGTCTGAATGGTGCCTTCCTTCTTTGGCTCTTCGGGTATTTGTGAGAAGTAATGAAATTTTCCTGGTTGGGATTTGCAAGCATCTTAGTAGCTGGAGGCATGGTAATCATTGCCGCAGAAGGGAAGACAGTCTTTCATCCACCTTCAGCAGAAGTTAAGGGGAGCTGGAGAGAGACTTGCATTTCTTATATCTAGCACACGTAGCTGCCCTTGGCAAAATGCAAAAGGAAATTTAATTTGTCATGTTGCACAAGCATCATGGAATCATTGTGTGTATGTGAGTATTTAATGTTAATATTTTATTTCCATAGAATTTGTGGTGGATTGTCGAAAATTTTTGGATTCAAACGCTCTGGGCCTGACTGTGGCGGCCCTCAGCAGCTATGACCCCCAGATGCGAGCCGCGGCCTACTATGTCCTGGCAGCCTACTACTCGCATCTGGAGGGGGCCCGGTTCCGAGAGCAGTCCCAGGTGAGTGGGGCTGAGAGCGGGCCTGGAGGGCTTCGGAGAGCTGCCTCTCCACCTGTCTGGTAGAAGGATTTCTGAGGAACAGAAAGGCGTGTCACCAGGTGACTGCTGATAAAGAATAAATCTGTTCCCTCTTGGGGAGTGACGCTGGAGGTTACTTCTGTTCCCAACGCCCGGGGAGGCTGAGAGAGGTCTCCCCTTATAAACACTCTCATTGTGTGGTGGGTGGGCAGGGCAGTTTAATTTCTGTTGACTTTTCCTTTGGTCTAAACTCAGCAGTTAAGGGGGGTTATCCGCGACACGCTGAGCCTTAGCAGCCGTGCCCGGGGCAGGAGGAACAAGAGCAGACTGGATGGTCAGGACGTGGACCCAGGGTTCTCTCTGCTCGTGGGCATGTGCCTGGCTCCTCAGGGAAAAGGGAGAGGCACTCCTGAGACGAGCGAGCAAGGACACAGCTACTGTGAGCGTCCTCTTCGGTGGCCCCTGGGATGTGAGGAGAGGCCACCCTGCAAAGCTGTGGTTTAGGCTGCATGAGACAAAGCTGGTCACAGTTGTTTTGAAAATGCTCATCTTTTTTTCTTTTTCTGGTTTTAAGCTGCTTTACCTGTTGGATGTAGTCCGGAACGGGATCCGAACTCAGAACATGAGGCTCACCTTTACCTTGGCTCTCTTCATTGCCAAAGCAGCCCTGCAGATTTTGAAACCAGGTACCACTGATGGAATTAGGTTGTGGTGAGGTTGAAATATTGAGGCCGAGCAAGTCCACTTGTAGGCCTTCCCTCTATAGCTGCAGTCCATCACACGTGTGAGAAGGGACGTATCAGGGTCCTCCAGCTGGTGACCGTGCAAGATTGGGACACCTGATGTCCACCAGGAGTGGACAGTAAATAACCAATGGTTGTGGGGAAGCTCTTTATGGGCCCCTGTGGGATGAAATCCAGAGAAGTGAAATGAAAAAGCAAGGTGCAGAACAGTGTGTATGATGAGGGAAGGAATTGGTGTTTACCTGTAGGTGCATAAAGCTGTGGTAAAAGCACACCATAGCCCCCAGCTCACGGGATGCTGTGAGGGGGACGTGGCTCCTGTCCATGAGAGCACTAGAGGCTGCCTGACCTGGGAGGCACCATCGTGTTGGCAGCTGCAGGTCCATGCTCAGACGTCAGAGTCAGCGTGGCTCGTGGGTTCTTAGCTAGAAAGTGTTTGGCCTGTGGGTCACTGTGCAGGTGTCGCCCAGGGCACCAGAACACGGCTCCTTTTTATTGCTCGCAGCAGGGTACCACTGCTGAGGTAGTGTGTGTGGTAGTTAGTCCATCATAAAGCCTTTTTGTTTTTAATTTTGTTGGTGAAAAATCCTAGACTGTTGGAACCCTCAAGGACCACAGGGTTGAGTGTAACATGGTCATTTTCAGATGAAGAAACAGCCCCCACCTGTAGGCCCCCAAGATTAATAGCTTGTCGAAGGCCCCACAGTTAGTCTCTTGTCGAGTTGCTGTTAGAATTCAGATCTGATTTTCATCTGCTGCTATATCATTTTTATTACATGGTTTTTTCTTCACCTTAGAAATTATGGGAGGAAAGAAAGTAATTAGCCCTTTGTAGACTCTAAAGAAAAAGACTATTCTGAGAAACTGTCCTAGCTGAGGCCTCAGTGATTGGTTTTGGCCTCCTGTCCAGTCTGTGCCACCTGGACGAGCTCTGTCCCCATCAGACCTGGTGTCGGGGTGAGGGGCGCAGGGCAGCAGCAGTCGGGGGTGGGCTCAGGCTGCAGGCGGTGTGGACAGACTGGAGGCGGTGACCCGAGGGTGGGAGGCGGGGGGAGGAGGTGTCTGCCCACAGTGGCCCGCTGCGTTCCAGAGCCACGGGAGCCAGAGCACGTCTGAGCCCCCTTTGCCCTCAGTGAGAAGCTGATGGGTGTGGGTGTTAGCCCTCTGCTGTGTGTGACCGCTCTGCCCACCAGCTGATGGGGCTTATGCTACAGGCTGATAGCTGGGAGCGGCGACGTCTCTGAAGGACTCGACATCCTGCAGTGGTTTCAGACTTACAAGAGAGAGCCTGTATGCACTGTAGAACTAAGATGTCTTACTGTGCTCTAATTCTCGACAACTACTCACCTGGATAGGGATACGAGAGCTCCCCCAAGGCAGGAATTTCTGTCTGATCCCCAAATCCCCACCCCCCAACTCCAGTGGGCCATGGGGTGTCCTGTTGGTGCCTGTTGTAAGCCACAGTCTGCCTGTGTTCCCAGAGGAGCACATGTACCTGAAGATCAACAAGTTCCTGCTGTCACACGAGTACCTGAACATGAGCAAAATTCCTGGCTTCTTCCAGTTCTTCTACAGCTCTGACTTCGAGGTAATGCTTCTCAAGTCCTCAGGGCCCCGGAAACCCTCCTGCAGTGGGTTACTCAGCCACTGCTGTCATTCTCGTATTTTCCCCATTGATGCTGTTTGCTGCACAGCCAGCACCTTTGCACAAGCAGTGTGAGAGTGAGAGCATCAGGAAAAGTAAAAGTGCACACGGGCTCTCGTGCAGAAAGGCTTTTCCTTCCATGCGTGAATTCTCAGGCACCTTCTCAAACCTGAAAAACTCCACTGCAGAGGTCTAAGTTTTATGGCATTCTCGTTGTATTTTCTTGATGAATCACTGGGTTAAATATTGAATGTGCTTTTATAGAACACCTGCCTGCATCAGCACTGTTCGGTGTTTAAACTTGACTTGGTCCTTTATTCCTGACCTGAAGAACCGAATCAAAGGTCACATTAAGGGTTTTTAATAATATAATCAGACAGGAGGCCAGGGCTGCTGCGCTGCAGTCTTTGCCTCCACTTGAAAATAGTGCTGTTTGAAGATTTGTCAGATAAAAGGCTTGAACTTATTTAACAACAGTTTCTTGTTTGCTTGGGTTACAGCAAAAAACAGAACAGGAATGGGTGTTGGGAATTCTGCGGCAGGGGATTCGAGATAAGCACTCCTACGAGCTCTGCGCCCGGCGAGGGGTCATCCACATCATCCTGTCCTTCTTCAGCAGCCCGCTGTGTGACGACACGGCACAGGTGGGTGGGCCCCACGCGTTGTGGGAGCCTGGAAGGGCTGTTTCTTAAGGTTTTATTCAGAAGTCAAGTCTGTGAGAATTCTAATCCCGGCCTGGACATGACCGACCTCCTAATTTGATGTGAGCCTGACTTTCTCTGAGGGGAGGTGAGATCCATCAGTGCCTTTCCTGTGGCCCATGTGGGTGCAGGCTGCAGTGTGGACACTGTCGTTTGTCCTCTGATGAAATGCGTTTCGTTGGGGCCCCTTACTGTGCCCTCCCTGATAGTGAGGCCTGTGAAGAGGGAGGAGCTAATGGGTAATCAGCAGCCTGCGGGGCTGGCTAAGAAGTTTAGAAACAAATAACCCCCCTAAATGACTGAGGGGCTTCAGCTGAGACACTCTCCAGCCACCAGAATTTCACTTAATGCACAGAGGCTGTTGGTCATCCAAACTCGGCTGGGAGACAAGAGTCGGGAGTTGAAACTAAAACTGCCTGCCTCATGCTAATGAGGGAATCTGCACATTAACTCCATTCCCCAAACCGAGTGCTCATGGTGAGTGTCTGAAGGCCCTGGGGAGTTGGGAGAAGTAACGAGGGAAAGCCTTTGGTATTGTGATTAGTTCCTAACCCAGTCAGCCTTTATTTCTGATATTATGTAAAATGTGGGTAAATAGGAGTGAGTCAGGATTAAGAAACATGTTTGAATAAACTGAATTTGAGTATGGCAGTTTTATTTTTTATGGCACATGAGCGTTCTAAGGTACTCAGTTAACACTTCAAGGGGCTGTCCCATTTTTGTGTCTGCCTTTCCAGGTGGTAAAACTGGGGGAACACGATGGGCCACCAGCAGCTCACTGCTGAGCTGGAAGTGGGTCTGCAGTCTCTCCCAGCTCAGGCTGCTGCATATCTGGGGCGTGTGGTTTCCATGCTGCGTCTTTGCTTGTGGGTTAGTTCCTTATCATGCATTGATAGAAGTGGGCATCCCTCTGGAGCCTGGCAATGGCTGTGGAGGTCTGTGTCCTCTGTCACTTGTGGGGAAGGGCGAGTTCCTACACGGCCACCACTCTTAGAGACTTAGCAAAGCAAACTTCGTATGCAGCCATCACCTGTAATTGTAACATACTGTTCTGTGTTTTTTTTTTTTTTTTTTAACATCTATTGCCAATCCTTCTCCTTTCCCCCCCCGCCAAAGCCCCAGTAGATAGTTGTATGTCATAGTTGCACATCCTTCTAGTTGCTGTACGTGGGACGCGGCCTCAGCATGGCCGGAGAAGCGGTGCGTCGGTGCGCGCCCGGGATCCGAACCTGGGCCGCCAGTAGTGGAGCGCGAGCACTTAACCGCTAAGCCACGGGGTTGGCCCTGTTCTGTTTTTTAAATTGTTCCTTTGATCAAGTAAGTTATGTTTTCCCACTGAAGAGTAACTTTTTGTTTTGGGTTTTCAGAATTGGATTCTGGAAATTCTACAGAATGCCGCCCGGAATGCCAAATCTGCCTATGAGATCCTACGGGACTATAGCCTTTTGACGTGGATTTTACACATCCTTGAGAGCAAGTAAGCACCTTGTACATGAGAAGTGCATGTCAGGCAGGAAGAGGGTGGGGCAGAGACAGTGGGGTCTACTGCTGGCTTCCGTGGCAACAGGAAATGTCCAGTAGAATCCATGCTGCCGAAACAGCGTCCTCTAGTGCCACCATATGCCTGGTAACCAACCTCCTCGTGATGCCGAAATGGCATCTCCTCAAGTCCTTCTTTTGAGTGTCTTGTCTGTGTGCACTGATAGGCGCCAGCTACTGTTTGCGTTTGGCAGAGGCTCTACCAGCCGACCTTTCTCTCTGTTGTGCACAGTCCAGGCACCTCCACTGGAGTGGTGTCATCCACCTAAGGTTTCGTGCCTGCAGCCCTCCCTAAGGGAGAAATGAAGCCTCCCGTCTCAGGAACACTGGTTTGGTCCCTTGTGAGATGGTGGGTTATAGCCGTCCACTGTCCGCCCAGAGTCAAGTGCTCAGTGACGAGCCGATGCTGGAGCAGCATCGAGGGGCTGGAGTGGGTGTTCATCTTAGTTATCTCAGGCTGCCGTAACAACTTACCACAGACGGGGTGGCTCAAACAACAGGAATTCATTTTCTAACCGTTCTGGAGGCTGGAAGTCTGGTGAGAGCCCTCTTCCTGGCTTACAGATGGCTGCCTTCTTGGTGTGTGCTCTCGTGGCAGGGACACAGAGAGAGAGCTCTGGCGTCTCTTCCCCTTCTTATAAGGACACTAATCCCACCATGCGGGTTCCATCCTTGTGATCGCATCTAATCCCAAAGGCCCCACCTCCAAATATAGTCACCTTGGTGGTTAGGGCTTCCACATATGAATTTGGGAAAGTGGGGAGGACACAGTTCAGCCCACAGCATGATCTACTTTGATTCCTAATAATCTCCTGAGTTTGAGGCTGTCTGAAAAGGTGAAGACCCTGTCTCAGCAGACAGCACTTGTTGGGAGGGCTCTGTCTTTCAAAGAACTAACTACTTTCATAAGCCCAGGGATATCCAGGCCCTTTTGTGCATTTTAAAAAGTATTTTTAAAAATTTCTCTAAAAGAAAGTAATATCCTGAATCTAGAATGTGCCTTCGGACATTAGCTTCGAGACTGTTTCAGGTTTATGAAAGGCACAGTTGGCTAATTACCTGTTCCCGTCTATTACTTTACGTTTTAGAAGTGGAGTTGTTTTCACGGACGGGACAGCTCTTTTTACAGTACCGCAGCGGCTTCAGAGCTTCTCTCTAGTTGGGGCTCAGGGTGGTCATCTGGTTGGGAGGGAGGGTGGGGCCTCACCTGTGCGGACGCTGCATCTGTGGAGCGGGCACCCTGTTTTTACTTCGATGCTGTGCCTATTTGGGGGCTGCCGTGGGGGTGAGCAGATAGAATTGTTGGTAAGGGGGTGAAGAGCCTGCCAAGCCACTTCCTGGTGCTGCCACCACCATCGTCGTGGTCCCCTCCTGCCCCTCCTCCGACAGAGGTCTGTGAAAGGAGAGGACGTGACAGAGAGTGAGCATCCTGTATTTGGTTTCAGGTTTCTGGAGACTCAGCTGCTCTCCAACATAATCTCCTTGCTGCACACACTGTGGGTGACCAACCTGGGAGACAAAGGAGTGGAGTCGAGGAACCAGCCTCCTTGCCAGCCTGGGTCCCAGGGGCCCCCGAAGCTACTCGCCCTGCACCTGGTCAATGAGTTCCTCTATGTTCTCACTGTGCTCACAAAGCACCTGAGGTAAGCCCCTCCCGCCAGGCGTGACCCCTGGTGTCGGTCCCTTGTGGACCTCACCTCTCAGTGTTCCCCTTGGTCACGACTCCACCGGTGGGCTCTGGACGGTGGCCTGGTGTGAGCTAGGCCAGAGGGCTGCTGTCAGTTGTGGGGGACGTCAGGAATCCTGTTTCAGCTGTTTTCTCTTTTCCACTTCAACTTCACGAGGCTCTTTTCAAGACCCTGAGAGCTTGACATACTCTGAGAACCTAAGACATGTCATACCAGATCATTTTTAGCGGGAATCTACCTACCTTGATATTTTAGTTCAAGCACTCAAAGTGATATCTTGTAGAAAGAAGGTATTTTCCAGGACCTTAACCTAAGAAGGTGAGGGTGTTCCTAAACTCGCCTCTGCCTTCATTAGCCTCTGCACACTCACTTGTCCATGAATTTTCTTGAGATTTCAGTATTTTCATCTGAATAATGCTCTTGATTTCCTCAGGAGAGCTCAGTTCTCAGATTCCACTGTGTTAGAGAAAATAAATTGTGTGCACCCGTATTTCTGATTTGGGAACAGAAGCATGCTAATTGGAACCAGAAGATCGACAGCAAATGGATGGTAATCTCAGAATGAAAACATTCTTGATAAAGAACAGGGCATTTGGTTTTGTGTTGTTCTGAATTAAATTGTTAAATCGATGCTGGGTAGCCGCGTTTCTTATTTTGGGGTCATTGAAAGACACGTTGGTCTCTGAGAACTGATTGCTATTTGAAATGAGGATTGTAATTGTAGATTTGTGTGCAGCAGATGGTATTGAATTTTAAGTTTTTTAGAGTTCAGAGGGGTGTCTTCCTCCCGGTGACTATCGTCACGTTTGGCAGTGGGCGGCAGTGCTGCCCCCAGGCTTTGCTGAGCCTTTTCACTCGTGTCTGGGAGTTCATGAGATGGAGAGGAATCTGCCGTCCTGCATTGTTTTGTTAGGCGGCTGGCACCCTGCCCCTCAGGCTCTACTGCCTAGCTCTCCTGCTTAGCTGTGGTTTCTAAAGAGATTTCCCTGCCTCCAGGATGGAGGTCAGACTCCCGTCTCCTGTTTGCCTCCCCTGGAGTGGCTCGCTTTTTCCTGTTCTGTGTGCTGGGCGTCCACGCTCCCTGTCTGCTATAAAGTGAAATGTGGGTCTGGGATGGACTCTTTGCACCTCTGGGTCTGTGGCGTTGACCGGCCGCCCGAGTCTTGAGCTGCAGGCCGAGGAGGCAGCTTTTGTTGAGTCGGTGATGTTGGCTCCCAACAGGCCCGCCCTGGCCTCCGCCCAGCTGACTAGCTTCTTCGAGGCGCTTGGCTCCGTGCTGAGGTACAGGGCCACCGTCATGCAGGCCTTCAAGGCCATGCGCCGCTTCACCGTGAACGAGGCGGTGCTGTCCACCAAGGATGTCCTCATGCTCCTGCACAAGTGGAGCCTCATCGAGAGAGACGTCCAGCTCCAGGAGGACCTGAGAGCAGCCGTTGAGAAGTACCAAGTCAAGGAGCTGCTGAGTGAGTGTCGCGTGTTCCCTGGCGGCTCAGTTCCACCCAGAGTGGCAGCGTCTTTCCCTCTGAGCAGCCTTTCCAAGGCTGATGAGGCTCAGAGAGGGGCCTGTCCATGCCCATGCTCTGGAGGGAGCTGGGGAGCCCTGGCTTGAGTTCCAGCTCTGCCATGTCAGGGTGCTCACCTGTGATGGGGGGGCGGTGGCTTTGGTTGTGCTGAGGAGTAAGTGAGTTAATTATAACAGCAGTGACAGTCACAGTCCTACTGAGCACTCACTGTGCTCCAGGCATAGAGCGTGTCCTGTTGGAGCAGCACTGAGCGCTCGGGGCCTGGAGGCTGCCCCCTCCCCTCTCTGTGTCACCCCATCGGGAGCTGTGTGGGGAGGGGGAACACTGGTCTCACTGCCCTTCTCTCTGTGGATAACAGAAATGCTCAAGGATAAGAACAAGCCTGCCATGCCAGCTCGAGTCAAGGGCCCACGGGGCCGGAAGAGGAGGCTTGGGGAGGCAGAGGAGGCAGCCGACCCCGAGCTGGAGGCATCCAGCTTGGAGACGTGCAAGGGCCTCCTGAGATCCATATTGACCCACTGGGGGCCAGTGTTCCCCGACCCCAAAGCCGCTCAGGAGCCCGAGGACTCAGCCACCCCCAAGAGCGATGCACCAGGCCCTGTGTACGCCACTGCTTCCCTGGTGGTCAGCTGGGTGCTGCGGTCAGCGGCCGAGCACCCTCTCAGCAGGGCAGAGGCTTCAGGACTCCTTGGCTGGCTTAAGAGCCACATTTTGCCACAGCCAGTGGTCGTGGCTGAGCTACTTAAGGACAGTGCCGTGAGGAGCGGCATATTTAAGCTGTACAGCCGGCTCTGCGGGGCCGAGAGGCTGGTGGGGCTCGAGCAGGGCGTGGCCTGCCTGTTCAACACGGTCATGCTGCAGTTGGTGGCAGCCCAGGGCCTGGCAGGGAGCCCCTTCTACCAGGCCGTCGAGGCCCTCTGCCTCTCTTCTCTGAATGAGGAGGATGAAGCCACGCGAGGTAAGCTGGTTCTTGGGTCAGAGGCTGAAGAAATGCATGAGTGGGCTTGGGGGGTGGGGAGCAGCTTCTGTTCCTCAGATCCTGTTGGGCACTTCTGATGAAGTGGTTACGTGGTCTCTTACCGCAGCTCCGGGGGTCGTAGAGAGTTTGCCACTGGGCCCGAATGTGAAGGGAGAGGAAATCTCTGCCTTTGCTCTCAGGTGAAACCTTGAGTGATGATCGTGTTTACAGTGGAGCAAGGTGCCCGCCTCAGAATCCCGGGTCCCCCGGGACTCTCCCACCCTGCAGAGCAGTCGCTCTCCTGTTTCTGCAGTTACCGAAGTGGAGAATTATGTTTCACGTTGTGGCCAGATGTGTTGCACACGTGTGTGTATATGCACACGCTGATATATATACACACAAGCACACAAATACACAGAGTTTATGTGCTTGGCATTCAGCTGGTGCTTAATAAAAGTTTGAATGCATGAATGAATGAATGGCACAGGCTTTAACAGGCTGTAAGAGAACACAAGGGAGGCTGTGACCATGTGCCCGTGGCTTCCTCCATCTGGGAGGGTTGTCCCTTTCACCCAGAGACGTAAGGGGAGCCGGGAGGGGATGGGCCAGCAGCCCGGTTAGGTGAACTCTCCTGGTAACAAGGGTGACTTGTCTCTCATCTGGCTGCAGTCAGGGAATCGAATCTCTGCCTGTAAAACCTTCTCTTCTCCTCGCCCGGGCCACTGAGGAAATGGTGTGCGTGATTCCGGGAAGCTCTGCCCCAACTTCAGTTCTAGTTCTGGGCATGGGTGGTCAGAACCAGGAAGAGACTTGGCTTGTAGTAACTTTTACATTCCACATACATTCATCAAATAAAAAGATAAATTTTAAAATGAACAAAAAAATAACCCAAAAGTTAAGGAAAGGCAAAATTAATTTGTTTTATCCGCATGCTCAGCTCCTGTCGCCACAGGTATGTGGTGTGGTTCCTGTGGGTGCTTAGCAAAGCCCCTGTGCGTGTGGGCGGGTGACTTATTTTTTGGCTGAATAGATCTGTGTCCTAATGGCCTTGTTGTCTCCTCCTCCTCAGCCACTGGGGCATTCTTGGTGTCTCTGTACATTAAGGACGTCTGGCTGGGGGCCCAGCGGCCGGACACCCTCTTAGCCCACGTCCGGATGATCCGTGACACCTCAGAGGATGAGCTAAGTGGTGACGAGGAAGCCGTTGTCATGCTCTGCAAGGACATTGCTGCCTCAGCCCCAGACGCTTGACGCCCTGCCGTCTGGCGCCTCCAGCACTGGGTTCTAGAAGTTTGGTTGAGTTGAGGGTTTCCATGGAAGACGTGAAATGACAGATTCTGTGTATTGACTCAGTTTCCTGACAAGAAGAATTTATTTTGACTTTATTTAATTGACCAATAAGTAATAAACTCAAGGGACTGTGTGTACGAAGTGGTCAGAGTTATAAGTGGGCGTGGGGTCCTTTGGGCCTGCAAGGCCCGTTCATTGTTCAGTCAGGCAAGACCCTTCCTCTCAGGGGTCCGTTGTTCTTCAAAGGAAGTACCTCAGGGTGAGGTCGCACTTCTGAGTGCTTAAGGGATTCATGGATATTAAAGCTGAAATGATAAAAAGTATATCAGATATAAGAGCATGAAGAGAGCTGTTTAAAGTTTTCTTTCTATAAGAAGTCACAACAAAGCTTTGTATAACTTTTTGAATAAATAAGCTCCTGCCAGTGTTTGTTAATTATTTTGTTAAATGAAAGGCTGTTACACTAAATCCTTGAAGTATAAAATTGATTTGACCTCTGCTTTGGGAAGGCAGCTTGTATTTTTCAAAGTTGTGTTTCAAAGAGGGGATTTTGAATTTTATAACTTCTTGTTAATAAATGTCTATTTTTGTTAGGTTTTTGTGTCTTGCTTAATTGATGTTAGCAGTCTGTTTTTATTCCATAGAGACCTGCATTTAGAGGTCAGGATTTGACTTGTAAGATTCCTGTATTAATTGGTGCCATAGCTGACAAATGTTGAGTATGAAAGCTCCTGGGTTTCACAGGTAAAATTCTAGCCTGTTCGTTAAAGCTCTCCATGTTCCCACATCCCTCTGCGCACCTCTGCACCCGGGGTCTGCTGGGCCGTTGTCACCTGTCGGCATGCAGCGTTCCGTCTGTCCCCTGGGAGGCGGCTGCTGCTTTGCCCTTGTAATATACACAGCACCAAGAATGGCTTGGTTTCAGCTTAACCGTTTACACTTTTATACACCTGTTTATAAACAACTCTTTAGACTGTTTTCTGGTTTTTCGATGATAAGATTTTTAACCAAGACAAGAGTAATGCTGATCCACATCTAGTCCCTCACCACAAATAGGGCCTCTTGTCTAGAAAGCAAGGAGCATTTACCTCCCCTATCCCCCGCCCAAAACACCCACAACACTGGTCTTTGAGAGTATTCTGAAGTCAGACTCCTACGCTGATTCAAGTTGGAAAAGCTCCATGTTCCTTTCTTGCCCCTTTTCCGCATCTCTGGAGCTCAGCGGTCTCCCCTCCGGTCTCCCCTCCCCGTCTGCCCTCCTAACTCACAGCCAGAGTCTGGCGAGGCCACGCCCAGCCCTCACTGTGGGGGATTCTTTTCTCAGTCGCCTGGGGTGGGTGGCTTTTATGGACTTTGTAGTGTGATGCTGTCTCCCTGCCAGGGGCAGGCTGCTGGGCACTAGAGGACCAGATCCTTCGGGGGTCTCAGATCAGAGGTTGCATAAAGTCACCTTCCAGATGGGACCCTTCCTGCCAGCTTAGAGGTGTTCTGCGATAACATTTGGAGGCGGATTCTCTCCCTTTGGGCATAGGCCCTGCCGGCTGGGCCTGGCTGCTCCTTCCAAGGGAGACGCTCTGCCTTTGAAAAGCTTTGGAAAGGTCAGTAGTGTGACTCGGGGCCCTGACTGCAGTCAGCTGGCCTGGCTGGGCACACACTTCCCCATGGGTAAGAGTGGGCCATCAGTGGAAGATGGATGGGAACTTCACAGGCCTTCCCTGGGCGTCATCAAAAAGGTCCAGATCAGCCCAGAGAACTCAAGGTTGACAAAATATTACAGCAGTAAGAGTTGAAGCTAAAAAGTGGCACAGTAAAGATGAGTGAGCGAATATTTTTTAATCTTAATTCATATGTTTTATTTTTCTACCCTTCCCAAAGCAAACATAAGCAGTAAGTAAGCAGATAAGTGCACTAAATAACATGAGCAATATTGGGGACTACTTCCCAATGCCAGATGGATGGGCGATTGCCGTCCTTGGAGAAATGCATATTATGTGCCTCCTGGTAGAGTCGTTCTTCATCTGGTCACACTTCCTAGGTGTGAACAGGCTCTCAGAAGGCACCTGTGTGTCCAGGTTGGTTTGAGTTCACTGGCTCACTCGACAATGGCTACGGTTTGCTGGTGTCAGTTCTACAATCTGGAGGGTTTGTCTCCATGGGGAGGCTCGCTAGGCTCGTTCCTGACGTCAGCTGATGCTGTGGGGGTCCCCATCGAGGGCCAGTTCCCAGAGGAGGGCAGGGTGAGCCTGGGGGTCTGTGGGGGGTGAGGCAGAGGGGCTCTCCGGCTGCAGCTGCTGGTCGGGCCCAGATGCTCTGCTCCATGGTTCCTCAACTGAGCTCGGTGGAGCCGGCGGGGTCCCCTGGGGAGCCCTGTGGCGCGGTGGGTGCCTCCAGACACAGAGGGGAAGGTTGAGGCCGTGACTCCAGGGACATATTGGGTCGTGCTGGGTGGTGTTCCTGTGGACAGAGAAGATGGAAGAAGGCAGACATCAAAGCCGCCCAGAGAAGAGTCTTTCCTGGGGGCTTTCTTGTCGCAGCCTCCTGCCTCTCCAAAACCCGTAGAGAAGGAGCCCCAGAGTGAGAGCACCTCTGCCAGGAGAGCAGACCCCGGGGGAGGGTCAGCCCAGCTCACTTAGGTCACTGTTGTGGAGAAATGGCAGAAAAGAGGAAGTGTTGATGGTGACCTAGACCCCGGGTCTTTCCCTCCGAGGTCAATTCTCCCTCATATGTCCACTTAGAGTGGGGAAGGGGCCAGGCTGACCTTCCATCCCTCCATGTGTTTGAGTATAGCTCATCTCGTTTCTGTACCTCAAGCCAGCTTGTATCTTAGCCAGAAGTCTCTCCTCTCTGGATAGACTCGCCTGCACTGGAGGGCTGGGGGCAGTGGACACAGCCGCCTGGCGTGAGCTGGGCCCCTCCCGTCCCGCCTGCCTTCAGTTTCATCAATAAAATGGGGTGATAATTGCCTCATAGTTCTCCTTGGGATGAAATGGGGAGAGGTGTTGATAGCTGTCTCCGCTGGAGAACTAGTGTAGATGTGGTTATAATTCTAATGTGAATGAAGAGGGCCAGGGAGGGAGCCTGAGGGAGCAGAACCCTCCTTTCAGACGATGCTAGCATAATCGTTTTTTTTTTAAATCACAGAAAGAGTGACTCCTTGGGGCGAAACGTGGCATTCTCTTTCCTAAATCTTACTAAGGATCCATTTGGCTGCCCTGAGCCTTCCGTGTTCGTTACAGAGTACCTAGAGAGGATTTTCTCTAGTGAGCCATGAGGCCAGTGAGGATGAACAGTGTCACCAGTTTGCCCTGTAAAATTATAGCCCAGAAAACGCACAAGCCCCTTCATCCATGGCCGCCTGTGTGCCCCTGTGTCCCCACTGGACTGGGGAACTTTCCACGGGGAGGATAACTGACCATCTTTGCAAACTGTCCCTAGCACAGGGCTTGCTACAAGTCACCTCAGAAGAGTAGAAAAGAAAGGTGATTTCACTAGTTTATTCCCCCAGGTCCTCTTGGGGGTAAAAATCTGCTTAAATTCATTGTCATTTCTAAAAATGGAAAGAGAAGAGTGGATTTCTTCATTGCTCCAAAGCTAGTCCCTGCCTCTGTGTGTGACCAAAGGGAATCGGAAATGACCTGGTGAGGGTAGACCTGGTGGATGAGACACTAGGGGCCGGGAGGGTGGGGGAAGGGGTGGAAGAAACAGAGGCCCGTCCGGGCAGGTCTGTACATGCACAGACGCACAGGTCCTCGCAGGAACCGGCAGTGGGACTCCATCAGGGGCAGGGGTTGCGCGCTCTGGTTGTTTGAGAAGGCCCTCCATCCCTTCCTCTCTCAGCATAGCTCTGCTCATCTCTCTGCTCCCAGCTTCCTATGCTGACAGGGTTTCCTCTCCCCAAGACGTCTTGGTCCATGATGGCGTCCAGCCCCAGTCTTCCTCCTGGACCCCTAACTGCTACCTGGGCCCAGCTCTCCTGCCAGGCCACACGTTTCAAAGGGCATTGGCCAGCCCTGGACAGGCCCTCTGTGGGTCAGTTGCCCATCCCTGGTCCCATCAGCTACGGCAGGGAGAGAGGCAGCATAGGATCCCTTGTAAGAACAGTCATTAGGAGAGCAGTAGCCGTGGGGGTAGATTAAGCCAGAAGGGAAAATTGGATGTGGTGGGCCAACTGTCTAGCAGAAGAGAATTAACATATAGTGAGCTAGGCTCTAATTACCTCTTGGATTTTACGTCCAGTTTGACCACTAAGGCACACAGTAGGCATTCAATACCAGATGGTGGCCATAGATAACTCAATTAGGGTCCCATTTTCCCAGTGAAGTGTTTGGCAAAACCTAAGGGAAATGTAGGGTCCTTTTGGCTTTACTTTCTTTAATAGCTTGATCAAGACATACTTTACATACAATAAAGTTCACCCATTTAAAAGGCAAAAATTCACTGAGCTTCAATATATTTGTAGAATTGTGCAACCATCACCACAATCTATTTTAGACTATTTTCATCATCCCAGAAAGAAACCCAGTACCCATTAGCAACTTCTAATCTGTCTCTAGAGATTTGCCTGTTCCAGACGTTTCACATCAATAGACTCACACAACGTGGTGCCTTCTGTGTCTGGATTCTTTCACACAGCACCATGTTTTTGAGGTTCCTCCACGTGCTAGCATGAATGAGTGCTTCGTTCCTTTTTATGGCCAAATAATATTCCACTGTGTGGACACATGATTACTCACTATTTAACCATGTGAGTGACCTCCATCCCCACCCTCCTCACTTACCTCGTCTGTGGGGAGCCTGACCAGGACATGTAGAGCAGGATGAGGAAGAGAAGCACCACGAAAGCAGCCAGGCTCACCCAGAAGACAATGACGATGGAATCTGCGGGAGGGAGAGCTGCGTCTCAGTGTCAGCGTGATGTCGCCTAACCCCACAGTGAGGGAAATAAGGGCCCGAGTGCTGTGGAAATAGGGCCCTGAGCACACATGTTCTCTCTTCTTCCAGCCTCTCAGCTGTGACCACTAGGAAGATGTTTCCATTAGCAGGAAGCTTGGGAAGGAACCAGGCAGCAGAGAAGGGGCTTTCTCCCAGAGCAGCTAGCTGCTGGGTCAGTTAGGTGGTGGTTGAGGGAAAAACAGTAAATGAACTTGGGTGGCACCCCACGCATTTGCTTTTGCAGCTGCTCCCCTCCCTCCCGTACTCCCTGGGAGGGAGGAGAATGGGTTGTGGGCAGCTCCGCGTCACAGGACAGTCTCCCGTCCCCTGAGAGGGCTGCAGATGCCTTTGGTGACCAGCCTCATGAGGGGCACCTCCAGAGACCCCAAGAGTTAGAGACATAGGAGAATGTACACTAGACCACTGCGCCTCAGTGCTCCCCGTGGAAGGACGAGGCCGCTCCCACTGCGGAGTTGCTAACCGACTCCCGCCTGCTCGGTGACGTGGAAAGAGCGGCTCCCTCTCCTCAGGGGCACAGGCCCAGCTAGGGGGCAGTGGCAGGAGGGAAAAGCACTCTTGCAGCCACCACTGTGGCTGTGTTTGTGACCAGAGGCTGAAGGTGCGGGGGAAACCAGGAAACATGCTTAGCCTCTCTGGGCCCTAGGTAGAACCTGGCAGGTCAGGAGGTGCCTTTCTCCAGGGCTCCAGTTCTGGAACATTCAGCAAGTTGCTAGGGACCTGCTGCAATATGGTAGTTTTTCTTGGAGATTATCTATGGCTATGGGCACAGAGCGCCAGGCTCATAGGTAGTGTCTGCAAGTATCTGATCCCGGATACACTCACGACAATGGAACAAGATGCCCCAAACCGGGATACGCTAGACACCTACGTGTGTGACCAAAGGTAGCTGCTGAAGGGTGGTAGTCCCGCAGGTATTTACTAAGCACCTATGTGAGTCAGGCTCTGCTAGGGGCTGTTAAAGATTCAGAGGGAGTCCACCCCACACACCAGAAATCCCTGACGCCCTTACCTGCACTCTCCTCCCCCAACCCCCTCCTCTGAACTCCTGCAGGACTTCTGTTGTGTTGTGTTGTGTTGTGTTGTGTTCAAACAAAAAGATGTTTAGGGTAAACGAATGGATGAGGAAATGAACAAATGAATGAACGAATGATTGAATGAATGCAAAGGGTGTTAGAGATTTGGAGTCAGCCACATAGTGATGGAGGTGGAGGCCCTGGGGGTAAATAATGGTATTTGAATAAAGGGTGTCATCTCTTCCGTCTATGACCCCAGACGGGTAGAGGGAGAAACTGAAGGCTTGTGGGAGTTGATCTTAGACCCTGACAGCTTCAAAAACAGGGTAGAAGGACAAGATGCAGGACTTGTGAAAGGGATCAGAGCTCCCAACACCTTGTGAGCCATCAGCAACTTGGCCTTCCCCGTCCAGAGAGGCAAGGAGGACAAAGACCCCCAGGCTGGCTCTCACATCCTCTCTCTTTCCTGTCCCTGAACTGAGAAACTGATGGTGGCGCCCTAGAGTGTTGAACTGTTTAAGGGACATATGGGCTCCTGGGAAATAGGAAATGAGATTGTTACTGTCTGTCCTAAGACTAAGAACGTTTAAAAGAAGCTTCTGGCTTTCTCAGCATTCCTTGCCCGCTCACTGTGCGTTATTCCACAATCCTGCTTCAGCTCAACTCCGTCACAGAGTCACAATTTATCGTATAACCCTCCAAGTATGACAGTGTATATAATTTTAGAAAATTTGTTTGGGATTTTATTCTGTAAGGGTGTTTTAGATTTCTGCAGACACTAATGCTCTTTTTCCTTCATAAACATAAATACAGGGTTTGAGGTCTTTAGCGCCTAGATAAGTTGTGTCAGGGCCTCTAAGGAAACAGCTTCAAAAATTTAGCAGTTGACGGGCCGGCTTGGTGGCCTAGTGGTTAAGTTTGGCATGCTCTGCTTCGGTGGCCTGGGTTTGCAGGTTCGGATCCTGGACGTGGACATATACCACTCATCAGCCATGCTGCAGCAGCGACCCATATACAAAATAGAGAAAGATTGGCACAGATGTTAGCTCAGGGCCCATCTTCTTCAGCAAAAAAAAAATTGAGTAGTTGAGACAGCCCCTCTCCTTCTCCCAGACTCACACTTGTCTGCTTCAGCCTTTGGTCATTATCCCCAGATATTGAGCAGGAAATGAGACAACACCTTTCACAGAACACAGTGTCTACAGAGAAGTGAAATTTGAATTTTGTCAGATCAGAAAGGCGATCAGTCGCCACTAGCCATTTCCTGTACTAAATTCTCTTTCATCATGTTCTGTTAAAACAGGCAGCCAAGAAAACAGGGTTCTTTTTCCTCTTCCCACTGAAGGTTCAGCCTAAGTGCTTGGAGAGAACATTTTGTTCCAAGGGCAAGAGCTGTCATTCCCCAGCATTAGAAATGTTTAAACATCTGTGGGCTTGTTTTTACAACAACCAGCACCAGACTGGACAGCACCAGCCGTGGGAAACTCCCCTTCCTTCTCCTTCCCTCTCACCCCTCTTTCCTTCTTTCCTTTCCAAGTCCATGCTGGTGGAATGAGGAGGATTAGGCATCCACAATGGATGGACGAGAGAAGGCTCTGGATGGAATGATTGGGCTTCACGTCACATTGAGGTATTTCTCATCCTACCTTGGAAATGACAAACCACTCCAATCAAAATACTCCCTACTCACGGGAGGCACCTCAGTTTTGTTGAGTGAAAACCAATAAACCTCAGTTTTGGCGTCCCTCCAAACTCTACTAATGTTTAGGTCCCAGACTCCTAGTAGAAGACTGACTCCAAGATTTTTCCCTTTAGGGGAACACCGGTGGGGTGAGGGCCTAGGCTCTGGAGGTGGGTGGTTTTGAGTTCAACTCTGACTCGGCCATGTTCTAGCCATGTGATCTCAGGCAACCTGGGATTTTTACATCTCTAAATCTGTTTTCTCGTCTGTTAAATGGGCATAATAGTATGTGTTATATAGGCTGTTAAGTGGATTAAATAAAATAATATGTATATACAATGCACATGGTACAGTTCCTTGTTTAATGGTTGTGAAATGATATATGAGTAGAACTAAAATTATTATTTCTGTTAAGAGGGTTTTGTGCCAAGCTATATTGTTGTGTCCTTTAAGCTCACTGAAATGTAAGATACCAGTAAAGGTAATTGTGGCATAGACCACTAGTTGTCAATCCTAATGTTTGCTCTCAGGCACTTCCGTAGTAATAGAACTCCTGCCTTTATCTGGGCACATGGCTGCCTGGGATAAAGACTACATTTCCCAGCCTCCTTTTCAGCTAGGTATGGCCATGTGACAAGGTTCTGGCCAATTAGATGTGAGTGGTGCTTACAGGACAGCTTCTAGGAATCTTCCTGCATAGAATGCTAGAATTCTAGTAACTTGTGTCTCTTCTTATTCCCTTACTCCATTATGCTGCCCAGAATGTGGATGCGATGGCTAAAGTAAGGCCTAGAGAATGAGGGATATGTCCCAGAGATGGCAGAGCAATGACCTAGAATGAAGCTGGTTGCTGAGGATTTCATGGAGCAGACCCCCAGCCCGTCCTGCAGAATTTACATGAGAGAGAAATTAACATCTATTTCATCTGGTACTCTGTTAATTGTGACCAATTTTCTTTACTGAATCAGGAAAAAAAAAAAAACTGACATTAAATGAATGTTCCAAAACTTACAAATCCAGATGAATGCTGACCTTCAAAATAATCACCCTCTCTCTACCATAGAGTCATATAAATTTTCCTAAAATATATATCTTGATCAGACATTTATAAACATTTATCAAACATTCATAAATTCTTCTTTTGGAATTACCTTCAAGGACACACACACACACACACACACACACACTAATTTGGCTCCTTTATGAGATCACACTTTATTTTTGACACCCAGGTGGTATCAATCAGTCTAAGCATCCATTTCATTCACCCAGCTCATTTCTGGGTGATTCTCAATTGTTTCCCAAAAGCAAATATACCCTCAAAAGATATACATCATTTTGGTATATATATTCAATGGAATACTACTCAGCCACAAAGAAAGACAAAATCGTCCCATTCTCAACAACATGGATGGACCTGGAGGGTATTATGTTAAGCGAAATAAGACAGAGAAAGACAAACACCGTATGATTTCATTCAAATGTGGAAGATAAACTAACACCTGGACAGAGAGAACAGTTTAGTGGTTACCAGGGGGAAGGGGGCTGGGGAGTGGGCACAAGGGGTGAAGGGGCGCATCTATATGGCGATTGACAAATAACAATGTACAACTGAAATTTCACAATGTTATAAACTATTATGACCTCAATACAAAAATCTGTTAAAAGAAAAAAAAGATAGTCATCATTTATCACCATGGATCTTTCATACGATGTTCTATTGCCACCAAAGTTGGTTCCGAAAGAAGAATCCCTAGGAGTTTTTGAGCAACAATGGAATCATTCAAGCATAGCACCTCTGCCACAGGCTCCCTACATGGGAAATTTGTTCCAAGGTAAACATTCTCCTATCTTTGTTTCAAAATTGCTTTCACTGTTTATGTCATGCCCATAGGACCGACTGTTTGCTGAAGAATTAGAGGTCATGGTTAAAGTTGTAACCTGAAATTGATTACTCTGAACAGGAGGAAAGAGTTGTGTGTAGGTCCTTTGTTCAATCTTTTTGCTACTTCTCTGCGTTGATTTCAGAGATTGGGTAGCGGTGTGTTTCTGTTCTTACTCCCCCAGCTGTCGGAGCAGCAGATGAATAGATTCCTTGTAATTGAAGCTGCCAGAGGCCGCGCATCAGCAGAAGTCACTATGGGCTCCGACCGGTTCTACCCGACGTTCTTCCCAACTCATAATTAAAGGAAGACGACGTATTGATCCCAGAGGTAAATAATACCAGGCACGCCCCAAGGGAAATCAATCCACCTTGCTACCCCAGAGCAGGATTTAGAGATTCAACGTGTTAGAATAATCTGTATTGTGCTGTAAGGTTGGAATATGGGCCTGGTTTCCTCCTAAGCTTAGCCTCTGAAAAGGGGACAGATAGAAGACCAAACAGATAATCAGTCAGTTCAGGCAGGGCCTCAGGAAACAGATCTGCCTTTCCCACCTTTTTGGCAGTGTTAGGGAGATTCTGAAACTTTCCAGGAAACAGTCAGAGGCGACGTCCAAAGATCACAACGATAAAAATCCTTGTAGAATCCCTGTGACAAAACCATACCAGATTTCAAGCCGTCTCTGGGAAAGGGCGTCCCACCACTCAGCACTGAGTGCTCCATAAAAGTATATATAAATCCCTAGATGTTTCCTATTATCAGCCCAGCCATGATGGAATACGTTCCAGTGTATGGGCATGAACACAAAATCTTAAAATTCTTCCTGCTTGTTAAGTTAACACATGACCCCTGGGGATTTTTCTATCTATTCTGTCTCCTTCTCTACTCGGCACAACAGTTGAACCTGGGCTGGCCCGCGACATTTCAGCCAGGCGCCCCAGATGACCCACTAGTGAGAAGATCTGAGCAAGAGCTTTGCCTCTTTGTCTCACCCTAAAGCCTTCCTCGCTCATGGAGGATTCATTCCCAGCATCTTCCTCTTTGAGGTGCAGAAACCACTGCTGAGAACTGGGGTGGGATGCTTCCTGACTCGTTTGACTGGGGAGGAGACCCAACCCAGGGGAACCGGCGAGGTGAGAGAAAGTCACATTTGTCAGCAAAGAAGGACACTCGCTCTCTGCAGTGTGACCTCTGTCCATCCTCACCTGGCCTCACGCTCACCTTACCCCACCTTCAGAGCCATGTAACTGAGCATCCCTGAGGCCACCTGCCACTGCCTTTCGCTGATCCTTACAGAAAACAAAAGTGACACAGAGGTAATGGTGGCACAGGCTGAGGATAATGGAGATTTCCATTTTTGCATTTTTCAAATTTTTTTGGGTAAACTTATTTGAATTTAAATACTGAGGACAAAAGTAGGCAAGACATCTGTACTAGACACACAACAGTGGAAGAAGTTTTTCTCTTCCCAAGGCCGCTGCTTATAGTAGCAAAATCCTGGAAACATTCTATATGTTCAAAGACACAAATTTCTAGAACACCACGCAGCTATTTACAACGTTTTTGTAAAAGAATGTTTAATGACACGGGAAAACAAAATATTGTGAAATCAAAAAGAGCAGAGTACAAAACAGCATATACAGCAAGATCCTATTTGAAGCATAGATAGGAGATAGGATGTTCGCAGTGGACTCTCTCTGTCTGCTTTGACTGAAATGTAAGACAACGGGGCTGCGATGGATTGAATATCTGTGTCCTCCCCAAATTCAAACGTGGAAGCCCTAATTCCCAGTGTCATGGTTGGAGGTGGGGCCTTTGGGAGGTAGTTAGGTTTAGAAGAAATCTTGAAGGTGGAGCCCACATGATGGGGTTAGTGCCCTGATAAGAAGAGGAAGAGGCCAGCCTGGTGGCGTAGCAGTTAAGTTTGTGCACTCTGCTTCAGTGGCCCAGGGTTCACTGGTTTGGATCCTGGGCACAGACCTATGCACCACTCATCAAGCCATGCTGGGGTGGCGTCCCACATAGAGCAACTAGAAGGATGTACAACTATGGCATACAACTATCTACTGGGGCTTTGGGGAGAAGAAAGGGAAAAAAGGAAGAAGATTGGCAACAGATGTTAGTTCAGGGCCAATCTTCCTCAAAAAGAAAAAAACGTTTAAAATTATAAGCTAATCAACATTAAAAAAAAAAAAAAAGAAGAGGAAGACACTCTCTCTCTCCACTTTTGTGCACCGAGGAAAGGCTATGTAAAGACCCAGAGAGAAGGTGGCCATCTATAAGCCAGGAAGAGGGCCTCACCAGACAGCGAATCTGCCGTGACTTTGATCTTGGATTTCCAGCCTCCAGAGCTGTGAGAAATAAATGTCTGTTGTTTAAGGCCCCCAGTCTATGACAGTTTGTTATAGCAGCTGAGTAGACTAAGACAGGTGTCAACTACTTAAAATCTGGTTTTGTGATGCTTAACTCCAAAGAATTTTCTTTAGAGGCAGTAGTTAGTGTGTGGAGTCCCCCACGGCCCTCACCGTGTAAAACAGGGTTGTTGGTGCCTGCCCTCCAGTCAGCGCGGCCGCTCCAGGGCACTCTGTATGTGTCCCTTGCAGTTGGTGGGACACAGTGGACTGGAGTCTGACACGTGCTCGAGAAAATCTTGAGAGTGAGAGACCCCGCCGTCAGTGTCAGCAGAGTAAAGGGGGGCTGCCACCCTGCTGTTGAGGGACAAAGCTCTGCGTTGTCGAAGGCCCAGCTAAGGGCCTCAGGGGAGGGTACAGGCTCAGTGTCAGCCTGGCCCTGGCCTAAAAGGATCATGTAGGGGCCAGCCCGATGGCACAAGTGGTTAAGTGCACACGCTCTGCTGCGGTGGCCTGGGGTTCACCGGTTGGGATCCCCGGGCGTGCACCAACGCACTGCTTGGCAAGCCGTGCTGTGGCGGCATCCCATATAAAGTAGAGGAAGATGGGCATGGATGTTAGCCCAGGGCCGGTCTTACTCAGCGAAAAAAAAAAAGAGGAGGATTGGCAGATGTTAGCTCAGGGCCGATCTTCTTCACAAGAAAAAAAAAAAAGGATCATGTACACAAGCACGGCCTGGAGGGGAGGCAGGCCTCCAACAGAGCCAGTCCAGGTGACAGTTGGCCTCTGAGAACATGGCCCTGGGGGCCCCGCTATGAGGCCAGCAGGAGAGCATCACCTCCGGTGGGGGATCTTGCAAAGACCCCCACCAGGAAGGAAGGAGCCAGCTTGACTCGCTGTCCCCGCAGAGGACACCCCCTGCCCAGACCAGGGCCAGCCAAGCACTGTCCTTACTGCCCCTCACCTCTTTCCCTCCCTCGAGCTCCAATGAAGCTGTGTCACACAACAGGATGGGGCAGATGGCTGCGGAGAAAGGAGCTGGCAGAGCAGAGAAACGAGAAGCACTCATGCCCCCCAGCTTGGGAAGGAGGAGGTTCTAATTTTGAATGGAAGTTTGCAGGTGATTTGTTTTTAAACATTTTTAAAATTTATTTCATAGGATCAGACTCTGCTTTGGTAACTAAAGTGACTGATAGACATTTTTTGAGATTTAAGAGTGAGCATCGGGCCTGCTCAAAATTTCACCCAGGGGCAGGGACAGAGCCAGCACTACAAAGTAGGTTTGCAGGAGCAGGTGAAGAAAAATGAAAGGGGCTTTCTGATTGTACTCCGTGAACTTGCTCTTTCAATGCCGCAGTTGCGTGCATTTATGCAAATGCAGAAGAAAAAAGACTGGAAGGATATTGTAGTGGTCTAGGCCCAGTCAAGAGATAGAAACCACACAGTAAACCAAACGGGGAAGTTTAATGTGAAGAATTATTAATTGGATAAAAGATATAAGGAAACACTATATGGTATCCCAGGGCTGAGGGAGAGAACCCAGCCATATTAGTTTGCTTGGGCTGTGCTACGGTCTGAATGTTGTGTCCCCCCAAATTCATATGTTAAATCCTAACACCCAAGGTGATGGTATTAGGAAGTGGGGCCTTTGGGGGGTGATTATGTCATGAGGGTGGAGCCCTCGTAAATGGGATTAGTGCCCTTATAGAAAGAGGCCAGAGAGATTTCCCCGCCCCTTCCACTGTGTGAGGATACAGCGAGAAGGTGCCAGCTGTGAACCAGGAAGAGGGCCTTCACCCAAATGCGACCATGCTGGTGCCTTAATCTTGGACTTCTCAGCCTGCAGACCCGTGAGAAATAAATTTCTTTTGTTTATAAGCCCCCCAGTCTGTGGTATTTTGTTATAGCAGCCTGAACAGTCTAAGACAGGCTCCCATAACAAACTACCACAGACTGGCAGGGTTGTTTTCTTCTGAGGCCTCTCTCCTTGGCCTGCAGACGGCTGCCTCCTCCCTGAGTCCTCACGTGGTGGTCCCTCTGTGCAAGTCTGTGTCCTCATCTCCTCTTCTTGTAAGGACACCAGTCACATTGGATTAGGGCCCACCCGTGTGACCTTGTTTTAAGTCAATCACCTCTATAACAGCCCCGTCTCCAAATACAGTCACATTCGGAGGTCCTGGAGGTTAGGACTTCAACATAGGAATTTAGGAGGGGACATAATCCAGCCCATGACACCAAAGAAGGACAAACTGTGAAGGGGTTCAGAGCTCCTTGGAGAAGGTATGGTTTGGCCACCAGAAAGCAGAGACGTTGGTTGGTTTAGCCAGGCCTGGGCTGGTCTGGAGCCTCTGGACAAACCACAGACAGCCTTCCAGAGGACCGGCGGGGAGCAGGTGATCAACAACTGGCCGTGGGGGCGGGCAGTGGGAGGCCGGCTGGCAGGGGCTGTGGAGGGGGTGCTGCTCGGCTTGCGCCCCCGCCCCCTCCCCTCCCAGGCCCCAGGTGCACAGCGGCTTTGCTTTCCCTGTCGATACGGCTGCAGAGAAGTTATTGCCACACTGAGGCTGCAAGATCTCAGAGGGACCGTGTTCCCCGTCAGGGACTGGGGCTGGTTCCACCAGACGTCCTTATGCCTCCACTGTCGACCCCGCACCCCTGCCCCAGCCCTCCTGCAGGGCCCCTCCAGAGCCCTCTCCTGGGAAAGCTTAACACTGTGCTCACTTTAAAGGAAGTCCATTGTTTCTCATAGAGTGCATTTTGAAGAGTGCATTCAGAGCTGAGAGGCAATAAATTGATAACTGACACAGATAGGCATGATGAAAAGTAATAATGCGTGCAAGAGCTGCCCACTTCACATTAGTTTATTTACTCACTTATTCCACAGAAATTTATTGTGTACCTAATATGTGCCAGGCGCTATTTAGGAGCTAAGGATGGACAGAGCAAGACGGACAGAGGTTCCTGCTCTGCTGGACCATACATTCTGGTGACGATCTGCCCACTAAACATGACTAGCATCCTGGGAAGAGTCCTAAGGCATTGGAACCTGGAATTTAAGTCCCAGCTCTGCAAATATCTAGCTGGGTGCCCTTGAGCAAGTGACTCAGCTTCTCTGGTCCCCAGTACCCCCACATCCCTCTGTCCCCATCTCTACAGCACCATAGCATACTCGTTCCTTAATGCCGGCCTCTCCTTCCTCACCTGTCAACTCCTAAGGGGTGGAGATCTTTACAATGTTGTGTTTCCAACCCCAGCACCTGGCCGTCTCCTGTCCAGATGTCACTCGCTGCTCTCCCAATCTCAAATGTATGTGTTCACCAGAGGGATATGTTTAGCAAGCCAATTGGACCTTGTCGCTTCCCTGCTTAGTTTGAAATGATTCCCCACAGCTTCCAGGAATCCTCTGAGGCTGGCCTGCAAGATTCTGGCCCCTGGGTGGCCTGAAGCACAGCCTCTGTCCCTCTTCCCCAGATCACCCTCCATGTCACCCTTCCCGGAAGCACCCCCTTTACACACAGGAGGATCCCGTTCTCTGCTCTGTGCTAGCCCGCTGTGTATCAGGCAAAGTCCCATGGATTCTTTAGACTCATCTTAGCCGCATCTTCCCTGGGAAGCCTTCCTTGCCTCTTACTTCTCCCCAAGAGTGTCCTTCTCTGTGCTCTGCTGGCAGTTTTTGCACATCTCCAGCAGAGCCCCATTAATCGAATAACAGTTTATTAGTGGTCCGTATCTGCCACCTGACTGGACAGTTGAGGACAAGACAGAGTGACCTGCTTGACCTCTTCCTCAAGTCAGTGTCATCTACAAAAAGAGCCTGTTCTAGAATCAAAGAGACTTAAGGGACGCCACCAGATGTAGCACACCAACAAAGGTTGGACAAAGTAGCTCTTAAGCACATTTTGGGGAAATTGGGGAAAGTTGACTATAGACTGGATATTAGATGATACAAAGAAACAATTCTAGAAATGTGTAGATGGACTGTTATGTTCTTATTTGTTAATATTCCTAAATTTGGTGGAGGAGTGTCATGATGCCTGTAATCTACTTGGAAATACATCATAGAACAGATAATATGGGTAAAAAAATAAAATAGTTCTCGAAAAAAATCGAGGACGTGGATTCAGTCTTTTTGCTTTTGTATCTCCAGCTCCCACGGCAATGTCTGGCCCGTAATGGATGGTTACAGAATTTAGGTTGTCGAATTAAACACGAGCAAAGGCCAGAAGGTAGAAAAAGGTACGTATGGTGTGTTTCTGGTATGGTGTGGAAGTGGCTCTCATCAGGAAGAATGAAAAACGGAATTCACAGTACTAAATTTCAGAGGGCCTACCATGAGGAAAAGGGGAGCTTAGACTTGTTGGGGAGGGCAGGACAAGGAAATGAGAAAATGGCATGGGGTTGAACTTGGAGTCACTCCTACACAGTGAGGCCATAGAGAGTTGCACAGATTGTGCACTGCTCAAGGGAGCCACCTTAATGGGTTGTGATTAGCTGCGTGCCCAGAGGAGGAGAGTTTTTCTAATTTTCTCTTTGATATGGGTTAGTGGCAGCCCTGTTCCTATGTTTGTGGGCCTTGAGGAAGAAAAGGAGAATTAGGGTGACCATCTGATGTGCCTGGATTTCCCAAGATGCACCCATGGGACAGTCGTGGGCAACTCTAGAAGGTTGGTCATCCTAAGGAGAGTGCAACAAGGGGAAGAAGAAAGAGGTTAAGGGAGATGGAAGTGAAGACGGAGAGACACGGAAACCAGGGGGCAGAAGGAGGTGAGCGTGCAGGCTGATGTTTTCTGAAGGGGCGGTTTCATCCGATGGTGAATGCGGAAGCCTAATTTCAGGGAACCAGAGAAAGGGAAAGTGGCCACGTGTCTGAGAAGTTTGGAACCAAAGGTGGGAGAGACTTTGGCTGATGGTCCAAGAGGGCAGCCAGGATGCAAATCCATGTGTACTTTAGACACAGCTGAGGAAGCCAGCGAAAAGGGAGAGATGCTGGTGGAGGAGGAGCTCCTCGAGACCAGGGAGACGAGCTGTAGGGGAACATGATAGCAGTTGGACAAAACAACAAGCGGACGCCCCACACTGGACTCCCATGCCAGTTCCCCTGTGCACACGTTCATCAGTCTTGTGACCGGCTCTCTGGACATCCTGCTATGGCTGTTGTTCCCTCGTCCCCTCCGCTGCCACTAATAGTCCCCAACTGAGGACCAGTTTGTTTTGTTTGATTTAACTGCTATGATGGTTAATTTTTTTTTTTGGTGAGGAAGATCAGCCCTGAGCTAACACCTATTGCCAATCCTCCTCTTTTGCTGAGGAAGATTGGCCCTGGGCTAACATCTGTGCCCATCCTCCTCTACTTTATATGTGTGAGCGGTGTGTAGGTCCGTGCCTGGGATCCGAACCTTCAAACCCCGGGCCACCAAAGCAGAGTGCACCAACTTAACAATTACACCATGGGGCGAGCGCCAATGATGGTTAATTATATGTGTCAACTTGACTGGCCTAAGCGATGTGCAGAGAGCTGGGGAGAATTAATTCTGGGTGTGTCTTTGAGGGTGTTCCTGGAAGAGGTTAGCATTTGATTCAGTAGACTGAGTAAAGAAGACCCGCCCTCACCAATGTGGGTGGGCATCAGCCAATCCGTTGGGGGCCCGAATGGAACAAAAAGGTGAAGGAAAGGTGAATCCTTGCTCTCTCTTCTTGAGGTAGGACATCCATCCTTGTCTACCCTCAGACATCGAAGGAGCTCCAGCCTTCAGACTCTGGGACTTAAGCCAGTGGCTCCCCTAGTTCTCGAGCCGTTGGACTCAGACTGAATTACACCACCAGCTTTCCTGGTTCTCCAGCTTGCAGAAGGCAGACTGTGGGACTCCATAACCGTGTGAGCCAATTCCTATAATAAATCTCCTCTTGTTTATGTTTCTGGTGTCAGGAGACTATTGATCTCAAGGTCATATTTGCCGTAGTGGCTATCTGCAAACAATTTATTTTTTTAAAATATATTTCTTCCTGCTACACGGCTCTGTAAATCGGCAAACGGCCTACCTTGTCACCTTGCAGACGTTATGCTAAGTGAAATAGGCCAGTCACAAAAGGACAAATAGTGTGCTTATATAAGATACTGTCTTAGTCAGTTCAGGCTGCTGTAACAAAATACATACACCAGGTGGCTTAAATAATGGAAATTTATTTCTCACAGTTCTGAGGGCTGGCAAGTCCAAGATCAAGGTGCTGGTGGACTCAGTGCTTGGTGAGAGCACTCTTTCTGGTTATGTCCTCACATAGAGGAGGGAGAGAGAGCAAGCTCTCTCGTGTCTCTTCTTATGAGGGCACTAATCCCATCATGAGGGCCCCACCTTCATGACCTCATCCAACACGAACCACCTCCCAAAGCCCTCTCCTCTAAATACCATCACGTTGGGGATTAGAGTTTCAGCATATGAATCTTGGGGGACACAAACACTCAGGGCAGCAGGTAGCCAGAAGAGTCCAATTCACAGAGACAGAAAGTAGAATGGTGGTTGCCAGCAGCTTCTGGGAGGTGGGAAGGGGGAGTTAGTGTTTAATGGGTACAGTTTCAGTTTGGGAAAATGAAAATGTTCTGGAGATGGATGGTGGTGATGGTTGCACAACAGTGTGAATATACTTAATGCCATTGAAACATACACTTGTTAAAATGATAAATTTCATGTTATGTATATTTTCCCACAATAAAACAAAAGAGAGTCCTTGTCAGAATGAACTAAATGTTTAAATTTTTGTGAAACTACCCAGAGCATGGAGTTACTGTCACTGGCTGATAACCCAACTTCCAGAAAGCTCAGGGTCCTTGTCCTCCCCAGCTGAGTTTGTCCCTCCCCATCCATTGGAGAGGATGGCCACTTGCCCACCCAGGGGTTCCCGCCTGATGCAGTCACAGACAGGCCTAGGGAGGAGGGGGGCCACTCAGGGAAGTTCTGAGTGTCCCCTCAGGAGGGCCAGGCAGGAGTTATTACAAACAGCACACAGGGTAGGAGTCCATTTCTGTGTGGGTATCTAGGTTCACGCGTATGTGCACGCACATGTGTGGACACCTGTGCCGATATGGGTATAGGGATGCAGACAAATCCTAGTTGGCTAAGCACCGAAATGGTAATATTGATGTTTTTTCTAAGTAGTAAAGTAATTTATTGTCTGAACCTTTTATTAAGGGGCGTATCAACTTTTTTGTTTTTGTTGTTGTTGAGGAAGATTGGCCCTGAGCTAACATCTGTGCCCGTCTTCCTCTACTTTATGTGGGACACCTGCCACAGTGTGGCTTGTTGAGCAGTGCATAGGTCCGTGCCTGGGATCCGAACCTGCGAACCCCAGGCCGCCAGAAGCGGAGCATGGGAACTTAACCACTATACCACCAGGCCAGCCCCTCAACTTTTAAAGAATATATTTAAAAATTTTGAATTATGAAATGTTCCAGATATGTAGAAAAATACAGAGAAAAATATGACAAAACCTACACGTCCACCAAATATATTGTCATATTTGCTTCAGATCCTTTTTTTAAAAAACAGAATTAAAATATTACAGATAGGGTTGGAACCCTCTCCTATCCCATTGCCTCTCCCTCCAGGGAAAAACCACAATCCTGAAATTGATGTGTGCTCTTATATTTTCATGCATGCATCTCCGTTAACAATATAGCATATGTATTTTTGTGTTTACAATTTAATATAAATTAATTATATAATTAATTATAATAAATTCATTTATAATTTAACTAGATGTAATTATAATCAACATGATCATTCATAATTAACATAAGTTAATTCTACTGGATGCATAATTTTGTCTCTGGCTTTTCGCCTTCATTATACTTTAGTGATTTATTCATATTGACACACGTAGATCTGGTTCATGCATTGCAACCACTGTGTATTATTGGTTATAGTAATTATTGGTTAAAGCAACCACAATTTGTTTCTCCCATTTCCTGTTGATGGATTAGGTCGTTTCCAATTTCTGACTATCACAAACAATGCTGCAGTGAACACTGAAATACACATATCCTTGTGGACATGCGCAAGCATTGCTCGAGGTAGAAACCTGGGACAGGGATGCTGAATTATGCCTTGGGAGCTGCAACTTTTCTGGTCGTTGCCAAGTCGTTCTCCAAAATGGTGAACCCAAGTTTCATCCCATCAGCAGCATATGCCAGTCCTAATTTCTCTACTTCCTACCCCAACGTTTGGAATATCAATCTTTTAATGTTTGCTAATTGAATGGGTGTGAAATGGTACCTCATCGTTGGTCCCAGTGCATTTCTCTGGTTACTTGTGAAGCTGAGCGTTGTCTTATAGTCAATGGCCCTTTGAATTTTCTCTCCTGTTACTGCTGTGTTTTCATATCCTTTGCCCACATTTCTATTGGTTTTTTTCTTGTTGGTCAATGGGTTGGATTGGCTTAGGAAATAATAAAGTGGTTTCCATTTCAGGAGAAGAAAGATATTTCCAAGTAGTTTCCAAAAATATAAGGAAATAGTCATTGACATCTTTCTGTCATTCCTGGACTATACCAGCACTCCCCTGCCTCAGAGCCTGTGCCCTTGGTGTTCCTGCTGCCTGGAAGGCTCCTCCCTGAGACATCCTCAAGGCTTCATCCCTCACCTCCTCCCAGGTCGCCTGGGGGGGGCCTTCACCAACCATCCTAGTCAAGGTTACAATCCTCCCTTGGGCCCCAGCTCTCCCTGGCTACCCCTCCGATTTTATTTTTCTGTGGAGCACATATTGCCATCTGCCATATTTTCTTGTTTATGGTGTGTTAAAGACTGCCTTGAATCTTTAACACTTCTCCCGTTGCAAGATGGGTTCTAATGCCCTCCTCCTGAATCTGGCCTGGCCTTAGTAACTTATTTGCTCAAGGTCACACAGCTAGTTAGCGGCAGAGCTCAGGTGCAAATTCCTGCCGACTGGCTTGGGAGTCTGTGTGCCCAGCCTCTGCATGGCTGCTGCCTCCCAGCCGGCCCCCAGAATAAACCAGGCGACTATGTACTCAGGGTGTAAACACCCCGGGAGGCAGGAGGGATTTTTGTTGAGCACCAAACTTCTTCAGAGAAAACAGAAATTAAATTCAGACAAGATGTGAAAGCTTGGATACAAAAAGGAATAGAGGAGGCCAGAAGGATCACCTCTCTCTGTGGGTGTCCAGACCTCCTGACATCTAAGGTTTGGGTGTAAAATGGTATATAATATCCTCTGTAATAAATCTGGAATTAACTCCTAAAAAACTAAGACACTTGTGAAACAGAATATTCTTTTAAGATAGATTTCTTGGTAGAGTTGAATCTATTTGTTTTGGGGTTCCAGTAAGCTTAGTGAGTTTCTTCAAACTGTAGACTTTGTGTTTTCCATTGTGTGTATGCAGATTTTGGAAAGAGTTATTTTGTCTGTCCTCTAAGATGTATAACTTGAATAATTTCTGTTAAAATACCAATGGATATGTACTGTTCATAGGGGGAGCCCAGAAACTGCTTTCCTCCTGTGTCAAAAGACCCCTGACGTCTAGGGTGTCTGGAGAGCCCAGCCACTGGCCTCTCCCCGGCCACAGTTTCCTCACTGAGATGGTTACTGGGTTTGGGAGTTTGGGGAAGAGTTTCTTATTTGGCCTCATTCCTATGCTCACCAGGCTGTAAACTTCCAACTCTAGTTCATGTGTGCACGAAAGAACATCTTTTCAAACCTCAAATGTAACTTAGAGAATTATCAGTTTTCCCAGAAAGGGAAGTTGTTTGTGGGTAAGGGGGGCAGAAGGTTGAGATTGTGGTTTCTAAGATTCTAAAGTTGCAAACAGCTCCCGGACCCAAAGCAGCGGGGAGCAGATTTGGAGCCTTGGTAGTGACCCAGTGAGATGTCTGTCACACAAAAGGATGGGAGCGTCTGAAGCTGACCCAGAATTTTGTTTAATTCATGTTAATTAAAAAGAGACTTCCCTGAATGAAAATCTACATTTCGTCCAGAGCAACATGTATCTTAAAGTTCTGAACTTTTGACACTATATATGAGTGGGCTCATATTTCAACCCTGCCACTTCTCGCTATTCCTATACATCCTCCTTATTGTGAGTTGTATGTGCAAAAATCTGCAATTTAATTTGATAATTATATACCTTGCATCAGAAAACACACATCAAATCTATCGACCTCCCGAGAAAGCCTGCATTTGACTTCTGGAAGTCGTAATTGAAACTGCAAACAAGAACCCTTCCTAACAAGGCATTCCAGATGACTTTCCCCAAGGGCTCTGCCAGCGACCTGCCTCCATTTATCAAATAGTAACGTCTGAATGGATTTTAGTTTTGAGCTGGTGTGTAACAGACTATCTTTCTTTTCACATGAAAAGCATCCCGTTCCTTCTAGTGACTGCAATTACTTTTTGACAGACATATGGTGCGATTGTAGTGAAAGACCCACAGAACCAGCGACTTTGGGATGGGCAGGTGGTGGGTTCCCAGTGCTGAGACTTTGTTTTTGTTTTTCATGCTCCTTTCCTCAGCTAACTTGTTATCTTGATAGAGTAGCTGGGATAATAAGAGAAGTTTATTCACATAGTGGCAAGTTACCCAAGAGATAAAGACTTGGAGGCAGATGGGCAAGAGGATGATAACTCATTCTGGTTGTTCTTTCTGAGACCATGAAGATGAAACACCAGTTGGTATTTTAATTAAAATCAGTAAATCATACACCTTAGAGGACAGACAAAATAACTCTCTCCCAAATCTGCATTCAGACAACAGAAAACTCAAAATCTACAATTTGAGGAAACTCATCTAGCTAATAGGAACTCCAGACAAATCAAATTCTGTCAAGAAATCCATCTTAAAAGCATATCCTGCTCCCCAGATTGTCTTAGTTTCCTAGGAGGTTAGCTCAGAACTCATTACAGAAGATAACATGCCATTTCACCCGCTCATTTTTATCTCTGAGTGCGGGGTCACATTCTGGCTTACCCAGAGTGTATTGTTGGAGTTAATAAGTGAACGGAGAGAAAGCTGTCCGAGCCAATCACCCCCAGCCACTGCCTGGTGGCTTCCCCAGTCAGGACTTACGCTTGTTGGCTTTCAGCTTCTTCTCATCCACGGGAATGAGGTCCAGGTAGTCCAGGTAGTACTCGTAGCTGTAGAGCAGGGCAGAGGCATTGGTCTTGTTGGCCATGTCTGCAGCACATCCGGACTCCTCGGAGCCCTACGAGGAGACTGCCTAGCTGATTTCTGTGAAATCATCCAAGTGTGTCTGTGGGTCTCCAGGCTCAAGGCCTGCCCACTTATCAGAGCTGTTGGCTGGGAGAAAGGTCGGGGGGTGTGCCTGACATCTTCACTATGCAAGTAGAACTTTCCATCCTGCTCCTCTTTGAAAAAACTCCAAAACAAACAGAGCTGCAAGGCAGGAGACCATGTTTCCAGAGCACTCTAGATTTGTCCCTCTGCATAAGGACAGGAAAACAGATACTTGGGGCCTCTGGAAAGACAAGATGCCAGGTAGGGCTGGAAAGGACAACCACTTTTGGTCTTAAATACTTAAAAAGTTAATAAAACCAAAACGAAAGGCTGGTGGTGCCCTTGACTTACATTAAGGCAATTCTTGGTGCTATTAAGCAACCGGCAAGTCACTGGCTTAGGTTCAATATCTGAGGGCAGAAGCTGAGTGATGTTGGCCCTGAACTTGTAACCTCTCTCATGTACACATAGGCAATTAACTAAACCAAAAGAGCCCCCCGCCCCAATTGAGTGCACCTCCCAGCTTGTATCTAAGCTGCCAAGAACCAACAAGTTGGCTGCATTTGTTAAGACTGAAGAGGCTGTTTGCCTGGGCCAAGACCCTACACGAATTGAGCTCTTGGGAAATAGGGCCCCAGGGTTCACCCAGCCCTTGGCTGACGACAAGTGTGACGAGGATTCTTCTGGGTTTCTGTAGGCTCTGACTCCAAGTGATACACTCACTCTTCTAAGAGCCACAGACTCTATCAAGAGAAACATTCTGAATGTTTGGAATGAGCAGGACTAAATGTGAGAAGAGCCCTAGAATTCAGCCATTGAGCTTTAGTTAGGAAGTCAGAATACACAGATTTACGGGCACTTCCCCTCCAATATGCTAACTTTCGAGTGTTCTTGATTTAGCTCTATGCTGCCAGAGTAAAGCTGGGCATTGATAGTGTAGACAGCCAATCCGGATCACTTAAGGCCCTCCGCTGGTTTTGATCCTGTACACCCAGGCCTGTCACGCCTGAGGCATTTCGGGGGGACGGCTTCCCCTGAACTGAACCAAGGCTGTTCAGTTGATTAGAAAGGGAGGGATGAGCCGCTGGGTTTCCACAGTGAGGGGGCAGAAGGTCCACTTGAATGACACTCCCCACACCCTGCACACACCTGTGTACTTCCAGGTGTTGCTGTATATGCCGCTGTGCAGTATACGCTGGTAGAGCGTAGGGGACATGAGCATGGATTCTGGAAGAACTGCCTACTTTGAACCCTGGCTCTACATCTGACCAGCAGTGTGGCCCTGGACAGGTGACTTAACCTTAACAATATTTGCATAGTTTAAAAAGTATCTCCTCTAAGTGATTTTTTAGTTACACAGAAGAAAATGGTAACTTTACTATGAGGAAACCCGGCAGACACCCCCTTAAACAAGTGGTCAAGGTTAACACCATCAGCAATGAGACATAGTGACATCATGTACCCACTGAGAAGGGCAGTCACCTCTGTAGTATTCTTGCTAAAAGGCATAACCTCGATCTAATCATGATAAAACACCAGGAAAAGCCAAATCGAGGGACATGCTACAAAATAACTGACTGGTCTTCTTCAAAAGGGTCAAAGTCATGAAAGTTAAAGAAAACCCGAGGAAATGTCGCAGATTGGTGCAGACTAAAGAGACACAACTTTCACTGTATGTAAATTTTACCTGACCTGTAAACAAAATAAATACTGTTTAAAAAAGGGTCATTTCCAAAAAACACTTAAGTCAGTTGCCTCTTTCTAAAGGATCTATATCTGTAGATTATTGGAATTTACATTTCAGTTTTAAGGAATTATTCTTCCTGAGTACAATGCACCTGGAAGGTGTTACCAAGTTCTACTTGAGTGCCCCAAGGACGTCACCAGCCCTGCCTCTCAGATGCGGAACCTCTTCTCTTTCCTGTGGCCCATCTCCCGAGAAGTGAGGCTGGGACATGAGAAACACATTGAGCCTAACTCTTAAGATACAACACCAAGATTTTGGGGGGTCATTACTCAAGTGCTGCTAGTTTCAGAAGTTTATAGGTGTTCCTAAAGGTCATCAAATTTGTGTCAGTAGGGCCAGCCCTGGTGGCCTAGTGGTTAAGTTTGGCATGCTCCACTCTGTCGGCCCGGGTTTGGTTCCCAGGCGTGGACCTACACCACTCATTGGGGGCCGTGCTGTGGTGTTGACACATACAAAATAGAGGAAGATTGGCACGGATGTTAGCTTGGGGTGAATCTTCCTCAGCAATAAATAAATAAATAAATAAATAAATAGTATAAATAAATAAATGGATTGAAATTAGGAGGTTGGTTGGGGTTTAGGGGAGGATTTTCACATCTTTATGTAACCTTTTTAAAATTGAAGAATTATAGATAAATTTACCTTTTTCTTCTTTTCTTTCTTTCCTCGTGTACTTGTCAGGGCTCTCCAGAGAAACAAAGCCAATAGGAGGATATATACATATATATTACTGGCTTGAGGAGTCAGGGGATAGAGCTTGGGGCAGCAGATATACATACATACATATATATATATAAAATGAGATTTCTTATAAGGAATTGGGTCATGCAGTTATGGAGGCTGAGAGGTCCCACTATCTGCTTTCTGCGAGCTGGAGACCCGGGAAAGCCATTCGCGTAGTTTGAAGGGATGAGAGCCAGAGAGCAGATGGTGTAGATTCCAGTCTGAGTCTGAAGGCAGGAGAACCAAGCAGGGAAATATCAATGTCTCAGCTCAGGAAGTCAGGCAGAGAGCGGATTCAACCTTTTTGTTCTATTCAAGCCCTCAATGAACTGGATGGTGCCCACCCATGTTGGGGAAAGTCATCTGCTTTACTCAGTCCACTGATTCGAGTGCTAATCTCTTGTGGAAACACCCTCACAGACATAACCAGAAATAGTGTTTAAACAGGTATCTGGGCATCCTGTGATCCAGTCAAGTTGACACATATAATTAGCCATCACACCTTCTTTCCTTCCTTCCTTTCTTCCCTCCTTCCTTGTTATATTTTCCAGTTGAACATAATTTAATTTCATTTGCTTGGAATTTTCACTTCTACGTGACAAAATACTCATTGCTAAAATAAATTCCTTGGTCCGATAATAATCTTGACTTTAAAATGCCCATGAAAGTGCGGTGGTAGGAAAACACATTTTAAAAAAAAATTCCCCTTTCGACATTAGTAAGAACTAATACCTCCATGAAGGTCAGCTCTCTGAGATAATAATGACATATTTATATTGACAAATACCTCGTCAATCAACAGACTTGACTGTTGGCATTATTTTTCTTCCCACTTTAATTTATAACCCAAAGTGTGAAGGTGAAGTTGATTTTTCTAGAGTGTTTTCTTTTACAGGAAATGTGCACACTCGTTAGCTATCATTGTGACTACAGATTGAGTACAGGGGAGAAGGTAAAAGGGAGAGCTCTAGAGAGGGAGGGGAACAAACATTTATTGAACAGTGACCTGAGCCGGCCACTGTGTTAGGTGCTTTACATGATTCTCACAATATTATGCCTCAGGTGTGGCGAGCCCCATTTTCCAGGCAGAAACGTGGGATACAGTCAGGTGGGGGCAGCCTCCATGCTCTGCCCAGTACCCCTGGGATCTGCAAACTGGAGTGCATTAGCATCCCATGGCTGCCATAACAAATTACCACAGACTTGGTGGCTTAAAACAACACAGATTTATTATTTTATCATTGTGGAGGTCAGAAGTTCGAAATGAGTCTTAGGGGGCTGAAATCAAGGCGTTGCCAGGGCTGGTTTCTTCTGGAGGCCTGAGGGAGAATCCGTTTCCTTGCCTCTTCTGGCTTCTGGAGGCTACCCTCATTTGTTGGCTCGTGCTTCTGCAGCATATCACCTTTTCCCCCTGATTCCACTCTCACATCACCTTGTTCTTCTGTCAAATCCCTCTCCTCCTACTTCTTATAAAGATACTTGTGATGACATTGGGCCCCCCCCCAGATAATCCAGGATAATCTCCCTATCTCAAAGTCCTTAACTTAATCACATCTGCAAAGTCCCTTTTTCCTTATAAAGCGACATTCCATATGAAGAAACAGGTTTTTGGGGGGCTTTGTTCAGTTACCACAAGGGGCAAACATCGTCATGTTGTGGGTATACAAATCCTTAAAATAAACACAGCATTTCTCTCTGGAGTGTCCATTTTTGTTCAAGATTTTTGGTATAAAAGTCACATTTTCATATTGAAATAAGCAGAGGTATATAACAGAGTAAATGCAAAATTTGCATGACTTTTTCAAAAAATAAATTTTATCATAGACAATTTCAAACATTTGCAAAAGCAGCAAGAATAGCATAATGAAACTCCATGTAACCATCACTCAACTTCACCAATGATCAAGTCATGGCTAACTCAGTTTCGTCTGTACCTCCATCCACTCCCCCCATTCTGGATGACTGTGAAGCAAATTCTAAATATATCATTTCATCGGTAAATATTTCAGCATGTCTCTCTGAAGGAGGATTCTTTCTTTAAAAAATAAAACCATAATACTACTATCCCACCTAAAAGTTAACACTAATTATTTAATTGCATCAAATATCTAGTCAATGTTCAAGTTTTCCCCTTGTCTCATAATTTCTTGTATAATTAATTTGCTCACATCAGGAACAAATAAAGTGCATGTGTTGCAATTGGTTGATATGACTCTGGAAAATTGTTAAATTTATAGGTTTCTTCCTCCTACACCCTTTTATTTGACCTTGCAATTTATTTGTTGTGGAAATGGGTTATTTGTCCCGAAGAATCTGCCAGTTGGAACCCATGGTGGTGTTAGTCATGTTCCCCATTCCCTGTATTTCCTGGAAAATGAACTTAGATCTGCAGGCTGGATCAGATTTAGGTTCAATTTTTTTGGCAAGAATACCTCAGAGGTGGGGTGATGTTCTTCCCTCAAGAGGCACATAATGTCCAGTTGTCTCTTTTTCTGTGTGATACTACCGGCCAGTGATGATCATTGCCGAGATTCTTTAATACATTTGGCATTGTAAAATGCTGATCTTCTTATTCTATCATTCCTTGTTCACTTATTGGCTGCTATCCTTCTAAAAAGAAAAAGAAAAAAACCAACCTTTCTTCATAAACTATTTGATTACCTGAGGGACAGTTCATATCAAGGTGGAATAAATGTTTGATTTACGTTTTTTGTTTTTTTTTTTCCCAGTTTTCAAAACAATGGTTGGGTTTTCTAGCATTCTCTAACAGGAAATAATAAAAGCTTATTTTTTAATCATTATGAACTCATGCATTTAAACCTATTTGACGTGTTCCAACCCATTACAGCTATGATCTTTACTGATGTGCAAATTTCCTCGTGTTTGGTCAGTGAAAGCCTCTTCATGTTGGTTACTTTAGTAGTTTGTTTTGTTTTTTATAACTTCCTTGCTTTCTGGAATGACAAGATGTTCCAGGCTCATTTTGTATATCTCTTGCCCCAGACCTTGGATTCAGCCATTTCTCCAAGGAATCCTGGTTTTTTTAGTAGCAAATGGTATTTAGCTACCATCGTCTGGGTGCTAAGGGTACTTACTGCTACTGTGTTGGTTACAATGTTTAGGCCTATTCAATGTAGAGAGCTAGGCAATATTTATTGTTTAAGATAAAAACACTATGAGTTTGTACTGATACTTCCAATTCGAAAGCACAACCATAGAGTTTTTACTTAACCTTATCTTTCTTAGCTGTATCTCTCTTCTCCAAAACTTAAAATCCTATTCTCAACAATACTGGCATGATTATTCAATATACAATATACATACAAATAGTCTCAGAATAATAATATCAATATCAACAACATGAACAACATGATTACTGAAAACAATTTAAGATCTTTTATGAGGGGTCCTTAGAGACATGTATATCCTACAAGATATGTGTGTCCTTTTCTATCCTACAAGATATGTATAGTAAAAGTCATGTTTTAAAGTCACCTGAAATAGTTCTTCTCTTTGGAGGTATGCCACCCACTAAATATAGTATTTCAATATTTAGAGATTATTTTAAAATTTTATTTTGTTTTATAATTACGTTAAATATTTACATGATTCCAAAGTTAAATATACAAAATAAGATTTCCTTGTAGAACTCTAGCCTCTATTCCTTTCCTTTCTTCCTGTTACTTTCTCCCAAGTAAGCACTTTTAAGAAAGCTTTTGGTTTATCCTTCAATTATTAAAAATATAAGAAAATACATATGTATACTCAGTCTTTCCTTCTCCCCCCTTTTAGATATGCAATAAAAAAACTATATTTTTTTTAAACCTTGCTTTTTTCATGAAACAATTTATTCTGGAGATCTCTCTATGGCATGTAGATATATTTCTCTTTCCTTTTTACAGATGCATAATGCTGCCATTATGTGGATATACTACAATTTATTCATCCAGTTCCCAGTTGGTAGATGTTTTGGTTGTTTTCAGTCTTTGCTGTTGCAAATAGTGCTGCAATGCTTTGTGTTCAAGTTTTTACCATATTTTTGCCAGTATAGTTTTGGAATCGATTCCTGAAAGTGTCAAAGAATACATACATAGGCAATTGTGTTAGATACTGCCAAATTCCTTTCCATAAAGGATATAATAGCTTGCATTTCTACTGGTAATGTAGGAAACCACCTGTTTTCCTGGACAATAGTCTATGGAAAGTACATAACAGATTATGTTGTCAAACTTCTGGATTTTATCAAACAGATAGGTGAGCTACTGGTTTTCAGGGTAGTTTAAAAATAAGTGTGGTAGATTCTTTTCATACCTTAAATATTTGCTTTTCTTTTACTGTGACCTCACATCTCACATTTCTTGTTGTAGCACATTTTCGAATAAGAAACAGTATGTTAAACATACATTTTCTTTTTTGTTTTTTCTTTTGTTTTTTTTTTAACATGATAGTGTCTTCCTATTTTATTTTATTTTTTTATTTTTTTGTGTGAGGAAGATCAGCCCTGAGCTAACATCTGATGCCAATCCTCCTCTTTTTGCTGAGGAAGATTGGCCCTGAGCTAACATTCACCCCCATCTGCCTCTACTTTATATGGGATGCCACCACAGCATGGTTCGACAAGCAGTGCCTCAGTGTGCGCCTGGGATCCGAACCGGCGAACCCCGGGCCGCCACAGCGGAGCACGCGCACTTAACCTTTTGCGCCACCAGGCCGGCCCCTTAAACATACATTTTCAAAGCTCAGTTATGTCTGAAAATGTCAACTGTACATGGATCACGATTTGAGTGGGTATATAATTCTAGTCTGAAAATTATTTACAGTCTGAATTTTGAAACTTCCAGCTTCTGAAGTTGAGTTGTTGATGAGAAGTCCAACGTCACTCTGATTCATTTTTCCTCTTCTTTGAAACTCTGGACTCTGAAGGCTGGAGTTCTGCTATTTTACAATGCTAAGTCTGGGTGTGAGATTATTTCATTCTGTGCTGGGCCATTGGTATATCCTTTCCATCTGAGGAGGCATACCTTTTAGCTCTGAGAAACTACAATGTATTATTTCTTTTCCTTTATTTTGTCTTTCCTGTCTATTTGAACCACGTGTTAGTCAGAGGTTGGACCTCCTGGACTATTGCTTACTCCTCTTATCTTTTTTTCCCCACATTTTATATTTCTTAGTTATTTTATTCTTTTTTCTGTGAATTTTCTTCAATTTTACCTTCCAGTTCCTCTACTATGGATGCCACAGTTCCTCAAATCTCTCTAAAGATACATAATTTGTATCTTTGATACTTAAAGTCTTTCTAGAATTATTCCAGATTCAGAAGTCTATGTTGAGTTTAGAGTTAAAAAGGCGATTTATAGGTGTTTGGTATAGGTGTTAAAAACTATTGCTCCCAATTGAGAACTTCCTCTGGTTAAATCCAGAAAAATGGAAAGATCTAGGGGGACACAAAGGAGTGTTTGGAAAGAAAGTGAGGGACTGACTTAAGAATTTTATACTAGAAAGATATTCTTCCCCTAAATGATATTATAATTCTCCAAAGTTAGCCCCCTTGAAAGACTATATTTTGACAACTACAAAGCACTATCAAGCGTATGGTGTTATATTTCAACAATTTGGCGTAGTGATGTGACCACTGTACTAGGGTCCAGAGACCTAGGTTCTAGACTGGAATTTGTGTATTAGGACTCTTGGTAGCAAGTGAGAGAACCCCAATTCTAACCAGCTTAAACACCAGTGGGGTTTAAAAAGAATGTGATGTGAGGGGCGCTCACGGAACTGGAGGAGAGCAGTGGAAAGTGGGATGCTGCTGTTACTCTCCATCTCCACCTTGCATCTTGCTTCTCTATGAGGATCCGTGTCATGCCAGGCTGTTCCATGTAGCTGGGGACACGGCTGATGGCAGCTCCAAGATCATGAATCAAGAGGAAAGGGAGAGCAGAGGACCCTTCCTCCAAGCTTTGGCATGAAAAGCTCCAGGGATGGACTCAGACTGGCTCTAGTTCTGTCACCCGCTCACTTAGAACCAATTGCTGTGGCCAGCAAGGCTGATCAGAGATGGGGCATAGCTTACCTGTGGGATGGTGCAAGAGTAGGGTAAGACCTTCGAGATGGGAAGCCCCACTACAGCCACATTGTTGGAGCAGTTTTCCCAAGAAGAGGGAAAGAGTGCTGGACAGATGCCCAGATGCCCACTCATCTCTAATAGGATCTAACTAGATCCTTGACTTTTGAACCACCCCGGCTCTCAGCTTTTCTATTCGTGGAGTGAGATGTGGATTAAGCATCTCTATGATTCCTTCCCAGCTCAAATACGATTTTGCTGAAAATCACATGTTCTTCTTATTCTTTTTTAACTTGCATGAGAATTAAATATCTCTGTTAAAGACCGGAAAATCGTGATTCCACACATTAAATAGGAGTGGGAAAGAGAACTATTTAAAGAACATCCTGCCTCTGAGGATTTTTAAGAAGGTGAAGCATATTCCTGCAGTTATGGTTTCACCCCTGGAATACAGATATAAATATCTACCCACACTTTCCCACAGCACATTTTATCCCCCTAACGAGGGCTCCGATGGTGCCAGAAGGTCCCTGGGGGCTGAGTGCCCAGCATGGCATTCTCTTGGTGCCAGCTGGTCGGGGAAGGCAGTCATGGCGCCATTTGCTCGCAGACATACCAGGAGGAGCTGGACCAAATGGTTCTCAAATGCAGCGGCAGCCCACTCTCTAAATACTAAAGGGGCTGGCTGACTGATTCCGGGGACCTGTAATCACACCTCATTGTCATTCTCATGTGTAAGTGTAAGGAAGTGTGTGCAATTAAAATCTGGTCTATGATTGTAATCAGTAGCTATTAATTTCGATTTTCTCCAATTGCCAGCTCACTTTTAAAAAGCCATAAATGCTTCCAGCAAAACTGTCAAGGTCTCATTCGTTTCTTCTCCCCTTTTTCCTGTTCTTTCTCTCTCCTACTTATATTTTCTTGCTTTGGCTCTATTTCTCTTTCTACTAGTGCTAGCCATTGATATTAAGTCAGACTAGCATTTGTTTGTGAAGTACACCAAGGCTTTTGAACCCAGCCAGAACTGAGGATTGAATCAGGTAGTCTGAGTAACGAGTATGTTGAGCAAGAAGGACTGAAGGATAGAATCAAAATGGAACCTTATTTTGAATTTTGCTTCCTACTATGCCCTTAGAACTTATGCGGTGAGGATAGCTTTCCCAGCGCCCCCGGATGAGGACAAGGGCAATCTGTGTGTGGGGTTCCTTCTGTTTGCCCCTCCAGATCCACCCGCCAACTTGACTTGTATGAGTCACATCAATATGCTTCATGTCCTCTGGATTCCAGCTGGATTTGGGCAATCAGAGCTCCAGCAGGAAATGGGAGGGAGAGATGAGAACAAGGTCCAGGAATTCAATCTCCCATCTCCCTCTCTGTGAGGTCACCTCAGCTGGCTGTGTCCCTTGATGGAAGGGTGATCTTCTTAAGGTGGTCTGCTCTTCACAACTCTCTTTCTTTCCAGGTTCTAGTAACCTCTTCCTCCTGCTTCCCTGTGAGTTACGGGAGGGAGGGTGTCAGCTCCAACGCTGTTAACCTAGGGTCCTGCGCTACCCCTTGAGGTTCTCTCCTACACGCTGTCCACACCTTTCTTCTTTGACACTTTGGAAAGAAACTCTCCCCATATTATCGGAATTGGAGCGTATCCTCTTAGGGAAGAGGCAATTCCACAGCCACTTTAGTTGCAAACAGAATCTCAATGATGGAATGATGGTGTCCAGTCCAAGACATTAATCAACACTGCAATCTTCACTCTAGGAAAAGAATCGCTGTCCTCCTCCCCCAAGTAGGACATGTAGGTGGGCCACTGCCCCTGCTGGGGGTGGGGTGTATGGCTGGCTCTGCTCTCTTCCTCGCCTCACCTGCTCCCTGCTATTTCCATTCCTAGGCTGAAATGGGGGCCAAAGGGGACGGGACAGTTTTCACTTGAATTGGTTCTATTATAACCTGGTTTTGCACCCTCTGGCCTGGCATGGTTAGAACCAACTCTCTCTCCCGGCCCCTCAGAAAATCCCTGCACCCCCACCCCCAGCTGCACACCCATGAACCAGGAAGGTCTCTCTTTGGGCTGGCTGTTCCCCACAGCCCTGGTCCTCTAGGGGCCCTTTCATACTTGGATGCTCACTGCTGGAGAATCTTCATCCTTCCAGGTTATCTTCTTGCGCAGAATTTAAGATTCTAGATGACCTTCCTGCCAGCAAAGTTCATGTCTAGTTGTCAATCTATCTGGCTCACCTTTGTTGTGCCACCAAAACAGCTCAACAGCCCGATTCTCCTGTGGGCCACGGTGTCTGCAAACACCTGGGAACACAAGGCTTTGCGATTGGTTCCTAAGTCTCCTCTCAGCCAGACTGAAGCAAGGGGGCAGATATTCTCCACTTTCTCTATTGGGGAGGAGGATTGGAACTCACGACTCAGCCTGTCTCCAAAGAAATCGTTATGAGGTCATCTCAGTCACCATTTTTCTCCTGTCTTTAATATTCTCAAAATGTGGGAGAAAGTTTAAGGGCAGAAAGGATTAGTTCTCCAATACCCACTCTGAAGATCCCTCCAGATGTCTCTCACACACTTTATGTCATTTTTACCTTATCTTGTATCAGTCAAAATCTCAGTTTTAACATACTGCAACAGACTGTTACGTATGCTTTTAATGGCTAGTAAAAACAATCAAAACAAAACAGTTCAAACTGGCTTCCAAAATAAAGAAAATCTGGTGGCTCACACAACTGAAAAAGTCCAGGGGTCAGGTGCCCAACTTCTCTGTTATTCTCTCAGTGCTGCCCTTCTCCAGGTTTACAAGATGGCTGCCTGAAGCAACCTGGGTATGTGCTTCCTTGTTCATATCCGGGCAACAAAGAGGACATCTCTTACCTCAGCCACTGAACGAGAGTCTTGAGATTTACTCTGACTGGATAACATTCGACAACTTAGGTCAAGTTGTTATCCCAAGCCTATTCCTAATGCTACGGGAGCACCATGAGCTGATTTCCTTAAACCTGGGGTAGGAGCCATCCCTGCACCAATCGCTATGGAAGAGAGTTGGGTTATCCTGACTGGGTTAAACCTCTGGGGACTCGTTCCTAGAATTGGTGGTAATGGTAGTGGAGGTGATGGGAGTTGGACTTAACCTTATTCAAATCTCCTACTTGTATAACTAAGAGGAAGGGTGTGGATGGTTGTTCAGGAAGCAACTACAACCACTCAGTCCAAGGTCATTTTCCTCAAGCATCCCATTTTGTCCCCACACAAAATATGATTTTGTGGGTATCTAAATATTTTATATTCCTAATACAAACATACTTGTGACTATAGAGGAGTTCACTTTGCACTGGGGCAGACTTCTCCATTAGGCACAGTGCCTAGGGCCCACGATATTTTTAGGGCCCCATGAAATATTTTAATTTGTTCTAAACCAGAAAAATAAATGAACTTTTAGGTCAAAGAAATGTTTTAATATATAATATTTATATGTTCATCCTTATAGCAATACAGTTGTAAAATATAATTTTTATCGTTATTGTTATTTTTTATGGAGGAATGGGCCCCCCAAGGCAAAAGTGCTTAAGATGCTGCAAGTCATCAGGCAGCCCAGCTTTGCATTCCTTCTTTACTGAGATATCCCACCACAAAATTTAAGTGTTGCCAGTAGAAACCCAAAGTCTGAGGCAAAGAGATGGTCCTTTGAATTCCAAGGTTACTACCCACTTAAAGAACAGGTGTGGGTTGTATCAACACTGTACAGAGACATTGTGCTTGAAAACAGCAGTCCAGGGAGGTCAGGCTAGCTTCCACAAAAGAAGCAGAAGGAGGGAAGGCAATTCTAAGGGCAAAACAAAAATCTAAAATATTTGAAGCATTTTCTTCTAGTTGGAGGCTAACATAGGCACAGCGAGCTAAAATATTTTTATGCATATTACATCGCTTGATCCTCATAATAACCCCCACACAGTACTGACCCATTTAATCCACTCAGGGAAGGCAAATAGCCTTTCCACATTGTTAGTACCTTGTGGAGGGGTAGGTCAACCCACAGCTCCTGACTACAAAGCTTTTGCTTTTTGCTAGTGGCCAGAGGCACTAAAATTGGATGTAAATTTTTTGTAAATTGTTTATCTGACCAAGCAAAGTGGGCAGTGACTTAGGGCACACCCAAAGGGTCTTTAAGAGCAGACCAAGATCCTTGGGCGTACCATTCTTCCCAGATGTGCTGCCAGGTTGTCGGTGACACAGCTGGTCTGTTCCCCACCAGCCTTTCTCGCCCTAACCTCTAGTGCTTTCAAGTCAGAGGCTGGCTTTCTGGGGCAGCCGAGGAAGTCTGTACTTGCCACCCAGAAGGCATGCTCACTCCGTGCAAAGGCCGAATGGCTCCCAGACCCAGAGAGCAGAGGCACTTCCATGCCTTCCAGCAACACAGCTGCTGTCCACACTCGCTTCTCCAGCTTTTTCGTTGCAGTGCTAGCCTGAGTGATCTGGGGCCCTTTCCTCGGTCTTGTTGGAGCAATAAGAATGTACAAAAGGAAGGTGGGACAGGGTGGCTCCCCAACAACCCCTGCTTTCTCCACCTCGAGAGAGGTGGAGAGTGGCCATATACTGACAGCATCAGCATCACCTAGGAGCTTGTTAGAAAGGCAAATTCTCGGGCCCACCGCACCCAATGAACCAGAATCCCTGAAGACGGGGCCCAGCAATGTGTGTTTTAACCAGCTCCCAGGTGAGTCAGGCACGCTGAAGTTTGAGGGGCTGTAGCATCTCGAGGAGGGACGAGGCCATATAAAGCAGGAGCGTGCCCCAATTCCTCTATCTCTGAGTGGTGTTTGGGGCGGCGTATTCGCTTTAGTAACCATGTGAAGGTCTCGGTGAGGGGTTAGTATTTAGTTTAGTTTGGGGCGCGTAACTTTCTCAAAGACGCCACCCCTCCTATGTAAGGTGCTGAAGCCCCCTCCCACGTAGCTTGGCTGCCCTACCTCGGGCAGCCTCAACTTGCCAGGGAAGGAAAATCTGACGCAGGCGCAGTGATTACCCGGCCTGGCTCAGCCCGACGAAGAGCATGCGCGCCAGCTGATTGCCCGCCGTCCCTCCTCCCCTGGCTCCGCCCCTCAGGCCCCGGCCCCTTCTCGGCCTCCACCGCCTCTCCCCTCCAGGCGCATGCGCAAGGGCGTTTTTCCCGTGGCGCTCCGCGGCGCGGGCGATTTGTAGGTAATGGCGGGCGCTTGGTCGTCGAGCTGTTTCAAAGGATGCTCCTCTACTAGCTGTGCGTGCGGCGACAAGGGCAAGTGGAGCGGCTCCTCGCTGTTAAGCAAGCGGCTCTCGGAGGACTCGAGCCGCCACCAGCTGCTGCAGAAGTGGGCGAGCATGTGGAGCTCCGTGAGCGGGGACGCGTCGGTGGCCGGCGCGGAGAGGACGCGGCGGGAGGAGACGGCGGAGCCGGCCGAGGAGGAGGAGGAGGAGGAGGAGGAGGAGGACAGGCCGCTGGTGTTTTTGTGCTCCGGCTGCCGGCGGCCGCTGGGCGACTCGCTGAGCTGGGTGACGAGCCAGGAGGACACCAACTGCATCCTGCTGCGCTGTCAGTGCGGGCCGGGGGACTTGGGGCCGCCTTCTTCCAGGGGCTCCGTGGGCGGCTCCAGAAGAGGCGGGGTCGGGGTAGGGGGGTGGCGGTGGTTCCTTGAGGCTGCCACGTCGGGGTCATTAAAAGCAGGAAAATCTGAGAGGGTGAGCTGTCCTAGGAAAAGGGGAGAAGGGTCATCCCTGCACCTTGGGCTCACTGTCACGAGTGACAGTTCCTTTTCTGGGGTCCCCGTCCTAGAGGAGCAGCGGATGAATCAGCATCGTTGTGAGCGTTACTCAGAATAAAATGACCAACCAGGTTGTAAGCGTTTGGGGTGTAGCCACTCTGTATTACTCTTCATAGAAATTAGCGGGCTGTTAATTGGTAAATACGTAGTATTGTTAATAATTTATTTAGGAAATGAAGCTTTTCAGCTACCTGGTTCCTGCAGGGAGATGTCGGCGTTGATTTCTCAAGTCTTGTGAGTTCTATCAGCGGAGGCTTTTACAGTCTGAAGTGTTATAATTATAGAGTTGACAGAATACAATGCTATCAAAAAAATTTTAAAAAGAAGGAAACTTGCAGTAAAAGTACCAACAACCCCATCAAAATTAGAAAGAAAGGAGGAAGATAGTAAAAGAGTTAAGGCCAGAGTTCTAGATTTTTTTTAAAATTTTTTGTTTATTGCAGTAATATTGGTTTATAGCATTGTATAAATTTTAGGTGTACATCATTATACTTGTATTTGTGCATAGATTACATCATGTTCACCACCCAAATACTAATTACAGCCCATCACCACACACATGTACCAAATTATCCCTTTCGCCCTCCTCCCTGCCCCCTTCCCCTCTGGTAACCACCAAGCCAATCTCTGTCTCTGTGTGTGTTTATTGTTGTTATTATCTACTACTTAGTGAAGAGTTCTAGCTTTTAATCCTGGGCCTACCAGTTACCTGCATTTTTTCCACTGTTCCCTCGTATTGTTGCTTTCATAGTATTTATTTAGGGGAGTGGTTCACATATATTTTTTCTGAATTGGTGTAAAAATGGCTATTCTTTTTGGACTGGTGGTTTTCAACATGAAGTTTATGGTCTGTCTGAATTCTATGAATATTTTGATAACAGAAATTTACCACCCATTTATTGACGGTTGTGGAATATAATATTGGGAAGAAAGGAGCAGTGTCCACCAGTTACTTGGAACTTTTTGGGACCTCCTGTTTTCTCCAAAATGCATCCGTTCATTAACAATAATTGCTGAGTCCCTTTCAGTTGTTAAACGTAGGCCTAAGAATGTACATTACCCATAGTAATTCATTGGGATTAACCCTTTGCACCTATTAAAGTCAAACAATGCAGAAGGGTGTAGAAATAAAAAGGATTTATTCCCCTGACCTGACACTCTCATAGCCCCAGAGTTCAACATGCCTTATTCTCATTTATACTTCCAGATACACTCCATGCCTGTATGAGCATATATAAAAGAGTAAATTTTTTAAAACACACTTGAGATTATATTATTTATACTGTTAAGCATCCTTACTTTTTTTATTCCACACATATAATCTGAATATTTTCCCATATTTCCCATATCAGTGTATGTAGATAGTATACTTCACGTTTTTAGCAGCTGCTTTGTGTACCTTTAACGAGAGGCAGGCAACATAGCATGGTGGTGGAGGCCCTTGACTGCTTGGGTTTGAATCCTGGCCTGCCACTTAGCTGTGTCTCTTTGGGCAAGCTACTTAGCCTCTCTGTGCCTCAGTTTCCTCCTCTGTAAAATGGGGATAGCACAGGGGGCAGTTAGGTGGATTAAAAGAGTTAATGTGTGTCATGTGCTCGGAATACATAAGCAAGGGCCGCTTAAGCAGTTTGTTTAGTGGCAATGCCGTTCATCCTCCCCATCTGCCCCTGTTGGTAGAGGTCTAGGTTTCCAGCATTGGCGCGGCTAGCACAGCATGTGTTTAGGTTGAGATTTTTGATACAGTAGAAGCCCTTGGTTTTAGTAGGTGAGTTTATCTTGTTTATAGCTTTTAAAAAAACACTATGTTTGGTGTTAAATCTTTCAATTTACTTGTACTTTCTGCTTTTACAGCTTCTTTTCTATCTTTTGCCACATGGGCTCTTTGTTTTGTTTTTATATATAAAAACACTATTCTGTTATTTAGTTTTTCTATACCAGTATTTAAATTTTAAAAACAATCAGCTTTAGACAATGTGATTTAACCACTCCCCCATAAAAGATAAAGAAATGAACTCTTGGATTAATTTTCATGCCCTCCTGACCCAATCGGAGTTTAATTATTTTTACTTTGTCAAGGTTTATAACATTTACATTGTTCTGTAGCCATAGCGTCGTCATTGAGCCTTAATATAATGTCTATGTGAATTTATTTCTCAGCTCTGGGACTCTTATTAATATAAGAAGGCTTATTAATATCTTTTTCATTTCCAAGTTGTTTATTTGATTAATCATCCGTGGTCTCCCCATCCCCAAGGAAACTTCAAGTTTGAGTGTTTGAAAATGTCTTATATGTGTATGTCAACTTGGCTTCATGTACAATTCTGGGGTCATGCTCTTTGCTTTTTCCTGCCACAGGGAGCAGCTAGTGGAAAGGCCTTGAGGCTAGTGTGGCCAAAGAGTAGGATCAAGATAAGATTTAGGGAAGAAGAAAGGGGCCAGAAAATCCAGGGCCTTGTAGGCTGTTCTGCGGAATCGGAATCTGTTCTAGAGAGTGAGGTGTTTAAGCAGGGAAGTGATTTGACCCAGTTTTTTCTTGGAGAAAGCATCGAAGGGAAGAAGAAGCATGGGAGTGAGTGGTCATTCAGGAGCTCCTACAGTCGTCCAAGCAAGAGGAGGTGGTGGTGGTTTTGGGGCTGGAGTGTGATTTGTGAGATAGAATTGACAGGACTTATCAGTGGAGTGGATGTGGGGGAGCAGGATGAGGAGGCAAAGGATCAAGGATGACACCCTGGTTTCTGATTTGAGCAAGTGGGTAGATGGAGGTGGAATTTACCGAGTTAAGGTGGACTGTAGGAGGAGGTGAAACAAGAGTCTGTTTTGGCTATTTTAGGTCTACTGTCCTTTCTTCATTTCCCTCCATCCTCTATCCCTTCCTTTAGTGTGGCCTGGACCTGGATCCTCTGGGAATGTTTCCTCCTCATTCTGGGGTCTAGCTGTGACCCCATCAACATCACGGTCTACGTAAGAGACTTTTGGCTGGATTCCTAAGGATCCTTTCAATTACTTTTAGAAGTGAGCCCTGCGTTTGAGAACTGGAGATGTGTACATTGGCTTTTTAGCATCTTCCTTGGTTTTAATCCCAGTTTTACTGTACCTGGCAGGTATTCTTGATAGTCTATGATTTGAGGTTCTAATTGTTTCAAGTTTTACAGTTGATTGAATTTTCTCCTCTAATTTTATTAATTTTGTTAACGTCACTGGTTTTCTGGGAAGGAAAGGAAATAACTCGTATTCTGCCATCGTTTTCCTGAAGACACCTGTACGTTTAGTTTTGAACCACCCTTGTATGTGTGTGTGGCTTTGAGCTTATTTTTCTGCCCCTCTGAGTTCTAAAATAAAAGTTGACTTCGAAGTTCTCTAAATGTCTGCATGTGTTTTATAATAAAACACGTTAATAAATTGTTACTTTCTTCTCTCTAGGTGTTTCCAGTAATGTTTCTGTGGATAAGGAACAGGTACTATCCAAACGTAAAAATGAAAATGGTTGGTGAGTAAGGCTATATCTCTGTATTTATGTATGTTAGAGAAAATGCTTATTTTTCAAATATAAACTTTAAAAAGCTCATTACCAGTAAGATTACTTGGGATAAAACTTTTTCATGGTAATCAGTATAAAATCAGTCATTCTAATGTATCGATTCTTGAGTATGGTGGCCTCCTTTTAGATATTAAGATGGAACAGTTTCTAAATTTCTAAAGGTGTATTCTGACAATCCCCTTTAGGGTGTTTTCGACTTGGAGCTGAAGAAAATCAAAAATGAAAATAAAAAAAAAAATTTATCATAAGATCTCAGAGCCAAGGGGTGCCTTAGACCTATGCTACCCACCTTTTTCATGTCATGGCACCCATAGAAAATGCTAATATCATACAGACACACATATGTATGGTCTATTGAGGTAAACAGATAAGGCCACTTGGGGCCAGAAGCAACAGCACGGGGGCCCAGTAGCCCCAGGCCCTGTGCTGCCACTCCAAGGGTCAAAGACATACCTGCCTCCCGTCTACTGCAAGTGGCATCCTCAGCAAACTGAATGGGAAGCTCTGCCTTATATAATTGTTGGCTGAAACGCATCTTACTGTTGTATATGAAATAGCTTTAGATGGTACACAAGCGATTAAACAGAAGTGAATAATCATGTATGTTTTTTAATGTGTATTTAACTGGTTTTTCCTTTATAGTAATGCTTGAGTGTCCTATTCAAATAAAGTGTATTTGGGTTTTAGAAAAATGCTGTAAAGGTAGCAGTGCTGTTTCCTCTCTTCATTCTGATTCTGTCATTTGTTGAGGTTCTTACAATCTAACTCATTCCTTGTCTGAAATCACTTGATGATTTCTGGCACCGCTTTCTCATTGTTGTTCAATGATAAGGGTGAATTCTGGCCAAATCTCTGCCAGCTGTGAAAGCAGTAAGATGCTGCAACAGTCGTAGCTGCCATCTCTGCGTTGCTCCTCGAGGTTACTTTAGAAGTATGAATGGCTTTGTCTGTCCTCTTTGCTGTTGTTTAGTTTGATTTTGATAATTCAGGATAAAACAATCTTATCCATTGATCAGTGTATTTTGTATTGTAAGTTTATCTAAGTATCCTTTTTTGGCCGATGATACCTGCGTTAGATGTTGGTAATTGTGTGTGGCAGCCTCGTAATGATTGTGAGGTTTGATATGTAGTGTGGAGATTTCCTGTTCACTGTTGGTAGTATAGATAGGGTTCCCTCTTGAGGTTTACTAAGATGCTTTTATATTTCTAATATGAAAGCCCGTAGAAGCTTAGTGTCTAATCAGTGGCATATTATCTAGCTAATTATATCACCAGTGAGAACTTATAATTTATCAGGCAGTGATCCATTTTGTGCTTTGTTCCATATGTTGCTGCAGTAGTTACAAATGTTTCAGTATCTATAGGTAAACAGTAATGTAATCTATAGTATATTGTTTGAGTCTTGGTTGGCTTCATTTTGCTTAATAGCAGGATTAGCTACTTAGTTATTACAAGTGGCTCACATAACAATAGGAATTACAGTTCTTTTGAAATGATAGCTATCTTTTGTGGTGTATATTACACTATCGTGATCATTACTAGATTTAAATCCCCAGTTATTAACTTGCTATGTGTTGGGACTATAATTTTAATATAGATATTTGTAGAATGGTAAATTTGAACCGGTCAATTTGACAAGGCATCTGGGAGACAGTGGATTCTAAGATGTAAAGAAGACATGAATTGGCCTGGGGAGAGTCTATTCAAATATGCAGAGCCGGAGTTGAGAAGTGACTGGAATGAAGGAACAATCATATGGAGAAATTGGATCGTTAAGTAAAATATTTGTGAATTGCCTATGTGGAACACATCTGTAGTTGAGAGAAGAGTGTTAGTATCAAAGCATAATTTAAAAAAAAAGACAACTCCCACAAATATATAATGAGCACATATGAAAGATTTATTTAACTCATTAACAAGGAAACCAGAACATGGCAAAGCTAGTTTAGAGAGATCTAGTTAATGTCCTACAGGACAATAAAACCTCAACCTTTGGGGTTATCTTTTCTACCAGCAGAAAACATTTGCATCTCTACCAGACTAAAATTATTTGTCACATATCAGTCTTCTTTCTATAAGTCATCATCTAACTTGACAGCGTCTGGGCTCTAATCAATAGTAAGTAGTAAGCAAACAGTGTTACCTCCACTAAAGCAAACTATGGCCCACAGGCCGGGCACCTGCTTTTGTAAATACCTTTTTATTGGAACACAGACAACGCCTATTTAGTTATGTATTGTCTGTGGCTGCTTCCATGTTACAGTGGTAGAAGCGAGTCGTTGCAACAGACACCGTATGGCCTGCAAGCCTAAAATGTTTGTTCTCTGTATCATTACAGAAAAAATCTGCCTACCCTGCCCCAGAGTGTTAATGATCCTTGGTGGGCTTGTTGGACAATATGACATTAAAAGGGCATGTGGAATATTGCCTTATTTCCAAATTTTAGATAATTTTCTTAATACCAGATCGAGGCATTTACATTCTACAAAACACCACCTCAATATCCTCTCTTCTTGTCCCTTTTTATATGTCCCTTGTCACTAGGTGCTTAAGGCAGTGTGGCCTGGAAGTGCTTGCCTCCATTTCTAATACAAACATTGTTTTCCTTTGTACATATGACTTAGTAGGGTAGGAATAACATAATTGAGCAACTTACATATTAAGTGTTTATGGATTTTAACAGGATTTTTGTTATAAGTTGCTACTTTGTTTGCTAAGGCAATGGCATTCTTTATTGCAGCATTCTGGAGACTTTGTCCTGCACAGGATGCTCACGCAATCTTGGCTACATATACAGATGCACACCCATGAATCTGGATTACAAGAGGGACTTGTTTTGCCTCAGTGTTGAAGCCATTGAAAGGTAAGTTTGATTATAGATGAGTCTAGTAAAGAATTGTCTGCTTGTTTTTTTTTTTTGTGGGGAGAGGAAGATCGGTCCTGAGCTGACATCCATGCCAATGCTCCTCTTTTTGCTGAGGAAGACTGGCCCTGAGCTAACATCTGTGCCCATCTTCCTCTACTTTATATGGGACGCCGCCACAGCATGGCCTGACAGGCAGTGCGTCGGTGCACGCCCGGGATCCAAACCCAGGCCGCCAGCAGCGGAGCGCGCACACTTAACCCCTACACCACAGGGCCGTCCCCATGAATTGTCTGCTTTTTTGAGAGATGCAAGGAAGAGCCTTCACTCTCCAAGATTTCTAAAAAGTAAGTGTTAGGAAACAAGGTGAATTAGGGGCTGACAACAGACGTGAGTTAAAGAATTTCAGATTTATTAATGGCCTTTCAATTCATTAGCCTTTTTTTATAGGAAACACAAAATTAAATAAATCAGTTGACCTCAGTGTGTTTTCACTTGGTAACCCTCAAGAATTTAAAGATACCTAGGAAACCTTATATATCAGGAAAGAAGAACAATTTAAGAAGAAAAGAAAGTGCCTACACTTTCATTACTTGAGATATTTTGTCACTCCTGTTCAATTTCTTAGATTTTTCTCTCTAAAAAATTTATAACAGTATTTTTATTATAATTATGATTTCTCCTCTAATTATTCTTTAATAACTGCTGTTTGCCACCTTCTTTGAAACTAAACAGGTTTAGATCAAAATTTTAAAATCTGTAAACTTTTTACAGTCCTTACATAAGGGAATAATATAACAAGTACTGCTCACTGTTGTAAAGCATGTAGGTCTGTCTGGAGAGAGATAGATCTGTTTTGATAGACCCAAACCCAAACAGAAGCTCCCTTAATATCCATGAGAATTTTACCAAGATTTGTGAAAATTAAGTGAGAGAGAATACAAGAATAGAAGACGTGAAATTTCAGTCCTGTAGGGCTGGTACAGAACTTTCAAAACTTATACATATCTGTATAAAAGAAAACGTGTGGAAGATTTGGCCACAGGAGATCATCGTATTGAAGCTATTTGTCCCTGAACAGTTGAATTTAGGGTAGAAGTTACCTCTTGGGGCAGAATTTTAATGTCAGGGAACTTGGTGGGTTTTAGAAGTGGCTGCCCCCTGTAATGTTTGTTTACAGTTTTATAAATTACTCGGTGCCATTTAATTTTTCCATCTTATCTCATTTTTCTTTTCTAAACAGGATGTTAATTGCCTTCTGCAATTTTGCCTCCCATGCCATTTTTCAGAAATATAATCAATAGAGTTTCCAAGAGAAAACTGTTCTTATTTGACAAAAGAAGTCGCATACTGCAGTTGCTATGTGTGATAAAAAACTTCTAAAGAAATACAAATGAATCAAGTTTTCTTCTGAGAAATACTAGCACCTTCTTCCTTACTGTTTAGATTTATTTGGTTACCAACACTGGGCCTGTTTTCCTCCAGCTGCTGGGCCAATTTTTCTGCTATTCAATATTTTCTAAACCACAACATCTCATTACCTCAGAGAGTTGAGCAAAACAACTTGGAGGATAACTGTTGAAGTTGCCCAAATCTGGGTAATCAAGAGTTGACTCCACAAATTATTTACTAAAAGTCAAATTTGAAAGTGCACATGCTCTCAGAAAATTATATAAAGCAAAAAAACAGTGGCTTCTTCAGGATCTTTTTAAAATTTGAAATAGAATTTTGAGCTATGAGTGTTAATGTTTTGTCACCCAGCTTACTAAAGAGCAAGTTTGTTCCCAATAATGAAATACTTATAATATTGGGAAATAGGTAGGACTATCTGGACAAAGCTGTTATGGAGAAAAACATAACTTTATGTACTACAGCTTCCTATGTAGGTTGCTGTTAACAAAAATAATTGTTTTATGTTTACTTGGGACTAATATGTAGTATAATATACTTAGAGCTTTAATATTATTAACATAAATTTAATATTTGCTTCCTTTTCATATTTTAACTGTACTGTACTATACTTCAGTTATATTTTAGGGTCCTCTGAAAAGCAAATTGTGTCAGAAGATAAAGAGCTTTTTAATCTTGAAAGCAGAGTTGAAATAGAAAAATCTCTAAAGCAGGTAATTTTGTTCTGCACTTTTTATATCTTTGTATGGACAACTTGCTGTTAGTGAACAAGTGCTCCTTCGCAAGTAATCCTCATGATGCTGTCTCTTTTGATCTCAGCGCTTTCACAGTAAGAGAGTGCTTATTTTATTTCACTTGTTAGTCAAGTTGATTTTTTGGGAACCAAACTACAACTTAAGCTAAAGCTTTATCAAAAAAATAAGGAAGACATTTCATTTCAAAATCAAAACAGTATATATTCTAAAACTATAAAACTAGACATACATTTTTGAATCAAATCAATATTTCATTTGATTCAATTCTCATGGTATAAACAACCTTATTTTTGAATGTTAACATCATCTCGTGGCCAGATAGTCAAGACAATGATGAATGTACAGAAGAGCTATAGATTAGAAGTTAAGAAGTACTGTCAATAGAATTGTGTCTTATTAAATAAAGTTTAGTTTATGCCTCTAAATAACATCATTAAATAAACACTGAATTATCTGTGTGTAATGCATAACATCAGAAATTTTATTAATTATGTATATTTCAATCATTTAATCATGTATGATTTTAATCATATGTGTATTTTTTTATATTCTTTTTTCAATTCAATAGATGGAAGATGTTTTGAAAGCATTACAAACGAAGCTGTGGGAGGTTGAATCAAAATTGTCCTTTACCAGTTGCAAAAGCTAAAATCTGTTCTAAGTCTCCTGTTCTGGACGCCCCTGCTGATGGACAATTCTTTCATATGTAGCAATTCTTAGTATCATTTTGCTTCATTTAGAATTGAAGGGGGCCGGCCCTGTGGCTTGGTGGTTAAGTGCGCGCGCTGCGATGCTGGTGGCCCGGGTTCGGATCCCGGGTGCGCATCGAGGCACCACTTCTCCGTTCATCCTGAGGCCGAGTCCCGCATACAGCAACTAGAAGGATGTGCAGCTACGACATACAACTATCCACTGGGGCTTTGGGGGGGAAAAATAAATAAATAAATAAAATCTTTAAAAAAAAAAAAAAGAATTGAAGGAATTCGAAATGGCCACGTACATTGTATTCTTTTGTATTGATCAAATGAGAAGGATTGTAGAGTTACTGTTGTAAATATATTTGATGGTAAGGAGATGATTATTTCCTAAATTCAAATTTTAAAGCCATTTTATGATACTTGCTGAAATTGGAATTTAGGAGTTTTTATTTTGATAAAAACTGGTGATTTTTCTGAACGGTTCTCCTCTGTATCCAATTCATTGTTTTTATTTCCTATTTTTTAAACTTTATCACCTTTAATACCTTGTGAAATATTTAATATTGAATGGTAAGAAAATCTTAGAGGTTTTTCCACCCACTGTGTGAATCGTCTCTGAAAACTAATGCATAAAGTTCTCTGGAGTAACTGGTCAGTTGAATTATTTGTCAGAACTATTGGAAAACTTGCACAAGAGCAGAATAGCGTGTGTTCTAGTAGTAGTAGAATTCCACTTGATCCTCTTTATTTACAACTATATGCCAAAAAAATCTGGAAGACTATTTACCAAAGAGAGTAATAGTCATCTCTGAGGGTGGGTTTCTGGGGGAATTTTCAGTTTTCCAATTTTCTATAATGGAAGAGTTATAGTCAGAATGTGTTATTTTTTAAAATCGAAGAGAATAAAGATTAAAACAAAGTGCTTTAAGATTGGTTTTTACGAAACTGAATTATATTTACCTGAGCTCAGAAATCTGGGTGCCATGACTTCCACACATTCACTGGGCATGGCACTGTGGTAGGCTGCTCAGGAATATAAAGGTAACCCCAAATTTCCCGAGGCCCCTTTCTGTTTTTGGGTACAGATGAGGACACTTAACATTAGTACTCAGTATGTATGAGTAACTCCTCAGTTTCTGCTCAGAAGGTTTCCTAATTTTGTCTGAGAATACTTAAAGGTATCATAACAAAAGATCCTAAGTTAAATTGACTGGATCATTTACAATTCTTGAGTTCTTTCTGATAGATAGTCAACAGCCTCTAATGAGAAATTAATGAGCCCTCTAGGTCTCCTCTCTCACAAACTCGCTACCAGGTAGAATACAGTAGAGTGAAAGCACGTATCAACACCTGGCGATAAGACAGTCATCCTGCCTCAGTAAGCGTTATGACGTCCCAGGCATCTGTCCTCTCCAGTGTTTTGGGGGCTTCTGGCATGAAAGTTCATTCAGAGCGGATGGGAGAGGACTTGAACAGCAAGATTCAGCTCACTTTATGGTTGCACAGTTACAGAATACTCCAACAATCATTTTTAGGGTCGTTAGAGAGTTTGGCTCCCTAATTCCTTCTGTCCTGTTCATAATGGGGCAGGATTTCTACCCAATCCACACATCTTGAAAACTACTGATGTCACCCATGAAGAGTGATTTCTAATATCCATGGTGCTGACTAGCCCTCTGTTGTGGATCAAGAGATGAACATAGCTCAAGTGCCTTAGCGGCCACCTCTAGTGTAGTGTGGGCCTCTGAGAGCCATCCCAGGGGTCCTGTTTCCAGTTAGGGTCCTTCAGATGAAGCTAACTGACCACCTTGCGGTGCAGATGGAAAGCTCACACACATTTGTATCATAGTCTTCACTGAAGCATCTGAAGGTAATCCCAGGAGACAATCTTGTTTCATAATTAAAAGTCCTCATCTTTGGCCTCTGCCTGAGATGTTACTGAAGGAGTGGCCTTGCCACTGCTGTGGGAAAGAGAGCCCTGGGGCTCCCAAACTCCCCGCCCCGAGGGGTCCGGGCGGGACTGCTTTGTCCTCTCTGTGGGCTGCACTGTGACGCTTGCAGAAGGAGAGGTGCCTTTCCCCGACCCCGGGCCAACCTCTCCTGGGGCCACCTGTTTCAGCTTTTCTGGCTTTGCGTGAGGTCTCGTCAGAATGCTGTTGTTATAACTTGCCCTGTGTATCCACATACTAAAACCTACAAGTTCTGAGGCAATGAGTTCTTGTTTCTATTCCTTATAACTGAAACACGGTGTGCGGTTGTTTCTGGTTAGCAGGCTTTGGTGAAGCATTGCCCATGAGCAGCAAGGAGGGTCCTGAAGCCAGAAGCGTTGGACATTCCAGCCCAAATCGCACAGGACCCAACCTGCAGGCTTTGGACAGGCTCTACCCAGAAACTGTTCCTTTAGCCAATATCCTTACATATCCTTAAGTAAAGGGTACTCCCCACTTCTTTAGGGAGGAGCTATGGAAACTGATAGCAGAACCTATTCTGTGGCCTTTACAGATATTGTAAACACATGCGTATAGAGCATTGTCTGAGATTTTCATCCCGGAGTGTGGGTTCTGTCGTTCTCAGCAAATTCTCCTGTGTTCATAAATTTCCAAGCTAGAGAGCCTGCTGTGGGCATTGCTCTATGTAGCATCGATGCCTGCATAGAGCGCACCCCATCTGGATGATTCTAGTCAAGCTTGGGCATTTAAGGTGGGCAAAACCAAGTGAGTGCCTCCTTGCAGAATTGGGTCTAGGTGTTCCATAGGAACTTCTTGAACCAAGGAGCTGTGAGTGAAGCTTCCCTCAGCATGTTTTTGAGGAAAGATCTCAGAGGTGGCAAAAATCCTGGGTCAGAGTCCCAGTTAACTGCTTCATTAGCCATGCGGCCTTGGGCAAATCATTTAATCACTTTGAGCCTTTGTTTCCTCATCTGTAAAAGGAGGGTATATGAACTTGCTTTCCTTGCATTGTAGATGATCAAATTAGATAATGCTTATGACAGTACTTTGAAAACAGTAAAGCATCACAAAATAAATGATGAAGATTTAGCTTTGTTTAAATAGAATTCATCTGATTCAATCTTCTTGCCAGTTTACCCACAAGATTCTGTGGATGTAAAAGCAAAAATCTGAAACACCGTATTTTTTTTCTTTCTTTTTTAAAATTATTGAGGTCATATTGGTTTATAACATTGTGTAATTTCAGGTGTACACTATTATATATCAGTTTCTGTATAGAATGCATCGTGCTCACTGCCAATACTCTAGTTTTCATCCATCACCATACATATGTGCCCCTTTACCCCTTTCACCCACGCCCAGCCCCCTTCCCTTCTGGTAACCACTAATCTGTTCTCTTTGCCCATGTATTTGTTTATCTTCCACATATGAGTGAAATCGTGCAGTGTTTTTTTCTGTCTGGCTTATTTCGCTTAACATAATACCCTCAAGGTCCATCCATGTTGTTGTGAATGGGCCGATTTTGTCTTTTTTTATGGCTGAGTAGTATTCCATTGTACATATATACCACATCTTCTTTATCCATTCATCCGTTGATGGGCACTTGGGTTGCTTCCACGTCTTGGCTATTGTGAATAGTGCTGCAGTGAACGTAGGGGTACATAAATCTCTTTGTATTGTTGATTTCATGTTCTTTGGATAAATACCCAGCAGTGGAATAGCTGGATCACATGGTAGTTCTATCTTTAATTTTTTGAGAAATCTCCGTACCGTTTTCCGTAGTGGCTGCACCAATTTGCATTCCCACCAGCAGTGTATGAGGGTTCCCTTTTCTCCACATCCTCTCCAACACTTGTTATTTCTTCTCTTGTTAGTCAATTCGACTTCCTAGTGAAACACCTTTTTTTTCTTTTAAAAATATCAACACTTATTGGATTTCTTTCTTTCTCCAATTACAAATATAGTATATGAACATTGTAGAAAATTTGAAAAATGAATATCACAATGAAGAAAATAAAATCCACGCGTAATCTTGCAACTAGAAGATGATTACTTTTGGGGGTATATCTTTGTAGTCATTTTATATGCAAATTTGGAATCGTACTGGATATACTGTTTTCACTCAATATTTCATAAGCATATTTCTGCATTGTTAAATATACTTTTACAACCTGTTTTTAATGATTACCTAGGATGAAACACCTATTTTAAAACCTGTTTAAATGTGATCATATGGTACGAAATTCACACTTTTTAGTGGTTTAACACCTGAGTTTACTTGTCAAATCAGCAGTCAGGCACTGAAAAAGTCTTAAACCAGTTACCTCTTTGTCTAGTTCCAGGGTGGGCGGGAGCTGAGAGCCGACTGTTAAATTTTCAGGAATTTTGTGAGCTGGTTGTTAAACCGTTGGTAGCTTCAAATTGGCCATGGTTAGGAGTATTTACACCAGAGAAATCAGCAAGTGCTGAAAAAATCAGGACTTTTTTCCCCCAGAGAGCTGGTTTCCCAGCACATTACTGTAGATTTTCAATCTCCCTCCGTAGTGTTTGACTTAAAGTTTAAGAGAGGGAAAATTATTTCTCTTTCAACGCCCAAAAGACCAAGTCCTAACATCTTTTCATTTAATCTAAAATGAAATGCGGGCCGGCTCCGTGGCTTGGCGGTTGAGTGCGCGCGCTCTGATGCTGGCGGCCCGGGTTCGGATCCCGGGCGCGCCCCGAGGCACCACATCTCCGTCCAACCCGAGGCCGAGTCCCGCGTACAGCAACTAGAAGGATGTGAACCTACGACATACAACTGTCTACTGGGGCTTTGGGGGGAAAAAATGAATAAAAAATAAATAAATAAATAAAATAAAATGAAATGCTGTGTCTTAAGACTTTAGTGATTAAAGCCACATTCTTCATCTCTTCTGGAGAAAAAGCAAAATGCCTGAAAGCAAATGATTTAAGATTTTATAAAAATAGTCAATGTTAGATACATCTTTTTTGTTCTTCCTGAGTAAGATAAATAACTGGCAGTTGCGTGCCTGTGAACAAGCAGAGAAAGTTCATTTGCAATCACTTTTGAACTGAGGGAAGATAATTTATTCTTTGATCTAACCCAGCCACGTTTTGGGTACTGATCATTAATTTTGTTTAAGGAGAGCTGAATCCCTTTTGTAGGGTGTTTTGTTATCCAGGCAGCTGATCACGATGGTCCGAGTGCAGTCAAGGCCACGCAATATAACTGTAGTCTCTTCAGAATGTTCACACTTGTCTGAATTCTTGTGATAATAAACGGGAAGGCAGGGAGGTGGAGTGAGGGGGTCTAAGGCAGTGAGCTGCTGGAGTCCGAGTTTTATTGGCCCCATCGTGATTGCAAATAGAACCGGCCTCATTTCCTGGAAGTCAGCCCCTATTGACCTCTGCTAAGCTTGACAAAATTAACTCTGTAACGTTTTTCCTCCTAAACAATTACTGCCACGCCTTCCAGATACCCTCTGTCTAACTTTGAGGCGGGGAGATGGCGGAGGTAACCCCTCAAGGGCACCTTCAGCCTTATAACTCTCGTGAGCTGAAAGGAGACGAGAAATAATTCAAAGGAAGGAAATAAGAATCCGTGAACCGACTTCGCAGACGTGAGGAAATGGGATAATTCAGTTCTCTTCATAACACCGTCACCTTCACATCTCTGTCCATTAACCGTTGTCTACAGTGATCAGGAGCTGCGGGCTGGTAATTTTGGAGGCTTCTTGAGAATAGTAGAAATTTTGAAAAAGTAGGATGTGTGTTTGATAACATTTTCCGAACCAAATATAAGAGCATGTAACCATTTGGAAGAGAAATGCTGTGAAGGCTTCAAAGGGTTCTCCTTGAAGGGGACAGAAGGCTGCTTTTGACTGTCATGGCTGCTTCCCCGGGGACAACTTTCCTATTCTCAGATCGCATTTAATGATCATTTGCTGTGTACCAGGCACCATGCTTGGAGCTCCACATACGTCATCTCACTCAATTCTCACAAACCCGTCTGACATAGGGGTCATCACTCCATTTTATAGATGGGGAAACTGAGGCTCAGATAAGGTAAACAAATGTCTGAACGGACCCAGTGCTTCTCTGCATTGCTGCCTCCTTGCTCTATTCTGAGCTGCAGTTGTGCTGTCTCATTTCTTAGCAGTAAAATATGTAGAGGAAAGTTGTATCAGTTATTATAGTATTAGCAATCTTAGTCTCTAGAAGGGGTTAAAAGGATCTTTTTCATTTTTTTCTATGCAGTGAAGCTAATGGAGCCCCTTGGATGTGAGTTCCCTGCACTTCCTTTGTCCCGACGTTGAGATTCTCTGCTCCCACATGTCCCAGCCTCTCCCCTCCTCTGCCCGGAGGTGCCGGCTGGCCTCCGTTTCAAGCTCTCACCTCTTCGTGTGTCTTGGATCTCCCTGCACCACCTCCTGTGCGACATTTATTTTACTTTCTTGCATTTATCACATCGGACATTATATTTGACGTTTGTTTGTCAGTTTATTGTCTGTCTTCATTGCAGTGTTATCTGCACGCAGGTGGGGGGTTTTATCCGTCTTCTGGCCTCTGCTGAAAGTGCAGCCACATAGTACATGCTCATTTAATATTCAATGGAATGAATGAATACTGCTGCCTCCTATATCTATTTTCTCACATGTTCAGCCACTGTCCACTCTATGGATTCTTTAATCTCACTCTACAAGCATGCTCAGGTCTCTTCTTGGTGACAGACATCCTTCCCGTGGCCCAGCGACCTCGCTGAACTGCCGTCCCACTTAGAACTGTACCCACTAACCCACTCATGACTTCAGCTCTCGCCTTATGGTCGTCCATTCCGGGCATTTTACTGAAACTGTTCTATTGAAGGCCACTGATGAGTTCCTACCAAGTGTTACCATCTGTCTGAAATCCCTAAAACCTCCAACAGTTTAAAATTGTTCTCCTTTTTAAAATTCTTTTCTCAATTGTCCATGTTTCTCAGTGATGTGTGATGAAATACACAGGGGCAAAATGGCCTGAGGCCTGGGATTTGCTGTAAAACATTTCAGGAAAGTAACCACACAGCGAGAGGGATCGCACCGCCAACGTCATTGATCGTTGTTGATCCTTGTTGAATGGGAACGGGGGCTTCGTTACGCATATCTTTACTTTTGTGTATGTTTGAAAGTTTTTATCAAACCCAAAGCAGATGCCCTCTCATGCTCTGTCTTCAGTGCGTCTGACCCGCCCCTGCCCTCCTCCTCCCTTGCCGCCCTTTCCGGTCGCTCCCCTTCTTTCTGCTTCCCCTCAGCTCTGCCCTTGCCCTTGTCTCTGCACACTCTCTCTTGGATACCCCCCGCCTGCCATGACGTTAACGACCATCCCTGAGTCTGACCCGACACCCTCGAGTCACGTGAACTCTTCACCGTGCCTTGCCCCACCTTCATCGGCCAGGTCCTCCCCTTCTTCCCTAAAGCCTTTTATTCCTCTCCTGCCCATTTCTCCCATAGGCTTCATTATCTCTTGCCTGAATTGTTGTTTCGTTGGTCGTCATGCTTTAATCCCCTACACCTGATCCCAGGATCACACCACTGTCAAATGAATCTTCCCACATTCAGCATTACCCCATAGCACGCAGAATGCAGTTCTCTAAATCCGAGACTCCAGGCCCTCGATCTGGCCCCACGTGGCTTCCTGGCGCGCTCTCCCACGTTTCCTATCTGGTACTCTGAGCTTTTACCAACCAGAACACTCTGTGTCCCACACCTGCCCTTTTCCTGTTACTTGTCCTTCAAGGTCCTGCTTGAATGCCGCTTCCTCCGGGAAGCCCTTGCCGATTTCTCAGTCAGCAGTAATGCTTCCCACTTCATCATTCCTAAATCACTTTGGGATGTTCTTGCCTCATTCGATTTCATGTTATAGTTTTGTGGGAACCTTTCCTGCAAGACTAGGATGTTTTTTTCCCAAAGGCCCAACATGTTCTGGAACCTTGTATGTTGGAGGGTATTAATCTTTGTTAAATGAAAGAATCTTCATCTCTGTCTGCTTTATACAGTTATGATGGTAAATGGAAAAATCGGAGAATAATCTATGTTGAGAAACATTTTTATACTGAAAATTGCTTTTAATATTTCAGCATTGACACATAAGACTAAAAAGAAACTACTCCAAAATGCAGTGGTGGTGTGGGGTTAGAATTCAGTGTTAATGGTGTAAATAGGAATTCAAGGGAAAACTACCAAATTGACCTCATTTACATGTGTAATTACCCACCTGTGATCTTTCTACTGTCTTATCTATTCCATCTTTCTCCTCCCACATCAAGTTAAAAATACTTCGTATCAAAATTCTTTTTCCTGACCAAATACAATGAATTCTTGGCATTGGGGTGTGTGGGCGTGTGTGTGTGCAAATGCAACTCTGCCACCTGAAACAAGATGCAGAATTGCAAGGGCCTCCCGTGTGCTGTCGGTGTGGGTGGGAAGCCTAGCAGATAGACATCGTAAGCCACGTTGCAAGGTGCAAATCACAAGAGGAAAAGAAAATGGCATTGGAAACATCCTGCTGCTTTCAGCGATCAGGAAAGCCATGAAAGGAAACTATGGCTTTTATTAATGTGGAAATCCACAGGCGCAGGCCATGGCAACTGGAACAGTTGCTTCCTCTGATCTGAAGGAACTAGATAGGGCAGGAAGGTGTCAGGGAGGTGGGCTTTGCCTTCTCAGGACACTCTTTCCTCGGGGGGAAAGGATAACCACAGAGCTGGGTTCGAGGCCCTTGAGCTTGAAGCAAAAGAAAAGTGGTTACCCAGGTTCCTTAGTCTTTGGGTGTGCGAAGGAATTGTGACCCCTGGGGATGCTTCCAGGGCGCCTGTGGTCCTTGGAGTGAGGGGATCTGATGGAGCAGCCCTCGCCCTCCCAAGGGCAGGGGCCTTCCCTCGAGCCCCTGGCCACTCACAGGTGGGCATCGCCTGGGAGCTCCTTAGAAATGCAGACCCTCAGACCCTGCCCCGGCCTGCTGTGAACCAGAACCCGAGATCAACAAGTCTCCATGCACGTTCAGACTCGAGACCCCCTGGTTTAGAGGACAGTGAAAAAAACGCCCCTTTCATATGCTCATCTATTTTGTCACGATTATTAATTTCTCTGAATGCCGTAGACGTTCTTCTCAGCACCTCCTTTTGACACCTGTAATGTAGGTTAGTATCCCTCTCCTGCTTTGAGTTGGATTTTCTTTCTTAACCAGACCACAAGGGGCCGCATTTCACCACATAAATATTCATCGTGTCCGGCCCTTGACAGCCACAGTGGCAAACTACAGGAGACCCCCTCCCATAGGTAGGTGGCTCATCTCAAGGGTTTATCCCTCTCCGCTCTTGTAACCAAGCTCCTTAATTAAAATAGTAGTCAAGACCTTTCCCCATGGCTCCCCACCAGATCGCCAACAGCTTAGGTTACTCAGTATCCAATCCTGAAACTGTCTACACCTACACTCCCATGAGCATTTTCCCCAAGAGATTTAAATTTTACACTGGGAAGTTAATTATGTTTTCTCTTGCAGTCATTTTCTTATGTTTCCATGACTCAGGTTCATTACTAAGTCCTCTCCCCCAATCCTTTCCGAGTCGTTGATGCTATTTGCCAGCTTTGTTTGAAATTGCCAAGTAAGAGGTGTCAGCCTTCCTGAATAGGCACATTTCTGATCACCTTGCTAATCTGTCTGACTCACAAATCTTCCCAGGAATCCTGGCCTGTATTAATGCCATTTATTCCTTTGGGAAGATTAAGGAACACTATTATGTCTTTATGCGATGAGGCATCAAAAGCATCTTATTCAGATTAAAACATTTTCCAAAACCTTCAAGTAAATTCAGACAATCCCATTTTAAGTCAGACTTCCATTCACTGAAACAGAAGATCTTTTTTTTTTTTTATGCTCGCGCATTAAATTATTTTACTCCGCAGAACGTAGTCGAGGCAAAGAGCTAGCGCTGTGCAGTCAGACCAGACTGGGAAGCCCGGAGCCTCGGGGTCTGGGTCGTGCTGTCTCTCTAACTAGCCGACCAATTCGTACGCTTGGCTTCCCGTCTCCCAGCCTCAATTTCTCATCTCTGTGATCAGGAGGTTGGACTAGAATGATCTGTCAGGTGCCTCCTTTAATTAATCTAGGAAAAGCAACTAGAAGTGTTTTGTTGTTTTAATGAAGCACTGATTTGACATGGAAAACTTGATCAATAGCTGATAGAGGGATCACACAAAGCATCTGTAATCTGAGGGACATTGACAACAATGTTCTGCCTTTTAGAACCAAGACCGCAAAAGAGGCTTCGAATGGAAACGCCACCCACATTTGCTGCTGCTGCTTAATTAGCAACCGTAGGTGGCTGACAGGTGGTACGTCTTGAAGATATTCTTGAATCAGCTCATGGAATTCTGAATAGAATTACCACGTGGGTACATGAACATTTTAACATTATCTCTGGTCACCGATGTTTCATCAAGAGTATTAATTTTTAAAACACACTCATGATTTCTTTTGTCATTGCTTGAGATGTTGCAGTGAAAAAGATATATGCCCTGCTGTCGTCATTTTACTTTCTCTTGTTCTCCTGTTCTCTCCCTCGTCACTATATCCCCTCAGCAAAGCCAAACCAACCAGAACTTAAATTAGCCAGGGTTGGATGTCAGCCGTAGAGCAGGGCGAGCAAAATCCCGTGATGCCAGCCCACCGGGCAGAGTTTCCAAGGCAACCACTGTTGTCTGTCTCTCTCCACTCTGAAGGGAAACCTGGGAGACTCTGTTCCTGACGTGGCTGATGAGAACCAGCGTGGGGTGAAACGGTCTGTGAATGAGGAGACTGCTTCTAGCCCTGTTTTTGTTTTTTTCTCTGTAAGGATAAATCTTATTCACATTTATTTTCTCTAGCCCTAAAATGAGGATTTGAATTGAACTATTTTGTGATGAGGAGTTAAAAGCATATTTAAAATGTACACAGACCACCAGTCTGAGAATCACTGGATGGTCTTCTAATGACGAAGAGTCAGAATTCTCACAGGAAAAAGAAATCATTTTGGTTACTAAATGGGAGAAGGATTAGCATGAGCCAAGAGGAGGGAAAAAGGGTAAGGGATAGTTCCCAACCAGAACAGCTCCCACCTTCAGTGTTTTTCTCATTGTTTGTGAGACTATAAAACATATTGTCCAAACCAGGGCATGTTAGAGAGTGAAAGACGGAGATTTAATAATTAAGCCGGGACGACAGACATAAACCGTCCCAGGCAAGCCAGCATGTATGTCATCCTACGTTTTGTGCCTCAGTAAAAAGTGTTTGGAGCAAAGATCTCCACAGCTGATGGAGTTGAAAACCGCTGAGCTCAAGTAATAAAGATTCCAGGTCATCTGATGAGATTCAGTCAGGTGGGAGCGAAATAGGGGGATGGAGAATCGTGGGAGGGTTTGAACAGCAGCTGAGGGAAATATGACAGGGAAACAAACAGAAATGAACAAAAAAGACTTTGAGGCCTTGGTTGTCTCTGAGGGGGCAATATTTGGGGTGATCCCAGTCAGTGGTTCTGTGACTTTGTCCAGTAAAGAGTATAGTAATTATGACTTACATTTGAGCAGTAATACATAAGGATTTTACTTTCCAGGGAAAAAAATCCCAACACAATAAATATGAAAGCAATGTTTGTGTTTTATGATTAATCCTGTTTCCTGTAAAGAAATTCATACAAAAGGACATCAATAAGCTTACGAAATATGTTTATCGTAATCCTCAAAGAAATAAACTGAGTTTACCATACATAGCAGGTTGATAAAATAAATGGAAAAGGCTGTCCTTTTATAGTATTAAATATACTCACCTTGGGTGTAAACACACATGTTCATTCTTTAACCAGAAGAGGTTTCCTAAGGAAATAATTGTAAAACTTCAAAAAGTATGTCTTAGTCTGTTCGGGCTGCTATTACAAAATGCCGTAGACTGGGTGGCTTATACGCAGAAATTTGTTTTTCACGGTTCTGGAGGCTGGAGGCCATCATGGTTTGGTTCTGGTGAGGACCTTCTTCTGGGTTGCAGACAGCTGTTTTTTCATTGTATCCTCATGTGGTGGAGAGAGGACGAGAGAGCTCTCTGGACTCCCTTTTATAAGGGCACTAATCTCATTTATGAGGGCTCCACCCTCATGACCTAATCACCTCCCAAAGGCCCCACATCCTAATCCCATCACATTGGGGGTTAAGATTTCAACGTATGAATTTTGGGGGGACATAACATTCAGTCCATTGAGTATTCAGTCCGAAATACTCAAGAAATGTACTTTCACTGTAGAAAAATTAGAAGATACAGACAACTGAAATGAAGACAATAAAATCATCTGTAGTCCAAGCATCCCTAAATAACCACTATTAACATTTTAGTATATATCCTTCCATACTATTTCCTATGCATTTTATTTATACATATAATTATTAAAATGACAGCTATAATAATAATTGTTATATTATGGATAGTTTTCCATGTCAACGAATACACTTTTACAACGTTGTTTTAATGACTGTATAATATCTCACAGTGTTGAATAGTTCATTTAACCAAACTCCTGGCATTAGGTATGAGATTGTTTCCAGATTTTTTGTATGATAAACAATGTGGTAGTGAACATATTCTAGTGAAATCTTCATGCAAGTATAATGAATGAATCTGGAATGCATGACTTTGATGGGATATCTGAGATCCACTAACTCTGGTTCTGTTTATGATTCACTTGTGGAATGAACACACAATAAGAAGGGAAGAGAAGACATGGGTTCTAGTTCTGACCCAGACACATAACCCTGAGTGTATCCCTTAACCTCCCAATGTTTTAGTTTTCTTCTTTTCTTACAAGATTATAAGACTTAGAGATAATTAATGAACCCACTCCTTGCACTGGACTACTGTGAGGATGAGAGAGGGTAAGGGTGTGAAAAACCATTTAAAGTTATAAAGCAGTTCACTTTTATACGGATTTTATTTTCTTTTCAAAATGCTATTTTAAAAATTTCTACGAAATCAATGAAAACTATTTCCAATTTTTTGACATTCTCCAGGAAAACTGATTTTTGTGAACCAACCAACAAGCGTTGGGTAATTTGGAAGTTGTGGTTCCTGAATGGGCCCTTCCAAGGAGAAGCTATTAGGAGTATTTCAGTCTGATCAGACAAGCCTGCCTTCTGGAATTTCACAAACCGAAGGCAGAGGGGAGCACAAACTTGCAGAGGGACCTAGGGGGGTGGTAGTTCTCTCCCGAGCTCCCTGACCCTCCCTCAGCTCCCATCAGCCAGGAGGCTGCTCTGAAACTGGAGAGTGGTTTGGGCCCAATCCTTTCCAGCCTGAGAGAGACAGAGGCCAGCCTGCTGTCAGAGATAACAACTGCTGTTGGAAGGGAAGTCTGGGGAAAATATTTAATAAAGAATCCTGGGAATTCCAGTTGAGAGAGGGCCCCCAGGGGGCAAATAGGGAGCATGAATGAAAATTTGCAGCCTGAATTAACCCCGGAGAGACAATCCTACAGCTGGAAACGCTGCATACCTCCCACATACCTGTTACTCACCCATACGATGGAAACGTCAGGCAGAAATTCCATTCACCAGACATGAAGGGGTTCAGAGCCTTCCTTTCCTCTGACCCTCGTCCCCGGCCATCAGTGCACAACCGTGGTGGCGGTGGTCGTGGTGTGGTGCACCATTCACATGGTGCAATATGGGACGCCTTCTCTCCTCCTGCTGGAGAGGCCCCAAGAGTGACTTTCCTTCTTTCATTCTCCTCTGTGTAGGGGAGATACGAGCATATAGTAGACGCTCAATGGATGAGCCAACAGTATAGGACGCAGAGAGGAGAGGCTGAGGATTTCCCACCTACTCATGGGAGATCTTGGCACTGCCAGCCTGTCAGCCATGCAGCTTGCAAGAATTTCACAGTAATTCTCAGAGTCCCTCAAGAAAATAATTTTTATTTCTACCCACTTAGGAAGATGTCCTGGGTTAGAAGGAAGTGGGTCAATCCAAAATTGTAAAGACAACCATGTGAGTTCCCTGAAAGGTACATTGTAAAACAAACATTTCTCTTCCCTGGAGAGGTCCAAAAACTGGAACTCAGTGTGGTAGGAGAGGTCAAGTTAGTCAAGACAGGCAGAAAGGAAGGGCTATTTCTGGCAGTGGGGGTGCGGGAGCCGAGGGACAAGAGTGCACCCATTCTGCTAGAGTGGAGACGGGCAAGTGCTAGGTTTTTTAAAGACCTTTCTTTCCTTGGCTGTAGATATCTCCATTGCAATTATTTTAAGTCCTCCCAGCTATTTTAAGTATGAAATATAATGCTGACCAAGGACCTGCACCAGTACTTTTCCCTAATTCTTTTAAACTATCCTGATGACAGTGTGGGCGAAAGAATCCTACTAGAAAAACTTTTATTTTAGTTGCTATTCAAGTCCAAAAAAGGCCTGTAGTAGCTGATAAAAATAAGAGGCAGTGTTCTATTATGGACCCTAAACAGAAAATGCTTCCGGTAATTAATCCCTCCTGTGTGTGGAGACAGTCTCCCGCTTTCAGTAAATAGAGCCTGGGAAAATGCATTAGTTTGGAGTAAATAGCTAACTTTTTGGGTTGCCTTCAAATAACAAGTTTCTCTTTTTGTTTGATGACTTCATTTTTTCAATTGCTGACAAATCATAAAGGGAGGGACAGGTTTTCTTTGGGTTTATTCTTTTAAATGACAAGTTCAAGAAGAGATAAACAGAAGCTCCATTTGGGGGCTGAGAGGTTAAAGGTCATGTTTCGAGCTTCCTAGGGTCCTGCTAAGGTGCTTAAGGGGAATTGTTTCTGAAGGGGAAGTGGTGGTTAATGGTCTAAGGATTTGGGGGTTGGTGAAGAGAGGGAGTGCGGGAGAAAGGAAGAGACAGAGAGAGAGAGAGAGAGAGACAGAGAGAGATAGAGACAGAGAGAACCACAGAGAGAGAGAAAGGAAATTTGCAGCCTGAATTAACCCCAAAGAGACAATCCTATTGCTGGATGACAGCTGGAGAGATAGAGAGAGAGACACTGAGTTGAACTGGTACATTTTGGAGCCACAGAAATTATCCTGGAACATTGTTTTCTCAAGGCTGTTTTCACAAAGGTGAGGGAAAGACTCACTGAAACTTCTTTTTTACCTCTTAAGAGACAGCTTTGGAGGAATCTGTTTAAAATCTGTCTTTCCCCTTCTTTGCCACCTCCAGGGCTTGTAATTCTATCAGGCTTTCTCCAGTGTGAAAGAGGGGAAAGGTGGGGGCTGTCCAAGTGTTGTGCCAGAGTGGCTCAGCCAAGGGAGTCTGGGTGGTTAGAGGGAAATGAGATTTTATGAGAAGTGAGGCTCCTTCTGGAAGCTCTGAGGGCTCCTCTGGACACCAGCCAGAGGAGATAGAGCTGGAGCGGAAAGACAGGCAGCTGCCCTGTGGGTCTTGCGGGGCAGCCTGTGTGTGAACACTTTGGGGAGCTCTGAGAAGTCACAGGGGATGGGAGAGGCATGAGGTCCTGCAGCACGTGGGTGGGGCTCAGGATCCTGGCAACTGGGATCATCAGGGGAGATCAGGGGAGGGTGGCTGGTCTGGATCCCAGCTAGTCAACATGGGCGATGGAACCTGCTGGTTACATACACGTGTCTCTTCAACGATAACGGCTTGTCTTTAGGGATTTGTTATGGGGGGAGGGAGGCTGGGTTGGTACAGAACATCTGTATTGTTCAAAAAAATTTTTTTTGACAAGTGTGTATTTTCTAATTATGAAAATATCCAGTTCAAATATTTTAAATTTGGAAAAAAGAAAGAGAGGCAAGAATCAAGGCTCAGTTAGGTTCAAATGTTGGGGCTGGTGGGACCGACGCTGATGGTTGGCTCACAGGCTGGGTATAATGCAAGGAAAAGAATGTCGAGACCAAAGTTAGAAGATGGGGCTTCTGTTTCTGTCCTGCTCCTTTCTGTCAGGAAGCAGCTATCTCCTGAGCCTCAGTTTCCTCCTCTGTGAAATGGGGTGGTGGAAAAGCTTAAATGAAACCTCACAGAGTCATTGAGAGGCTTCAGTGAAAACTCCCCATAAACATTGCTTTGTAAATGGTCACGGAAATGTGCACGGCTGTAATTTTGGAGTTATGATCAGGAAGTTGGTGTGTTTTTTCCCCTGTTGAGGATGGAATATCCGTGGTTCCTCCCCTTAGCCTTCACCTCTAAAACATAGTCAATTATGGCTTATGTAAAATAGAAACACAAACACGGTCAATGAGACTCTGCTCAGCATTTTTATTGCATTTATGCTGTGTCTTTCTTCCCCTGGCAACCCTGTTTTAGTGTGTGGGAGGCGAGGAGACACAGCATATTTGTAGGGCTCTGCATAGAGGGTTGCCTGGTGGGGAAAAAGACCCCATACTCAGCCTCTCCCCTCTTGTCTATAAAATGTCAGAGAAAAATGACCTGCTCCCTCATTGCTCCGCGAGACTGCGGTAAAAAGCCAGGGCTCCCCTCCCCAAACTTTAGGCAACCATGTTGAAATACAAGATGGCAAGGCTGTATCAACCATCATTCTCTCTGCCAGCAAACTGCAGAGTCTTGGTCAGCCTGGGAAGTTTAATGACTGCCATGCAAGTGATCTTGGATTTACTTTGGGGGCTTTCCAAAGCAAGAGGGGAAAAGTAATTTTATTTTTATAAAGAAGAGAAAAACCCTCAGAAACCCCTTGCCAGCTGAGCCCGTTCTTCATCTTTTTCCTAGCTTCTTGATTCCTATAACTTCCGAAGCCTTGGGGTAAGGCAAGTTTACCGTCCCGAACAAAGGGTGGTTTTTATCCTTTGGCTACAAGACAGTTGGGGGAGGGAGAGGAAGTAAGAGAGACTCAGACTTCAGATCTTTCTTTCTGGAGAATATGAAGTTCTGCTGGTGAAGTTGCTGCCCTGGTCCATGGGTTAAATAAACATCACGCATATGGGAAGAGTTAGAGAGGATTTGTGAAGTTAATGGGGCCAAAACTCTTGGTGTTACTGAATGAAGCAGAGAGTTCCATTGAAAGCCCGGGTTACGATCTCTGACCTCATTAGGGCTGGAGAAGAAGGGGGGCAAGATGAATGAACTTCTGACATTAGTTTTATTTCCATTTGGCTCCAATTGTTTGAACAGGCTGTATGTTTGTCTATGTTTTGGTCTAAGAATGGAACATAGGTCCACGTGTTCAACTTGATTTAACAAGCTTTTACTGAGCACCTACTCTATGCCCGACTCCTAGCTGAGTGCTGCAGGAGGATGCCAGAGGGGTGTAGCATCGAGGACAGCGTGGAGAGTGGAAAGAGCATGAGTGCAATCCTACTTCCACCACTTTGTGATCTTGGGCTGGCTACTTAACGGCGCTGAATCTCAGGTCCTTTTACTGTGAGATGGGGCGGTAATACCTACCGGAGAAGTTAAACTGCTTGAGATAACATATGCAAATGTTGTGGTTAAAGTTCTTTGGGTCGCAAGTCACAAAACTCACCTCAGACAAGTTTAACCAAGAAAGGGAGTTGGGTGTTAGAAGGGTGTTGGGGACTCTCCTGGAATTCACTGAAAAGTTAAGCATGGGGGCCACAGGGAGGGCAGGGACCCAGGCTATTCTGGGGATCTTAGCAACAGGGATGTCTTCACCCCAAAGTCCCCACGAACAAAGTTCTGCTCCCAGTGCTGCTCTCTGGGACTCTCTTAGTTCTAGCCCTTGACGTAAAGAGTCTGTGTGGCTCAGTCAGCAAGGGCCAGAGGGGCAGGGTCCCAGTCTAGAAGCATGGGTGGGATGGAGAGTGGATGCCTGTATTCATTGGCTGGGGCTGCCTAATAAAGCACCACAGATGGGGTAGGTTACACAACAGAAATTTATTTTCTCACAGTTCTGGAGGCTAGAAGTCTGAGATAAAGATGTCAGCAGGGTCGGTTTTCTGAGGCCCTCTCTTTGGCTTATAGACAGTCTTCTTCTTGCTGGGTCCTCACATGGTCTTCCCTCTGTAGGTCTGTGTCCTAATGTCCTCTTTTTATAAGGACACCAGTCGGATTGGATTAGGGCCCACCTTAACAGCCTTATTTTAACTTAATCACCTCTTTAAAGACCCTACCTCCAAATACAGTCATGCACCCACCGCATAGACATTTCAGTCAATGATGGACTGCATATACAACAGTGGTCCTAGAAGATTAGTACCATATAGCCTAGGTGTCTAGTAGGCTACACCATCTAGGTTTGTGTAAGTACACTCTATGATGTTCACACAATGATGAAATGGACTAATGATGTATTTCTCATAATGTATCCCCATCGTTAAGCAACGCATGACTGTACAGTCACATTCTGAGGTACTGGAGGTTAGGGCTTCCACACGGGGATTTTTTAGCACACAATTCAGCCCACAACAATGCCCTCCCACAAAGGGGCTTATTGGGGGCTGGGAAGACATGCCCAAAGTTGTCTACTCTAGTCTTGTCCCTAGCCCAGTGATGGAAACACAGGAGGTTCTTTTCAAATGTTGGTCCTCTCCTCTTCTCCCTGCAAAACACTAGCTCTCTGTCATCAAGGAGCTCATCCTCTTGCAGGGAAGATGGTACCTGGGGCCATGAAACAACTCTCGAGTCTTGGGAAGGGTGCAGAGTTGGGACTCAGGAGTTTGGGGCTCAGTCTGGGTTGTGTCACTGCTTACCAAGTGGGTAAGAGATGTCACCTTTCAAGTCTGTTTCTCATGTGTAAAATGGAGAGGGTAGGTAGAGGTGAGTGGGCTCAATGATCCAAGGATTCAGTGATTCCAAGACTTGCATCGGCTAAGGGCAGAGGGCCAAAATGAGGGGTAAGCAATTGATGTTGGCTAGAGTGACTGGGAAAGGTTTTGTGCTTGCTCAGAATGGAGCATTTCCCATAATCTTTGTTTGGACTGGAGCCAGCCATCTCCATGACCGACTGAGTTTTTTGGGTCAAAAGCAACTCATCTCTTTTTCTTTTGGCCAGAGGGGGGCCAAAACCAAACAAAAAGATTTCTGTCCTTTGGAGCCAAAGCAGCACATGTTTTGGGGGGAAGTCTCAGAGAAAGGCACTTTCTGCTTGTTTCCCTCAGTCGCCCCCCTCTCTGCCCCAGCTCCAGCTCTGACCACACTGCTGGGATCTCTTTGCACAGTTCCAGATGCTGCTTTGGAAATTCTGAAGGTGAGTTACTGAGAGAGAAGGCTCTGTAAAGGGTCTGCCAGGACCCTGGTGACAAAGTGAAGGAGTTAGAACAGGAGTCAAAGACAACCAAAGAGAAGGAAGATCTCCTTAGCGCTGTGTTCTGGAATGTTCCCACAAGGAGCCTGCCCTTGGTTGACTGTTCACTTGGATGACTCTTGGAGCTTTACACTGAACCTCTTGTTGGGGTTTGAGGGGCTCAATAAATCACACCCTCTGCTTCCTGGCTGAATCCTGAAGTAACTGACGACAAGGAAAAAGGGAAGGAGAATGCTCCCCAGGGGCACAGTAATGAGTTTCTAACAGAAATCACAGAATCACACACAGTCCTGTAAAACTGATGGTAAGGAGGAATAGACCAAATGGCGTACATCCCGGATCTGGATCTGGCTAGATCTAAAAGATGAGGGAGTCAGCCAGGGGCTGATGTGGGCCTGGTAACTCTTTCCAACAAATGATAGAGGCGTGACTGCGGGGCAGAGAGAGGCCCCAGCCTCATGCTGATATGCCCTGCCTCTTGGAAGGAAATATCAGGGATAGGGAAGAAAAGCTCCTCCACACTGGTGTTTTCCCCCAAACAGCCCACCCAAGATGTTCAGGTGGGAGAAGTCTTTATTGACAGCTTGATATGACGGGGGGTTCACACTGCAGGACAGCAACAGCTTAACACTATCAGCCATCAGCCCTCCTTGTCTTTGGAAGTCCTTTGGCTGGAGTGCCACCAAGAATTCTTCCCTGGCCTCCTCCTTCCCAAGCTGCAGTCTTCTCTCGTGTTGTTGGATCTTCCGCTCCTTGAAGAGACTTCTGCAAAATTCCTCTTATTAGACAGAATTTTAGGTGTTCACCCCCTCCACTGGACATCCAAGGAACATTAAGGCGCTCTGCCACAGCTTTCTACCCTGGAGTTCACCCTTTAGCATCTCAGAAGAGCTGGCAGCGACTTTGCCATTTCTCTCTCCTTTGTCTGTGGTAGGTGGAAGGGAACAACTTTGATATCTACTTTCCCATTGTGATAAATGATGCCACCTCCCATTAGAAGGCAGAAATGACGACAATCAGTGTTCAGTAGAATTCTTTTCATTTAGAGTAAGAACCTACCATAATGTGCTAAGTGGTCTCCTAAACATTTAACAGGGTAATGAAATCAATGGAGTGAGCATTCACAACCAGGTCAATGATCAATTAACCAATTAAGATTTTATTTTTGACGATGGTGTGAATTACGGAGCTAACTTGATTCTTTTTTCCAAATGGAATCCAGATTGCAACTCCACTAATTCAATAGTTCATTCTTTCCCGATTCACTTAAATTGCTGCCTAAATTATTTACTAAATATGTACATTGATCTGGTTTTGGACTCTATTTCATGTCAATTGATCTATTTGTCTGTTGCTGTGCCAACAGCACACTTTGAAAATTATGACAACCTTATGGTATATTTTGATATTGCCTAGAGCAAATCCTTCCAGTGTTGTGATTTTCCAAAATTTCTTGGCTTCATGTATGGGTTTTTATCTCCCATTGACTTTTTAAAAAAATCAGTTTTATTGAGGTATAATTTACATACAATAATATTAGTGGAAAATAAAGTTAGCACAGAATTTGATGAATTTTGGCAAATGGATATAGTCATGTGACCACCGTAACAATTACAATATAGAACATTTCCGTCATCCACCACAATTCTCTTGTGTACCTTTTGCAATCAGTCTCCTCCTGATCTCTGGCCCCTGGCAACTGCTGTCCTTTCTTCTGTCACTATGGTTTTTCCTTCTCTAGAATTTTAAACGAAGGGAATCATACAGTACGTAGTCTTCAAGTGTCTGACTTTTTTTACTTAGCATAATACTTTTTTTTTTTTTTTGGTGAGGAAGGGTGGCCCTGAGCTAACATCTGTGCCCATCCTCCTCCATTTTGTATGTGGGATGCCACCACAGCCTGGCTTGATGAGCAGTGTGTTGGTCCGAGCCCGAGATCCGGGCCCGAGAACCCCGGACTGCCGAAGTGGAATGCTTAAACTTAACCACTACACCACTGGGCCAGCCTCTAGCGTAATGCTTTTGAGGTCATCTGTGTTGTTGCAGGAATCAGTTGTTTGTTTTTTGCTGGATTGCTGGGTCACGGTCATATGGGAAGTTTATGTTTGCCTTTATAAGAAATGTTTAGGGGTTCTGCTGCCTCTGCATCCTCACTAGCACTTGCTGTTGTCAGATCTTTAATTTTAGCTATTCTAATGGGTGTGCAGGGGTACCTCTCGGGCGTTTTGATGTGCATTTGCTTAAGGACTAACGAGGAACACCTGCTCATGTGCTTATTTGTATATTACTTTTTGGTAAAGTGTCTGTTTAAGCTTTTTGACTTATTTTTTTAATGGGGTTGTTTTCTTGATATATTCTAGATATAAGTCCCCTCTGTCAGGTATGTGATTTTCAAATATGTAGCTTGTTTTGTCATTCTCTTAGCAGAGTTTTTCACAGAGCAAAAGTTTTTAATTTTGATGAAGTCCAATTTAACTATTTTGTCATTTTTGGTGTCCTATCTAAGAACGCTTTGCATAACCCCAGATCACAAAGATTTTCTCCTATGTTTTCTTCTAAACAGTTTGAAATTTTATGTTTTTCATTTTGGTTTATGATCTATTTTGAATTATTTTTTGTAGAAAGTGTGAGGTTTATGTGAAGTTCTTTTTTTTTCTTGCCTGTGGATGTCCAATGGCTTCAGTGCCGTCTGTTGAAAAGTTCACCCTTCTTCTATTGAATTGCTTTTGCACCTTTGTAAAAACTCAGTTGGTCCTATTTGTGTGGGTCTTTTTCCATGTTCTCTATTTTGTTCCACCAACACCACACTGTCTTGGGAAGATAGATAAACAAATGAACAGATAGTTCACTCATTTCTTAGGACTCAGCTCACACCTTTATTGGAAGAATTCTCTTAGAACTGGCCTCCCCAGCTTTGACTCTTTACTGCTCCTGTCTACCTATCATAGCCCCCAGTCACTGTGAGCTTCTGGAGGGCAGGGATGGTGGCATTCCTTTATATAAGCCCAGCACAGGGCCAACCACATAGTGGGTCTCAATAATATTTGTTGAATAAACTGGCTAACGATTGACTGGCTGAATGCTGTCTATATTCAAGAAGACAGACAAGAAGTCACATCTAGAGGCAGGCTTTTTGCTCACAGAGTATTTCATAAATGAAGAGCAGACAGAGACATTTTGCTGTGCTGCAGTGGTGAGAAACATTTTTTTTAGTATAGTTTAATGCAGGTGAATATATTTGTGTCCTATGACTTTTTTCCCAATCAAAATGAAATAGTTACATTAAATCCCATGGGAAAAATGATGAGATATATATGTATATATATATACATATATATATATATATTTTTTTTTTGTATCTAAGATCATCTATTTTGTTCAATAAAAGAATGTAAATGAGGAAGCCAGCCCTGCTTTTCATCTTCTCAAGCGTCCGTATCCAGGGGTATTTGAGAAGCAACAACCCATGCAAGCTTTATCATCCTTCATCCCACAGTGGATTACGGCTCATACTGGGAAACCAGTCAGTCTCAGGCTGTTTCTTGCAAAAACTCTTGTAAAGAGTTTTTAGAAAGGAATTTAATTGTCGAGGTATCAACAAAGCAAAGTTTCTTGAGCCTTCTGTGGGACGTGGAAATTGCTTGATAAGGCAGTTCTTCAAAATGGTCTTCGTTATAACGAAATTTCACCTGTGGTGCCTCTGAGCCATTGAGCGTTGACATGTGTTCTCTTCTTATGCATGTCAGGGGAGGAAAGAGTGTCAGAATCCCAGCCTGGCAATCCCCAGTTCCTTCTCTGATGTCCAGTTCGTCACATCCCTGCTTCAGACAGTCTGGTCTAGTAGACAAGTGACAAGACTGGAGAAGTCGGCTCCGAGTTTCCCTAAATTCTCAGACACGCCGTGTTTCTTCCTTCTCAAAAAAGTGAAATACTCAGGCTATAACCCATCATCCCAGCAAACCATCTTCATTGATGGAGAATTGTGAGTGATCTTTTTTTTTTTTTTTTGTGAGGAAGATTAGCCCTGAGCTAACATCTGTTGCCAATCCTGCTCTTTTTGCTGAGGAAGACTGGCCCCGGGCTAACATCTGTGCCCATCTTCCTCTGCTTTATATGTGGGACACTGTTATCAGAGGTTCGGGGATTCGATCGGAGACGTAAAAGACACTTTCCACTCCAAACAAATGGACTGAAGGTATATTTTATTATATAGAGGATAGTAAAGGCGATAGTCTGCAAACAGATCTAGATAGGTCAAATATTAAGAGGGAAAAAAAATCAGCCCGACTGGAAAGGGAAAACACCCACATCGGCTGAAGAGAAATGACACAAATCAACCGGAAAGAGAAACACCAGGTTGACCGAAAAGAGAACATATCAAATCAATTACTTCATATCAAATCAATTACTTCACATCAAATCAGTTACTCACAACATCCACGCCCCACTGCCGGGAGAGCCCTGTCAATCGACGCGGCTGGGCAAGGATCACACGTCCTGGGCAAGGTGTCCCTTCCACAGGTGGAACTCTCACCCGGTCTCAGTTTCCAGCAGTTTTTATACCATCAGTAATTTTCAGAGTAAGCAATTACAGAGTTTGCAGAGCAAGCATTTAGTGTTCCCATGCACAAATGGTTATCAGTGGCGTACGTGCACTGAGCCCCCTGGCTAACGTCCCAGCCCAGTAGTTGCGTACGTGCATTGTTCTCTTTGGTTATCGTCCCAGCCCGGCACAGATGGCCAGTCCATCCCGTGCTACGACGCTCCAAGAGCCTTGAAATGTTACAACTTGCAACTCCCTCCGTGAGAGAAGGGCCAGTTCCCACCACGCAGAAAGCAGCCTTGTATTTCTTTTTTGTGCTGGTGGCTGTAGGTCAACGGAGCGGCCAAACATGGCTGTACTCATGTCAAGACATATTCGGCCGTGGCCGTCTCCATTAACCATAAGACACCATACGCACAAACAATGAACTTCGTACGCAAGTACATAAGGCACATCCAAGAATCCAAAATCCAATGACTACAATAATTATAAAACTATCTCGCAATAAAGGACCCAAACCCCAAGGTAACCAATCAAACAACCCCTTAGAATATGAAATGTTATTAACTTGATCTTGCAAATCATGTACAGCATCAAAGATAACATTAGTTTGATCTGATACATTGAAACAACACATACCCGGTATTTTAGTACAAGGTGTTTGATGAAGAAGAAACAAATAGTCTAAAGCAGCTCGTTGTATAAGAGTCTCTCTACGCAGTTCTTGTAATTCTTGAGATATAGCCAAGAAGGCTCTAACAGTATCATTCATTACATGTGTCAACAAGCAGGAAAGGTGTTCAATTTGTGATGGTTGTCTACAATTAGGCCAGGATCAGGTAGTAGAAGGGCGGCCAGCGTTGCCACAGTAGAGATGGGAAGAAGGTTAACATGAGGGTCACAATCTGCAGTGAGTGCTCGTTTCACTCGAGAATTCTTGGTAGGGAAAGCGGCTATAAGGCGAACTATTGGGCCAATACCACATGCAGCAGATGTGTCAGTTGGAATGTGTGAATACGCAGCATTATCACATAACCAGAAATATCCAGCAGGTAATCGTGAGGGGGTAGGAATACTAACAGAGATAGTCTTATTACAATAGAATGGAATATATGTACAATTAATACAGTAACACGTAGTGGAAGTCACTCCAGATATGGGCATCTTTACTAAAGAATGAGGGATAGTAACTTTAGCATGTAACACATTAGGTAAAGTAACACCTAGACCCAACAGATTAGCTTGCAGAAGTCCAGAAGGATTATTACTGTTTCTGAGACAAAAAGCAGTTTCATTAAGAACTGTATGAGCTAAATGTAACCATAGATTAGTGTTTTTAAGAGGACTAGTGGCATTAGGAAGGATGCTAATAAATCGAGCTTCTTTAAGAAATGGGGAATCTGGATTTCCCTTCTTCCATTTAATACAAGAATACCAGCCCCCATCACGGAGGGTAACAGAAGACAGAGCAATGGAGAAATTATAACTAGTTCTGCGTGACTGATCAGATATGGGCTTGTACCGAGAGATTGCTTGATGTTTCTGAGACCAAATTTCTCGGCCATTCATAGTCCAGGTTATAGGTCCCACTGGTGTAGAGCAGTTGGTCCAGCAGTGCAGGGTCAAAGGTTGTCCTACGGAGACATTAGTTGGCATGTAGGTCTGCAGCAGACATGGAAGTGCAGCACAGCATAGCAAACACAGCAGGAATATCTATTCACGCAAAGAAACAGAATTTTTAGGAACATGATATAATTGTTCATTTCCTGGATACATTACTATGAGCGTTGCAGTGGGCCCTTGGGCCACTACTTCTGCGGCACGTGGAGCCGCATTGGGTGGATGTGTCACCCACACCTTTGCTCCAGGTTTCCATCCATCTGTAGACCCAAATCCTTGCATTCCTCTTTTAGTTAATTCACTTGGAGGTTGTCCTTGTGACACATTTGGAGTCAGGAGGAAGCACCAATAATTGTCCCACTCGTTCCCCAGACTCTACAGTTAGTACTGTGTCACTACCATTATATAATATAAATTTTATTTCTCCTTGATAATCTGGATCAATAACTCCTCCTAGTACATCAATACCTTTTGCTGCCAGTCCAGAGCGTCCTTTTAACAAACCAAAGGTATTTTTGGGAAATTGTACCCCTATCCCAGTAGGGACTATAGACTGCTTCTTAGGGGGCAATTGAATAGAATGAACAGTAGATAAATCCAATCCAGCCGCTTCGGCCGTGGCACGAAAAGGCGGTTTAGCAGACTGAGTCAGGGGCCAATAGGTTAAGGTCATAAGCTCATGGGTGGCGGCTGCCACTTCTGTAATCTTTGCTGGTAACAACCTTGACAGAGGAGTCTCATTAGGGCCTAATGGCCTGTTATTTAACACATTTAGAGCAGTACTTAGATGGTTGTGCCACCCTTTTAATGAGCCATGACCAAGTTTCTTTAATTGTTGTTTAAGCAATCCATTCATTCGTTCTATGAGGCCTGCAGCTTGGGGGTAATAAGGTATATGATAAATCCATTCTATATAATTTTCCTTGGTATAGGTTTGAATCAACTTACCTGTAAAGTGGGAACCGTTGTCACTCTGAATTTGCCTTGGTGTTCCATAATATAACTTGATTATATCTAATAATTTTATGGCACTCTGTTGGGTGGCCACTTTAGCTGGTATAGCCAATAAATAACCAGAATATGTATCAACAGCAGTGCAGGCATAAGTATATCCACAAGAATTTGGCAATGGTCCAATAAAATCTATTTGCCAGGTATGGGCGGAAATAATCCCTTTTGGATATGACCTTGGTAGGGTGTGGAACTCCCGTTTATTTAACTGTTGGCATAACTGACACTGTTGTACTGCAGTGGCAATATCATCATGGGTGACAAGGATTCCCCTTTGTTGTGCCCACCTGTATGAAGCTTGTTCTCCCAAGTGTCCACTCTTTCGTGGACCCATTGTGCTAAGCCTGGGTTGTGCGTTGCACGAATCTGCACCAGCTGATTAGCATGAGAATTATGCTTTCGTTCTGCAGAAATTAAAGAACTGTGAGCATCAACATGAAATACAGTAACAATTGTATTTTGACACCATAACCATATGTCTTTCCATAATTTCTTTCCCCATATTTCTTTATCATTAATTTTCCAATCATGTTTTTTCCATTGTGGCATCCACGTTGCCAAACCTTGTGCCACTGCCCACGAATCAGTATATATATGACATTGTTGCCCCTGTTCTTGTTGAAGTGCCTGATACACCGCATAGAGTTCAGCATATTGGCTACTCATATTATCTCCGGTGGTGACAATTGTTTGTTGGGTGGATGGGTTATAGGCAACTGCTTTCCATTTCCGTGAGCTTGATATCATTTTGGCAGAACCATCTGTAAACCACGTATGGTTTTGTTGTTCTTCAGTCAATTGATCATATGAGACACCCCATTTAACAGGAGATTCTGTTATATCAGTCTTAGGTGACACAGTTGGTTCACTGCTATATTGAGACACTTGTTCATGCAATAGAGACAACCCCTTTGGGCCAGGTTTGGCCCGGTCTTGAATATACCATTTCCATTTGATAATATTAAATTCTTGTGCTTGTCCAATTTTATGAGTAACAGGCGTGCTATGAATCCATTGCATGATGGGTATTTGAGGTCGCATAATTACCTCATGTCCCAGGGTAAGGCTTTCTGAGTCTATTAGAGCCCAGTAGCAGGCTAACAACTGTTTTTCAAAAGGACTATATCTTTCACTGGAACAGGGAAGCTTGCGACTCCAAAATCCCAGAGGATAACGTCGGGCACCTTGTTTTTGCCATAGACTCCAGCTGGCATACTGATCAATGACATCTACCTGTAACTCAATGGGTCCCGGTTTAATTGGCCATAGATCTAAAGCAGTCTGAATAGCATGCTTGGCTGCTTCAAAAGCTTCTTTTTGTTCCATTCCCCATTCAAATTCATATTTTTTCCTGGTAACTTTATATAAAGGTGCAAGGAGCCGACTTAAATGTGGAATATGTGCCCTCCAAAATCCAAATAATCCAATAAATTTTTGTGCTTCCTTTTTATTACGAGGTGCTGCAAAATCTAATATCTTTTGTCTAGCTTTAGGTAAAATTTCTTGTTTTCCATTATTCCAAAGTACTCCCAAAAATTTAACATTTGAACTCGGGCCCTGAATTTTAGCTGGATTAGTTTTCCATCCATCCTCCTCAAGTATGTCCATTACTTTTTCTAACTGTTGTTGTACCTTTTCTTCTTCATTTCCTTGGATCATAATATCATCTATATAATGTACTATTTGGACATCATCAGAAGCAGGTACCTTTGCCAAGGTTTCAGCAACCTGTCGATGGCAGATAGTGGGACTATGCACATATCCCTGAGGAAGTCTAGTAAAGGTATATTGTTGTCCCAGCCACGTGAAAGCAAACTGTTCTTGGACACTTTTAGGTATAGGTATGGTGAAAAAGGCATTAGCCAAGTCTATGACTGCATACCAAGTGCCTGGATAACATTGCACTTTTTCTATAAGAGTAATCAAATCAGGGACGGCCGCTTGAATAGCCGGAGTCACTTTGTTTAGTTCTCTGTAATCTACAGTCATTCTCCATGTCCCATCACCTTTTTTAACAGGCCAGATAGGATTATTCCAGGCTGTAGTTACTCTGCGAAGGACTTTTACAGCCAAATAATCTTCTATGGTCTCAGATATTTCTTGTTGTCCTCCAGGGATGCGATACTGTCTTTGATTGATCACTTGCGTGGCAGGTGGAATTTCTACTTCATGATGCAAACATCCCACAATTACAGCATTAATATGAAAAGACAAAGCTCTAATAGCAAATTGGTATTGTCCATCAGCCAAATTTAATGTCAATCCTTTTAGAATATCAATCCCAATTATATATTCTGGTATTGGTACAATCATAACTAGATATGTGCGCCGGGGTAGTTGCCCAATTTGCATAGAAAGATTAGTGGTAACTGCCTGGATTTCTTTTCCTCCCAATCCAGTTATCAGAATTGATGTACCTTGAAACTTAGTTGGATTCCCATAGATAAGGGTGGCCTCTGCCCCTGTATCCACAAGTGCCTTCACACTAGTTGTAGATCCATTCTTCCAAAATATTTTAATTGGTACATGTGGTCTAATATCTTTTCTTATAGTGGCACCAATCGATACAGAGGTTTGGCCTTCCCCTCAATCACATAAGTCAGCAAGAAGAGGATCCAAGGGAGGAGGTGGTGCACTAGGTGCAGTAGGCACTGGGTTGGAAGCATTCTCTATACTGTCCCTTCTGTTCACTTGTTTTACATTCAGCCCTTTTTCTTTATATAGTTTCCATAATTCTCTAGTGTCAACTCCATCAATCTGGTCTTTAGGTACTCCTGCCTGGAGTAGGGCCAAAAACATATCACCTCGAGTTATTTTATCTTTTTAAAGAATGTTTCTCTTTTTTCTCTTCTTGGAGAGTTTTCAGTTGTCTGCCAGTCTCCCAAGTCTGCTAGCTGCATAATCTTATCTGCAAGTGTTGATATAGGGCTTTCAGTTTCATTCATGAGAAGGGTTGTAATTATTTGTTTGTATGCCGGAGGTGCAGTTTTTATCAACCTGTTTCGCACCTGGACACTTAAAGTCATTTCATTTAAAGCTTCACCACACCCCAGAAACACAGCCCGCTTCATGGTTTCTTCTCTCATCTTTTGAACACAATCTTTTAAAGTATACCAGGGTCTATTAGTGTCTGGCCACATATCATCCGTGGGGTATTTATCTTGAGCTCCTTTTACTGCAAGAGCCAATAAAGTCGTACCATCAGTGTCTTGTCCACGATCATTTGGGGGGTGAGCATTCATGCTCCAATCTCTGAAAGCTCCCCGTATTACTGGATCATTGGACAAAATTACAAATTTAAAAGCATCTCCTGCATCCAGATTAATTCCTGTAGCGCCCATATCATATAGGCGAACAAGCCAGGTTATGATGGCTTCTCCAGGCTTTTGTGTAGCCCGGGCTAAAATGTCAGAAATTTCTTGCTGGTTAAAATCCTCAATCACATCTTTCCTTACAGGATGATTACCATCCATTTCCATCCGCCGACGGCGAAGAGGACGTGCCTCTGTGTGTTTGGTGTGGTTTTCCTCTTCCTCATAATCAGTTTCAGAATCATCATCCCAGATATCACCATCCCATGTGTCCGGGTCCCACTTAGGACCGGCCGATGCTATGGCCATATGAACTTTTCGTTCATTTACCTTTCCTCTCCTCTTTCTATATTTATATTTGGCAACTCTTACAGCAGCCTTTTCTGCTATAGCTTGGTAGTTACGAGCCTGATCTCCCAGTGCATGATATTGACATTGAATCATAGCCAAGCGAGACTGCAAATCTGAATTCTCTTTTTCCAAGAGTGCCTTCTCTTTCTGTATCTTATCCCTATCTTCTATAGCCCGACGATAAGCAGTCAACAAACACCAACCTCGCCGTGCCAAAAAAGAAACATCATCTTTCTTTTTCCTTTCCACCGTCTGCAAAGCTTTGGTCACATCCAACGGTTCAAATTGTCGCAGACGAGCATCCCAAGCTTCACATAACCCTGACCTACGAGCCCACTCCCCAGCCAGAGTGCAAAAGGGAGGGTCCTCCCATCCTGGAATTTCTTCCACCTTGGCTTCAGTTACCTTTCGTTTGAATAGGAAAGGCATCTCCTTAATCGAATCCTGCTCACAGCGCCAATTATGTTATCAGAGGTTCGGGGATTCGATCGGAGACGTAAAAGACACTTTCCACTCCAAACAAATGGACTGAAGGTATATTTTATTATATAGAGGATAGTAAAGGCGATAGTCTGCAAACAGATCTAGATAGGTCAAATATTAAGAGGGAAAAAAAAAAATCAGCCCGACTGGAAAGGGAAAACACCCACATCGGCTGAAGAGAAATGACACAAATCAACCGGAAAGAGAAACACCAGGTTGACCGAAAAGAGAACACATCAAATCAATTACTTCATATCAAATCAATTACTTCACATCAAATCAGTTACTCACAACATCCACGCCCCACTGCCGGGAGAGCCCTGTCAATCGACGCGGCTGGGCAAGGATCACACGTCCTGGGCAAGGTGTCCCTTCCACAGGTGGAACTCTCACCCGGTCTCAGTTTCCAGCAGTTTTTATACCATCAGTAATTTTCAGAGTAAGCAATTACAGAGTTTGCAGAGCAAGCATTTAGTGTTCCCATGCACAAATGGTTATCAGTGGCGTACGTGCACTCAGCCCCCTGGCTAACGTCCCAGCCCAGTAGTTGCGTACGTGCATTGTTCTCTTTGGTTATCGTCCCAGCCCGGCACAGATGGCCAGTCCATCCCGTGCTACGACGCTCCAAGAGCCTTGAAATGTTACAACTTGCAACTCCCTCCGTGAGAGAAGGGCCAGTTCCCACCACGCAGAAAGCAGCCTTGTATTTCTTTTTTGTGCTGGTGGCTGTAGGTCAACGGAGCGGCCAAACATGGCTGTACTCATGTCAAGACAGACACCTGCCACAGCATGGCTTGATAAGTGGTGCGTAGGTCTGCACCAGGGATCTGAACCTGCAAAACCTAGGCCACCGAAGTGGAGTGCGCAAATTTAACCACTATGCCATCAGGTCTGCCCCTGTGAGTGATCGTTTTTAAGTTGCCACTTTGGTGTCACATCTCTGAGAGCTGGCTTCTTACCTTCTTGAGCATTTCTGATTGTCGACTAGACACTTTGCTTCTTCAAATAAAGCACTTTTCTACCGGGATGCTGCTTCGATTTTAATTTCGTTTTTTGGGGGGTGAAGAATTTGAAGTTCTGCTTTCATAATAACCACACCAAATGATTTACTTAAATCCAAAAGTGAACAGTCAGTTACATGTTTAATTTTCAGAGCTGTGAAATTGTGTATGAAAGTTGTGAACAGGTAACTCCCATCTATATTGACTTTGAAAAAAATACAAATATAAAACCACTATGGCTTCTCTAAAAACACTGACCGCCAAATACAACCTTGACATTTAAATGCGACTTTGAAGGGTATGCCCGTATTTTAGCAGTTCGAGCGGCCTCATTTTTAGCTGCTTTCTTTAACGAGCAATTTCTAAATATTTAACCAGAATCTGTCAAGAAGTGAGCCGGGAATGAGACTTCCTGTGTTTATGGGGATTGTAGTGGCTGCTGGGAAAATAAACCACAAATAAACGAATCCAGGGAGGGGGCGTGTAAATGGACTCTACAGTAAGAGTTCTGAGAAGGGACCAGGGGACAAATTTTCTTGGGTAAGTAATTAAAAAAAAAAACAAAACCCAAACTAACCAGTGCTCAAAAATAGCAACAAGGGGCCAGCCTCGTGGCCTAGTGGTTAAGTTTGGTGTGCTCCACTTCAGTGGCCCGGGTTTGCAGGTTCGGATCCCAGGCGTGGACCTACACCACTTGTCAGTGGCCATGCTGTTATTATTCCCATTTTACCGATGGAGAAACTGAGCCTAGCTCTTTCTCTTGATTTTTTCCAGGGTCACATAACTGGTCAATGTTGGTTCTGCTCGTTCCCAGACCCTCCCAACACGATGACACTGATATTACTGAGTGTTCCCTGACAGACATGGGTCTGTTATTCCTCCATGATTCCCAACAACTAAAATCCAATTCTAACATCAAAGGTTCCTATTTCTTTAGTTAGAACTTCATTTGTTTCCCCAGTGCCAAGAAGAAACAGAATTTGTGGTTCAGGAAACGTGATGGGGAATAACCCTGGAGCCCCTTTCAGTCAAATCACACTGTATTTTTCTTTTAAACCACTAAAGGCTTTCTCCTTAGGAAAATGCCCTAGGGGTGTAATGAACGTGGCAATCCTGTCGCACTTTTCCTGCAAGGAGGGCTAGATGGAGGTTGAGTTCTCTTCATTTAAGAGCAGCAAACAGCGATGACAAAACCTGCGGGTGGACCTCAGGTGTGTCCTTCTCCCATTCTGTTTTCTTTCTCGTGTCTTCTCTGTGGCCAGAATATTATCAAAGCCTCCTGGGGCTCTCGTCCATCAAGGATCTCCTTTCTCTTCTGAAGCAGCTCACACATACGTGGCTGCAGAGCCCCTTCAAGGGGACCTAGTCATGGCGAGAGTCATAAATAACAGAGAGGGAGGCACAAAGCCTTGTGATGAGAGATCCTTTTCCCTCTCCAGCTTCCTTCTCAACACTTCTGGGTGAAAATGATTGGAATTTTATTTTCTGTCAAACCTTATCAGTATTAGCTAGGCTCTGAAGATCTCTTAGGTAGGCTGGAAGATTTCTGGGAACCGAACATTGCATAGATAGTTTCAACTTTAAGTTCAGTTAAATATCCTTCCCCCTGTCTCTGGCTCCTGCCTCCCCACCAGAAAACTAATCCCTGATAATTATAATACTTGATATTTGTGCCGGGAATTAACTTTTCGTGGTCACCCTGAAGGCAAGTGTAGAGAAAAGATACCTGGGAGTTGAAAAATCTTGGCTTCTTTTACAAAGTCCTTCCCCTGTCCCAATTATTAAAGGGTTACATTTGTATGTTAGGAAGAAAATAAAAATTACTCATAATCCCACTGCCTAGGTATAAACGCTATTACTATTTTGCTAAAATTTCTTTCCAGTGCACATACAGGATTGTTTTTTACACAACTGAAATTTAAAGTCAACGTTACGTCCACAGGAGGAATCCGCATCTCTCATGTATAGCTAAGAAAGGTTTTTTGTTCAGGAAATTAATCCTCACAGTGTGAGGTTGGAATGATTCTTTAGACATTTTGGGAAAAAGCAAATGAAATGGGAGACTCCTGATGTCCTTCTTCCTCTAACCATGGCCCCTAAATATCACCCCTCCTTCTTGACAGCAACAACCGGCAGAGAAAAGAATACTTTGGCCTTCATAGAAGTCACTGGAGGTGGTGCTAAGTAACTAAGATGCAGGAAGGACTTGGGATCCACTGATGTCCGAGGAAGGAAAAGGCAACACAGGCCAGAAGGACAAGGGCGTGGGAGAGATGGCATTGGGGTTGATTGAGGAAGGGGCAAGGAATAACGGAGAGGGAGTGGTGATCATGGGGAAAAGCCAGTATTGCAGAGATGGGATTCTTCTGTCCCTGCATGCTTTCCAGCTCGCTTGCAGCAAGGCAGGGTCTTGGGGCAAGGCATGATTAAAGTAGGTGGAAGTAACATAAATAACTTCCAGATTGAAGCATGGGAGAGCTGGTGTCTGGCCCTCCAGCTGCCTCTTCCCCTGCTGTAGGGACCAAGGAGGCCTCACATACAAACGGTACACCCTGGATCCCTGAGAGACATGTGGACTTTGGTATGAGAGTGTGAAACAAACGTGAGTTGTGTTAAGCCATTGTGATTTGGGGGTGGTTGTTACTGCAGCATAACCTATCCTCTCCTGACTAATTTAGCCATGCTGACTCCCACAATGGAGGCTGAAGGTGCCAGAAGCTTGTGCCGTCTTTGTCTTGCTTACGGCTAGATGTCTCTAAGTGCGCATGTGGCACAGTTGGGGATCTACTGCGGGGCTTCAGGAAATGGCTTTCCTGCCTCTGGAAAAAGAGATGAGTGAGGAGACACTTTTCCCCTTCTTTTTCAAAATTTTTTAATTGAGCTATAATTGACATATAACCTATTAGTTTCAGGTGTACAACATAATGATTTTATATAAGTATACATTGCAAAATGATCATCACAATAAGTCTAATTAACATCCATCACCACACATACTTGCAATTTTTTTTCATGTGATGAGAACTTTTAAGATCTGCTCTCTTCGCAACTTTCAAATATACAATACAGTATTATTAACTATGGTCACTGTGTTGTATATTATATCCCCATGACTTCTTTATTTTATAACTGGAAGTTTGCACCTTTCCCCTCTTCTTTGGTCAAATGTGGATATGGTGCTTAGCATTGTGGCAGCCCTTTTGTAACCATGAGGGGGGACATCACTGACATCTAAGGATGGAAGATCAGAGAGATGGAAAGCATCTGGGTCTTTAATGACATCATAGAGCCAATGAACCAACCCCAGAGGCTCCTTGCCTCTTAGCTTTTTTTGATTGAGTTAGTTGGGAAAATCCTTATCATTTTCACCACTTTCACTTGGTTCTTGCCCTACTTGCAGTCAAAGTATCCCAGCCGTCCATTTAATGGTGAGTAGTACATTAACAATAAAATCATTAATATTATTACTTTTTCTAATTATTAGGAATATAATTTTACAGTTTTGCCATTTGTGAAAAGCTGAACATAGAAAACATATTCAGAGGCAGGGCTTATTCCCCAAAGATTCTTGTTTTATAAAAGGATTCATCAGGTAGAGTTGTTTCAAATAGCAGTAACCTGTGTGCATATAAGTGATGAATTATAAAGCAAAAGCATTAGGAGCCATCTGTAAATTGATTATCACCCCCCCCAAGTGAAATTTAATGATGATAATGATATTAGGGCTTAGCCCATTGTAAGTGTTCAATAAAAGGCAGCTAATGATACTATTATCCTTATGTCAATGGGCTGTACCTTTTGAACAAAGAGTCCACTGGACTTCCTCTGGTGGGAGGCCATGGCACTGAATCTGTCAGGCTAGGTTGGGACATGCTGCTATAACACAGCATCAACCTGGCAACCTCAGTGGCTGGGACAACATCAATTTTTATTTCTCCCTCATGCTACAAGCCCATTTCCGGGCAGCTGGGGCTCTACTCACATCACCCGAGTGATGAGGCTGATGGAGCAGCCTCTTTCTAGAACATCGCTGGTCTCGTGGCAGAGAGAAGAGAGAGACCACGAACCACGTACTCGCCTTTCAAACTTCTGCCTGAAAGTGACATACATCACTTTTGCCCACATTTCATTGGCCAAAGGAAGTTGATAGCGGGGGAGGAGAGGGACACCACGAGAGGAAGACAGAATTTAGTGAATGGTAATACAATCTACCAGAGGCACTGGATTGGAGTGTTTGAGACCTTCAGGTCAGTCCAGTTTCCCTGAGATGGACAGTGTCCTTCCTCTCAGGTTGTTACCTGCATTCCTGGCATCTTATCTCCCCACTAGCTGTCCCTCAATGTCCGTTCTCTTTTCTTTCACAGTGATAGAATGCTCAACTTTTAGCTGGACTCATGACTCCCAGATGAAACTGTGCCTTCCCCAGCCTCCCGTGCAGCTAGATGTGGCTGTGAATCTAACTCTTTGGTCAATGGAAAGTGAGCCAAAGGGATATGTGGTCCAGATCATGCTCTTAAAAGGAAGGGGCAGATCCCCCCTCCGCTTTTTCCCACTTCCAGGTGGCTGAAATTTAGAACCATGTTGAACCATCAGTGGACAGCAGTGACACTCTAGGGATGAGAAATCAACAAGGTACTAGGAGTTTTACCTCCTCAAGATCTATGCCATTGAGCGGCCATACCAACCTGGACTTTTACGTGAGAGATAAATAGGTTTTGATTTATTTTTTGCCACTATTATTTTGGGTTTCTGTTTTAGCAGTCTTACCCATTTCCTACCCAATACACTCCTTTTTTTGTAACTCAGTTGGCACTAAACAATAGCATGGAGAAAAGCAAGGTTATATTTAGTAATAAAGATGCCCATCTGCAAATGGTTCCCTGGGGCCACTTGTAGGAATGCTCTTAAGACAACACACCTGCTCCTCAACTAGACCACCAGCCAAAGAGAGAGAAATGCTTCCTGCTATTAGACATGACAGCTTCTTGGAGGAAGGACTGAATCTCTTTAACTTCACCTTTTCTCATTTTGTCCTGCAGACATCATTCTTGCAGAAAACTTGTCCTGAATGGTGGACTGAGGAAGAAGAAATTTGGATGGACAAATCTCCACACCGTCCCCAAACCCTGTGTCTCAACAAAGAAGTCACAAGGCTGTTTACCCTCCAGGCTGTACACTTTCCTTTGCCTTTGCAGAGGCCAATGGTTAGATCTAGGTCATCTAGGCTCCTGGCTTCTTTGTGGATGTTTTCTTTTGTGCTGGTACAATTTCTCCTATTTGATAGTATTATTCCCACTAGAGATGTCAAATAGGTTTCACCTCAAGTGTCAACTCATATATTGGTGGTAGCTGCACATCCACTATGTTGAGAAGGGCTCTGCATCTCATGTCTTAGATTGGGTTCCCTGAAGCAGAATCTGAGACAGGGATTCAGATGCTCTGGGTTTATTGAAGGAAGACTCTCTGGAGAAAGGGAGTGAAGGAAGCCAGACAGGATAGGGAAGGAGCTACCTAAGGATGTGATTCAGCTGCAGCCTAGCTTCAGCCTGATCTCATGGGGGCCCTGGAGCATGAATCACACCTCAGAGTTGGTCCCAACTTGAGGCAGGAGGGCTGGACTTTTGTAGCCCCTTATTAGTCAGTTGTTGGTATAGGATGCTGTAGGTGAGGTACTTTTTATTTTGTTGAGGGCAATTCTCGGGACATAAAGGCAACTGTGAGCCTCTAACAGCTGACATTCATAGCAGCTGGCAGATGGATGAGTGTATTTGCTGGTAAAGGGCATCTGGGTGGGATACCACCAGAATCTATTATTCTGCATTCATGCTCAGGGAACAAGTGTTGTGATCCATTAGCAATGTCTGCCATGGGCAGGGGCACCATCTCTGTAGAGAAGTTTGTAGAGATCTCGTGCTGTGAGAAGAGGAAGGGCTAACATAGGTGCTGCTCCATGTCAAACTACTAAAAAGTTTGGTTAGGAGGGGTGTGAAAATCATAGAACATGATTTGTGTTATGGCCCAACCATTGCCTTATTAATTGAAAGCTGCATTACTTCTTTCCTGAGGACTCAGAGGTAGAACCTAACGGTCTGATCCTTTGGTTGCAAGCAATAGAATTCATCCCTGGGTAACTTCGGCACATTAAGACCGTGGGAAGGAAATTGAGAGCTCGTGGAATCAGAAAAAGATCATAAGGCTGGACCGAAATTAAGGATACTCCAGGGACCTCAGCAGCAGAATCATATGGACTGTTTCCTAGGGTGGTGCCATAACACTCAGCTACAGCCATCTTTGGTCTCTATATTTCTGTCTGTCTTTTTGATCAACTTTTAATTTTAGAATAGTTTCAGATTTACCAAAAAGTTCAAAGAATATTAGAAAGCATTCCAACGCCCATTCTCCCTATTGTTAACACTGCTGTGGTGCGTTTGTCACAACTAATGGACTGATATTGACACCTTATTGCCAACTAAACTCCATAGTTCATTCAGATTTCCTTAGTTTTTACTCAATGTCTCTTTTCTGTCTCATGATCCCATCCAGAGCACCAAATTACATTTTGTAGTAATGTCTCCTTAGGCTCCTCCAGACTGTGAGTTTTTCAGACTTTCCTTGTTTTTGATGACCTTGATGGTTTTGAGGAATATTGGCCAAATATTTTGTTGACTATCCCTCACTTTGTGTCTCTTTTAAATTTTGGCCCAGTCTGAGTCCAGCGTCTCCCTCCTTGGATCAACTGGCCGTAGCCAGGGGCAAGGTGGAGGCAGAACAGGCCACGGGGGGTGGGGGTGGGTGGGCGTGAGGGGGTGGGTGTGAAGGATGGGGAGGATGAGGGGGGCGAGGGAGATCTTTGTGAATCCCAGCCATTTCAGTTTGTGCCTGCAGCCCAGTGATCTAATCAGGGTCTCCTCCTTGCAAAGTTAGTTGACCCGAGTTTCAATGCCCAGCAAGATGATTACATGATTACATGTGCCCAAAATAGCAAAATAGAAGCAGCACAGAACTGATAGCCAAGGTCAAGCAATTATAGAGAAGAAACCCGAGTGATTCGGCCAGAACCAAATATGCGGCTGCTATATACTGTATTCTCTATGCCACAGCTTCAAACAAGCCAGTATGCCTGAGTTTCCTTCTCCATCGCTAGTCATTTTGATTACAATATCACTGCACGTAGCAATTTTTTTCCATCGATGAAATAGCAAACCCTCAAATGGTAGTTTCCTACTGATTACAAAATACAATTAATTCATTTCTTTTGTTTCTCTCCCCCACCCCCACCCTGAAGATTACAGAACAATCGATGTGCAAGACCCTTGGTTAAAAACAACTGCTGAGAAAAATTCATAAATGCAGTTCATCTCTAAGTAAGTCATTTGCACAGCAAAGAACGGTAGTACTCGCTGAACTGAGCTGAACCCATTGAATTCATTGACTCATGTCTTTATTTAGAAAACAAAGAATTTATCCAGGGAAGCAATTAAACGCTGGCCTATTTAAAGAAACCTGTTGCTTTTTTGTAAACTGGACTATTATGTGTTTGCATAAGATATTAAGGTTAAGGGAGCTTAGACAATTGCCTCTTTGTGGCTACATTCTGTTTTCAAATAGAAACAATCTGACAATGTATGTCATAGCTGGAGAAGATAAAATCATGATTTCCACGTTCCTGATGATTCTTCTAATCTCTGCTCACTGTCTAATACCCTGTAGAGAAGGGGGGAGGAAAGGCAAATTTTTAAGGCCACCGTTTCTTTTTTCGGTAACAGTTTTATTGAGATATAATTCATATATCATGCAATTTACCCATTTAAAGTACATAATTCAATGGATTTGACTATATTCACCAAGTTGTGAAACCATCACCACAATCTATTTTAGAACATTCTTGTCACTTGTTCAAAAAGAAACCACAGCCCGAGGCAACCACCAATCTACTTTCTGTCTCTGTGGATTTGCCTATTCTGGTATTTTGTATAAAGGGAATTATATAATACATGATATTTTGTGACTGGCTTCTTTCACTTAGCATAATGTTTTCAAGGTTAACCCATGTTGTAGCATGTTTCAGTACTCCATTCTTTTTTATTGCCAAGTAATATTTTATAGTATTTATCTACCATATTTTATTTATCCATTCATCCATTGATGGACATTTGGGTTGTTTCCATTTTTTGGCTATTATGAGTAGGCTGCTAGGAACATTTGTGTATATGTTTTTGAGTGAACATATGTTTTTATTTCCCTTAAATACATACCTAGGTGTTGAATTGCTAGGTCATAGGTCACACTGGACCTTTTAAATAATATAATGTGGCAACTATGGGAATCAGATTCTTGCCCCGCTCCGGGGTTTGTTGTGATTCTTCTGTTATTGTTTCTTTAGTGACTTTCATGAATTAATTCTATAAAGTCTGTATTCTTTGTCATGGGTGGCCATGAAGTCTCTTCTCATTTAGCTTAGTGGTATGCTAATATTTGGACAGAGGTTCCTTATATGCCTAGAACCAATAAGTCTCCCAATCTTTGTGAGGGGCTCTGTGTGTGTGTTTTAGGGGTGCACCTTCAACACTCAGACAAGTAGTTTACAACTCTGCCTTAGCCTTTATTTCGTGTGTGCACAGAACCTCAAGGTCAGAGTTGAGAGCTTAGGGCCTTCTCAGGTCCTTCCTGAGTATGACACAGCTCTAGGCATGCCCATAGTCCTACGCATGTGTATGGCTTTCTAGATTCCCAGCAATATGTCAGAGCTTTTCAAAGCCCCGTGTGAACAACTCGTTCCCCAGCTTTTCCTTCTAAGCTTTTTTGGTTGGCCTATTGTTTGCCCCAACTGTTATCCACTGTCTCAGGCAGCCATTCTGTCAAACAACTGTCTCTGATTGTTTTCAACAAATGTCATTTGAGGAAAAGGCTGTTTGTACTTGGCGAGCTATGAGTTATGTCAAATAAAGACAGCCTTGTTAGGGGGGGTCTCCCAGGGAACCACAGACTGGCCAAATAATGATAGTTCTCTGGAAATGGAGCTTTGAAGGAGCTCCAACCCTGTTCTGCCTCCTCCAGTGGCTGCCAGTTTGCTGATTTTCACTGTGATTTTGGGTTGTTGGTTTTCAAGAGTACTGCAGATCTAAGAGAGGGGGTGCGGTAGGACTAGAGCAAGTTAAAATGCCAGAAGGTTCTTTGTTCTTACCAAGATTCAGCCATTTTTATTTCTTTTTTCTTTTTTTTTGATGAGGAAGATTGGCTCTGAGCTAACATCTGTGCCAATCATCCTCTATTTTACATGTGGGTCACCGCCACAGCATGGCTTGATGAATGGTGTAGGTCTGTGCCTGGGATCCAAACCTGTGAACCTGGTTCACTGAAACAGAGTGCACCGAAGTGGAGTGTGCCAAACCCAACCACTACACCACTGGGCCGGCCCTCAGCCATTTTTCTTGAATAAGTGCAGTTTGGATTGCTGTAAGCCTTTGGTTAATTTCTACATTTCTGAAAAACTTTATTCTGACCATTTTTGCCTGTGTTTTCATTGTTTTTATGGAGGAGAGGAGTTTCAGAGATCCTTAGTCCATCATTTTTGCTGACACTCTCACAATGCATTTTTTTTTTTTTAAGATTTTATTTATTTATTTATTTATTTATTTTCCCCCCAAAGCCCCAGTAGATAGTTGCATGTCATAGCTGCACATCCTTCTAGTTGCCGTATGTGGGACGTGGCCTCAGCATGGCCGGAGAAGCAGTGCGTCAGTGCGCGCCCAGGATCCGAACCCGGGCCACCAGCAGTGGAGCGCGCGCACTCAACCGCTAAGCCACGAGGCTGGCCCTCACAATGCATTTTTAAGGTCATGGGACCACAAAGTTTTGGAAATTCATCTTAGAATCTTATATTTTTTGTCATGTTTTATGTCTAAATTTCAGTGTTCTATCTTGCTCTCTTTTTGTTTACACACAGTTAAAAATAATGTGAAAACCTACTAACCAAATAACTTATACTAAACTGGGTCTCTTTCTCTCTCTCTCTCTTTTTTTTTTTTGGTGAGGAAGATTGGCCCTGAGCTAACATCTACTGCCAATCCTCTTTTTGCTTAAGGAAGATTGTCCCTGAGCTAACATCTGTGCCAGTCCTCCTCTATTTTTTGTATATGGGATGTCACTGCAGCATGGCCTGATAAGCGGTGTGTATGTCCATGCCCAGGATCCGAAACTGTGAACCCCGGGCCGCCGAAGCAGAGCACGAGAACTTAACTGCTATGCCACCGGGCTGGCCCCTGTGTCTCTCAATTTTTGGTTCAAATATTTAGGTCCTTCTAATCATGGAACAAATCATCACATGCCAGAGATGCAAGGTGACTAATGGCTAATCAGAATAAACTGAGAGGTTCTTCCCCATCCTCTGTAGGACAGAGGACCTGAGAAACAGGGCAAAGAAGAAAGGTAGCAGTTTATTTATGTCCCCAAAAAAGAAGACACCTCACTTTAGCCTGCTTCTGCTTTCCCTCTAGAGTTCTCTCCAAGATGGACACCAGCTTGTCATAGAATCTCAGCTAGGGTGACATATCCTGCTCTAACTATCCTGGCTTCCTTTAAGTCCTAGACTATTTAGCCCATGGCCCAACCCACCACACACTCACACCTCTATCCCTTGCCTCTTGGCCTACCAGCGTCCCATTGCCTGGGAAATCAGCTTTGCTAGGGGGCCACCAGATTGCCTGTTTAGGAACAGCTAGTGGAGAAGGCTTTTAACAGCCAGGACAGAGCCAGAAATGTCTTCCAAATGTTGCCCCACAGACCTGCCTCTTTAAATTTTGGTGGAAAAATGATCCAGCTCAGACAAGGCGAGTGCAGGGGGAAGATGCCCCCTTGGGCAGGGTAGGAGGGACAGTGAGGCAAGCCTGGGTGGCAGACTGCTGACTGGCCTTGGCTGTGACCCTGATTTGCAATATCTCTTTCAGAGGCTTTCACATCACATCAGGCTCTGGCTGTCGCTGACTTGATGAGCAATGTCAGAACTGCCGAGAACGTTTCTGCTTGGCTTCCCCAGGTGGCCCGAGCCCCTTGGGGGTCAATGCTTATAGGCTCTAGGCATTGCTTGACCTGCTTCCCTCCCCCAGACCACCCTACCCTGCCTTCCCCAGCTGCCCCCCTCTTGCAGAGTCCCAGGTGCACCCCCCTGGCGTCCTGGACTCAGCTACCAGACGCAGGCCTGGGGTGTTCTCTGGGGTGGCTAGACCCATCCAACCCTGGCTTCACATTAGAATCATCCGGGGAACTTTAAAAAATACGGAGGCCTGAATCCCACCCCCGGTCAATTAAGTCAGATGCTCTGGGAGGGGCCTGTGATTTTTCGGCGAGGAGACTGAGACCATGAGCAGGTAAGTGACTTCCCAACGTTGCACCCCCGGCAGAGCAGGGACTGGACGCTGGCATCCCGACTCTCGGCCAAGTGCTCTTTCACTATTACTAATATTGCTGTTGTCTCTCCTATTGGGTCTGTATCCAGGTTTCCCAGCCTAGCCTCCTTGGACTGTTATGACTTTCATTCCTAGATATGGTAATGGGGGTTATGTTCTTCTCAGTATTTTAAAAAGCTTAATGGAAATTTTGCCTCCGTCTGTGGTTAGAACACACAGGGTACTTCTTAGTAAATGTAAATTGCTTGGAAGATAAAAAGCTTTTAACACCCAAGAGCATCATGGAAGAAAAATAATAAAGGGGTCACTGGTCAACCTTTTATATGTAAACAAAGGTTGGGAAGTGTGGCACTAAACCTCCCCAAAGAGACCCTGGCAACCGTGTCTAAATGCTCGCTCTCTGACACTCCGAGGTGCTGGTCACTGGGTCTGGCATTGTCAGAAATGCCGACAGACTGGACCCAAAGCGCTGTCTAGGAAAGGCCTCACCAACTGCCCGGATGTGGGGCTCTGAGCGAACCCCCAGGGGAACGTGGCGGAGCCTTGAATGTCCCGTCCCGGGGGTGGGAGCGTTCAGGCCTTACAGGTGGACCTGACTGCTGTGCTCCTCGGAGAGGAAAAGTGGGGGAGTGCAGGGTCCAGAGCACAGGCACCTAAGGGAGCAAGTGAGCACGGCCTGTAACGCAGGGATGCCCCCCACTGGGGAGCCACGGCTGGTGGATGGCAGGGGCCCACTGATGTTCAGTCCTATTTCTAGAGGTCAGGCAAAAAGGGAACGAAGAGTGAAAGGAAGTGTTTCCTGCGGTAGGCTGAATAACGTCCCCAAAGATGTCCGTGTCCTAATCCCCAGAATCAGTGAGTGATCCTGGATTATCCAGGTGGGCCCATTTAATCACGAGGGTCCTTATAAGAGGAAGACAGGAGGGCCAGAGTCAGAGAGGAGATGTGCCCATGGAAGCAGAGGTCAGAGTGATGCGGCCACATGCCAAGGAATGCAGGCAGCCTCTTGAAGCTGGAAAAAGCCAGGCACTGGATTCTCCCCTAGAGATTCCAGAAAGAACTAGTCCTGCCGACACCTTAACTTTAGCTCAGTGAGACTGATTTTGGACTTCTGACCTCAAGACCATTAGAAGAGTTCAGTCATAATGCCTTTTATAGCTAAATGTTATGTGGTTTTTAGTTTTAAAAAACTGATACTTGAATATGGTCCACGCTTGAAAGGTAGAAAAGGGAATATAATGCAGAGAGACTCTCTCCTCTCTCCTGTCTCCCAGCCACCAGATTCTTCTCCTCCCTGGAAGGAATTCCAGTTTACCAGTTTCTTGTGGATACTTTCAGGGTAATGCTGTGCACACACAAGCATATCTATGCACCAACGTGCACTTTGTACAAATAAGAGCCTATTATACACGGTAATGTGCACTTTATTTTTTCACTTCACATTATGGTGGAGCTAATTCTGTATCAGAATACACAGTGCTGATTCTTGTTTTTTAGGGCAGCATTCAGTTCCTTTGTGTGTATGTGTCATCATTTATTCAACCAGGCTCTTAGTGATGGCATTTGGGTCATTTCCAATCTCTTTCTTGTCCGAACAATACTGCAGTGAATATCCTAGTAACATTGCATTTTGTGTCTGTGTAAGATATCCGCAGGATAAAATCCTACAAGTGGGATGGCTTTACCCAAGGGCAGGTGCATTTTTTTCATTTGGATGGATATTGCCAAGGTGCCCACCTTCGAGATGGTACCAGTTCACACTCCCGCCAGCAATGTTTGAAAGTGTCTGTTCCCCAGCCCCTGGCAACACAGTATGTCAGCGGACTTGATCTTCTCTAACCACTTGACAAGTGAAAACTTGGAGACCTTGATCAACTTTGAAAATGGAGTCTAGAGAAGAACTGGGTCTCTGGGGGAGTTGCCAGGGTCCGAGCCAGGAAGGCCTCCTGCCCAGTGTCCTCAGGCAGCTACACGCCTAACTAGACCATGGGGCCTCTGAACTGAGACCAGCACCCCCTTGTCCCCACTTGGCTCTCAGCCATCCTGCAGGTGCGGGTGCGAGAATCCGACTTCTCCAGCTCTTTCTTGAACAGCATCCTTTATGGCTAGATACAATTTAAGGCCTTGCAGCTGAGAAAGCAAGTCTGGGGCATTTGGGGACAGGATGTGCGTGTTCCTGCCTATACCGGGAAGTCAGAGGGTGAAGGCATGGCTGCCTTTTCAGGACGCATTAAAGTCATGCCTTCTGATTGCTCCGCATTTGACACTTATCAAGCCTCTCCCAGTAATCTGAATAACAACTTTATATAAGGGGAAGTCATCTAGCTACTCAAACAAAACACGCAGCAGGTCGCCTTAATGTCAGCCTTTGCTCTCTGACTTGCCTTGCCTCTGTCCTGTCTCCATCCGGCAGGTTTATTTCACAAGTAGTGTCATCAGCCCTTACTCGCTCTCTGGTTAAAAGGCATTATTAATTTTAGACCTTCTCTCTTACCAAAGACTTCTTATTTACCAAATAGTTCCCCAAATGTATCTGTTTTGCTAAAATCAGAGTATGGAGAGAGGGATGGAGTACAGCCTGGGGAGTCTCTTGTATCAAGATAGAGAGGCCTGGGAGGAGAGAAAATGGAATCCTGGGTCTTATCAGATATTTAGTCTCTGAAAAATTTACAGTGACCCTCTCAATGCAGAAGGGAAAAAATCATATAGTTTGGGCTCCGCTCTTTGTATGTCGTATTCTGGTCATCTTTCTTTCCTTCTGCTTTTTGCTGTTGCAGCTTGCATTGTCATGAAGTCCATCAGAAAAATGTCTGGCCAAGTGGTCAGCAGCAGGAACAGAAAATTCAAAAAGAGAAGTTTTGAATCCTCTGTCCAAGATAGATCCCCTCCTAAGACTTCCATCGTAGGTTACCTGCTAGGATTTCCTTCAGAGCACAGCTCAAAGGTCGTAGGGAGGGTGCTGCGTGTACCTATCTCTTGGGCACCCTGCAAAGGGGGTCGTAGGGAAGTGGTAGCCATCCTCAAAAACAGATCCTGTCATTAGGAGTTGGTGTCCGAATTGTCAGTTAAAGAATCCAGCTGGCAGAGGGTGCAGATAATTTCCCAATTGAAACTGAGAGAGAGAAAGAAGAGAGAGGTGTGATTTGGTGAAACAGTTGCACATTCCCTCCTCCTTCATTTCTCCAATTAAAAATCCTGCCCGTTGGTTGGCTTGTGTGGGCTGCTGACTGGCTGGATGAAGAAGGGGCAGCAGATTGCATGTAAATTTCAAAGTCATCCTTAAAATCACAGTCGATCTACTTTTGATGCCTGTCTGGCTGCGTGCCAGTTAGGGGAGCAGTGCGGGATAGGTGGTGGAGAGACCAAAGAAAAGACCCAGCGATGGCGTACGAGACATAGAGGTTTACTGGCAGTTACTTACAGGAGGAGATGTCCAGTGGCGGCCGACTGGATGGAAATGTGCACCCACAACTGCAGGTGGGGAGGGGCTTGCTTATATAGACAGAGGACACAAAGGCTATATTCTTGCCAAGAGGGGCTGTCCCTGGTACGACCAGGGGCTCTGTGTCCCTTTAAGAAGTGATGTTCTTTGAGTGAGATAAGGTAAGATCTGGGCTGGCGAGTCCCTGGAAGGTTACAGATCCCAGCATCTGGGCGTCCTGCCCAGAAGGGGGCCAGAAGGACACATGGTTCTTAAAGGGCACACAAGCTAGTGCCCTTACAATGCCTCTATTAACAATGAGTGGGTCATATTGTTTGTCTTTTCCCTAACAACCATGAAATTGTTAACTCTCTGAGTTATCAGAGAAAACATCTTTGCTCCCCAAACTTTGTTCCAAGTCAACAATGAAATTAATTTTTAAGGGACCTTTGTGCTCATGGCATCATAGCATCACTGTTCAATGTACGGACGGGGTAAATGGCCATGCACATTAAAATACATCGACTCCATCCGATGGGCGATGTCAGCCCAAAGTTCTTCTTAGCTCTGTGCCAAAAATGTGTGAGGACACAGCGAGGCAACTCACTGGATAAATACACATGGCTAATGAAGAAGAAGAGTTCACCCTCTCTAGGTATCCAAGTGTGCAAATCAAAACAACACCAAAATTCTTCTCTTTTGTCTCCTAATTGTTTTTGTTTCCAAATTGTTGAAGCTATTTAAAATTTCCAATATTGGTGAGGTATAAGGATAATTACCATAGTATCACTAACAAAAACAGCCAACACCATGGTGCTCACTATGAGCTAGGACTTCTTAAAAAACATTTTAAAAAATAACAACTCATTGGGGCCGGCCCCGTGGCATAGCAGTTAAGTGCACACGCTCTGCTGCTGGCGGCCCAGGTTCGGATCCTGGGCGCGCACCGACGCACTGCTTGTCAGGCCATGCTGTGGCGGCGTCCCATATAAAGTGGAGGAAGATGGGCATGGATGTTAGCTCAGGGCCAGTCTTCCTCAGCAAAAAGAGGAGGATTGGCATGGATGTTAGCTCAAGGCTGATCTTCCTCACCAAAAAAAAAAAAAGTAACAACTTATTTAATTCTCACTGCAACTCTACGAGTTGCATAGTGTTATTATTTCCATTGTAAGCTTGAAGAAACTGAGGCATGGAGAGGTTAAGCGACCTGCTTAAGGTCACACAGGTAAGAAGTGGGTGCGAGCACCTCCCAACGGAGATGTTGGAGATACCCAGCTCTCAACTTTTAGTTGCAAAATCTTAGACTTTGCAGAAATCCATTTGGGGAAGTGTCAGTGCTGCGGTGTCTCCCAAGACTGGAGGGACAGTGGAAGGAGACTTGATTAGGAGTCAACAACACCATTCCCTTGTTCCATGGCCTTGGGCACGTTGTGCAACTTCTCTGAGTTTCAATTTCTTTACCTGAACAATGGGGATGATGTTACTTACCCAAAGGGAATTGAGAAGATCAAATATAGTATGTATCTATAATATAATATAATCAAATATAGTAGTTTGGCCCTTTGCTAATTCTAGAATCCTAGGCAAGATGCTGGAGCTAAGACTCAGCCTCCTGTGCTTCTGGGACTTTGCTAATTAAGCAAGTGAGCCTGTGTGTTTGAAGAAGACAGATATCAAAGGGTCCATTTAACCTGTCAAAATCACAAGACTAAATAAACTTTGGCAAATTGTCCCTAAAATGCTTTAACATATGTTAAGCTCTTTGCGTGAGCAGTTCCCATCCATCTCTAGGAACCCATCCAGTTTTAACATGCTTTGATTCTATTTTGTCAGAGTTTATTATTCTCTAGAGGATTCCATTAAAGGCAAGTAACTCTTAAAGTCACACTGTATCAAATGAATTTTCCTTTAGATGAGCTGCCTTACATAAATAAAATGGCTCCTTCTGGATGGAGAGCCACAGCAAGAAGTTGCTTTTAGGCACTTATGTTTTTGCCTAAAAAGAGAATCTGACTGGCAGCTGTGCCATTTCCAACCATTTTAAACAAGGGAAGTTTGCCCATTCCTTGGTGCTATCTCCTCCATTGGAAGGGAGGCCTGGTGATGAGAAATGAAAGCACGTGGTTCCACCTACACAATGAACACATGATGCAGTCATAATTTACATGCCACCCACTACCAACAAAATTTAGAGGTGACAGAATAAAATACACAATTATGCTGAGCTGTTAAAAAGGAACTAGAGGGGCTGGCCCGGTTGCCTAGTGGTTAAGTTTGGCGTACTCCACTTCAGTGGCCCATGTTGGGTTCCCCGGGCACGGACCTATGCCACGGCAGCCATGCTGTGGCAGTGACCCACATACAAAATAGAGGCAGATTGGCACAGATGTTAGCTCAGGGCGAATCTTCCTGAAGCAAAATGTGCAGTATTGGAAACAGATGTTAACTCAGGGTTAATCTTCCTCAGCAAAAAAAAAAGAAAAAGGAACTAGAAGGTCAAAGCTCATGTAAATTGGTCATTCTTAGACTTTTGGGGGTCACAGAACTTTTGCGAACCTGATAGAAGCTAAGGAGAACTCTCCAGAAAATGCGTGTCCACAGAAAAGTTTGTGTGCAATTTCAGAAGCCCCCAGATTAAGAATCTCTGAGAGAGAGAGAGAGAGAGAGGAGAAAAGAAATACACTAAAACTTCAACTAATGTGTCTTCTTTGTTTAAGCCTTAAATTTAGTCCTGAACTTTAAGGTACATGCAGGACTGGCTATAGAGTTTGCTGGACCCAGTGACAAATGAAAATGCAGGGGCCCCTTGCTCCAAAATTGTTAAGAATTTTGAGACAGAAATAGCAGAGCATTAAACCAAGCATGAGGTCCTTCTGCAGGGTCACACTCCTGTAAAGCTGGCCCTAGGCACATGAGGCAAAGAGGCACAGTGGGCCCTCCTGGTCTATTTTTGAAATAATAGCTTGTAAAATGCAATATCCTGCACTGAGAAATATTTGCACTGAGAAATATTTGGTGAACTTTGTATTATCATTTTCTTTTAAACTCCAACATGATCTTCATGTTTATGGTGGATAAGCCAAAAAAAATTAAAAAACAACAAAAAAATCCAACAACAGTTAATCTGTTTTCCTGCTTGTGCCAATATTGAACTGTTAACAAGAAACGAAGCAACTCCCTCTAGAGTAGACAGCTGTAGGCAGATTAGCAGAAAACACATTATTTGGCAGCATGCCAAATATCTCAGCAAGCCACTCCACCCGGCCAACTGCACTGGAGTATCTGAGATGCGTCACCTTTAAAGTCTGATGCTTATGAAATGTGACCTCTCTAACAGTTTCATATTTATCAGAGTATCACATACTCAGGGTGTAAAAAAAAAAAATGAACATTTCCCAACGACTCATATGAAAAAACAGCTGTCCCTTACCTACTACCCTCTACCTTCCATCCTGCTTACCATAACTTTCAACTCTTGAGCTATTTCTTTTGGTATTTACCATCATTTTTCTAGATAAGATGCTTATTTGCAATTTTTGGATTTGTTGGTTTTCATCATTATCTGTTGACTTCTGGAAGTAGATATCTGTTATTTGTAGAGTCTTAATATTTTTTGAACACTCCTCGTATTCTGGTCATTTCCTGCGTTCTCAAGATAGAAGCCGCAAAAATTGCATTTTCAGCCTCCGTTACAGCTGGGATACAGGAACGTAATTTAGACTTCTTCAGTCAGAGGCACCTGCTCGAGTTTTGATTCTGAAGTGAGCACATGAGGAAAGCAGCATGCAGGGGAAGGAATCTTCTGGAGCCTGTCATGGTGTAGGGTCTGGCTTTTGTGAGGCTCAAGGGGCAGAGCCTCTGATGCATGGTCCCAGGTGTCAGTGATGTGATGTGCTGGCTGCAGTGTGGGTGACAGGCACTGGAGACGGTGGGGCATCCACCAGGGCAGCCTGTAGCGTGTGAAGCATTGTTCCTGGAGATTCTGGAATGCTACCTGATTTGACAACCTCATTTCCTGCTTTAGCAAACCAGAGTGGAGTCTGTTGTTTGCAGCTAGGAGCCTTGACTGACACACTTGGTGGATGAAGCTGTGGCTCTCTCACCCTGCTCCCCATCTCCCATTATGGTCCCATCATCATTTTTGGTTAAATCAGTGTTTACATGACTAGGACCATGTAAATATTATTTACTCGTGAGCCAAGTTGCGTGTTATGTGTAATAGGGTGTTAAAATGGGACTCCTTTTTTTTTCTTTTGATTTAGGCTGAATCTCCAAGACAACAGATGCTACTGAATCCCACATTCCAAAGTGAGGCATGAGGCTCCCTGTTCAGGTCTTGCGATGGAGAATCCAATAACTGGATTCTTCCTTTAGCTGACCACCCAGCTCCAGCCTATAAAGAGAGGCTGTAGAGGACTAGGGAGTTGCAGATTAGATGAATATTTTTGGAGGGAGCTGTCAGAATGCTGAGAATCCTAACACCAACACTCCTCCCACCCACCCCCACACCAATACAAAAGGGATGAGAGATACTTTTCCCTCCCCTTCATCCCAGGGAAAAGGGCTTCAATGGGCCCCCTCGGAGCCTGATCCAAGTTGCCAAGAGCTCAAGGGGACTTAGTAAGTGGTGTCTGAATCACTCCTGAAAAATCTAAAGGTGAGACCCTGTGGCTCTGAGGGTGCGGGCAAAAGAGGTGGCAGCATTGGGAATGCCCTCCCAGAGTTTGTCAGAGCAAAGGTTGAGGGCCAGTGTCCTCTGGGCTAAATGGTCCACATAAGAGAGGTGACCTTCTGTCCAAGAAGCCAGCATGGAGGGACATGGTGACCCCAAGAGGAGAGTAGACCACTAGATTCCCAGGAGCCAAAGGGGAAACAATAGGTGTCCAGCCAGGGAAAGGCATTTGCCTCTGTCAAGAGAATTACAGGTGAGAAATTCCCAAGAATTGTTGGAGTGAGAGTATCTCCAAACCCCTCACAAAAGTATCCCACAAGAAAAGGCATCATCTTTAAACACACACCCAACTCAGAAACAGACTTGCTATCTCAGGACAGCACTCATTAAATAAGGCCTTTCTTGCCTCATTGCCTCTCCTTTCTTCCCTCTGCTCGCACCCTGAAGGGGCCAGAACCCCTGCTTAGCAAGCTGAGAGCAGAGAGATGAAACACGAGGCTGAGCTGCCAACTTCCTGTGGCAGCCAACCTGCCATAAACCTGAATAGTCAGAGGGGCATATCTTTAGATTTAAGTAAAATTCATACCATTAGGTAGGTCTGGAGATTTTCATTACTAAAAAGAGACATTTTTATTATTTCAGATGACCAGGGAGTTTTTAAATTATTTAATAAAGGCCCCCCTATACACATACAAATCAGAGGACTTGCTCTAGTTTTCATTCAAATAGTGGGGCAAAAACTATCTTTGCAGAGTGGATTTACGTATGGGATGGGGGAAGAAGAATAAAGTGGAGTTTGTTTTCAGTGCAAGAAGTTTATTTGAGAGATGAGCCCAGAAACCAGGAGTGATGGAGCACAGAGAATGAGACAGAGAAGAAGGACAAGCCTATATAAAGATGTATGAGTAAAGTCACTGAGGTAGGCAAGGATGGTTCAATCCTGCTAGGACTTTTGAGGAGTATATGGAATGTCTTCCAGAATTGGCTATCCAATGCGTGGAAGGTTATCTGTCAACTCCAGTTCTCCATTGTTGAATGTTGTACTTTAGGGTTGTTGTTGTTTTAAATTACATCCAAGTTATGACCCTTTTAGTGTAGTAATTACACATATTTCTATTTCCTTTCTTGTACAACTTTCTGGGTTTTTTTCCTCCAAGAGTTAATAATTGCTTCAGTTTTTTCATTTGCTTCATATGCCATGAACCCCTCTAATTGTCCCATCAGCAGTTTGTTATTTTAAACGTGCAAACACATCCTGTAATTCATTTGTTTCATTTCCTCTTCCTACAGACCTCTTTCCTAGGGCCTCTACACTTCAGCAAGATGGTGTTTTGTCCTGCCTCTTCCTTGCTTCCTGAGCCTTTCTTGTGCTTCTCCCTGGATTGAATCCCATGTATTGGGTTCATATCTTCCTAGTTCTTAGTTCCCCCCTTGGTTTAGTAGAAAAAAATCTTTCAGTATCTACAAAAAAATGTGCTGCATGGTAAAATTTCCAGTCCTTCCATTTGCAAAATGTTTTTATTCCACCTTCACATTTGATTGATAGTTTAGTTGGGTCTAGATTTCTAGGTTGAAACACATTTTTATGTAGAATTTTAAAGGTATCATTGTCTTGTTTTCTAGCTTCCAGGGATGTTATTTAGAAGTAAGGTGACATTCTAAGTTCACCCCTTAGTATTTAATCTGATTCTTCCCTCACTCTCTAAAAACTTTAATATCTTTTCTTTATCTCTGGAGTCTGAAATTTCTTGATGACCTGTACTAAGTACTCAGTGAGCCCTTTCAATTTGGAAACTAATTTCCTTAAGTTTTGGGGAACATATCCTTACTGTTTTTTATTTATTATTATTAAGATTTGTTTTTTTAGAGCAGTTTAAGATTCACAGCAAAATTTAGGAGAAGGTACAGAGATTTCCCACATACTCCCTACCTCTACACATGCATAGCCTCCCCATTATCAACATTCCCCACCAAAGTGGTGCATTTGTGACAGTTGATGAACCTACATTGACGCATCATAATCACCCAAAGTCTAGAATTTACATTACAGCTCAGTTTTGGTGTTGCACATTCTATGGATTGGACAAATGTGTAATGACATTTATCCATCATTATGGTATCACAGAAAGTATTTTCGCTGCCCTGAAAATCCTCTGTGCTCCACCTATTCATCCCTCCCCCTTCTCAACCTCTGGCAACCACTGATCTTTTTACTGTCTCCATAGTTTTGCCTTTTCCAGAATGTCATATAGTTGGAATCATACAGTGTGTAGACTTTGCAGATTGGCTTCTTTCACTTAGTAATATGCACTGTTTTTTAATAACAATAAATTTTTCCTCTTTATTTTCTCTATTCCTTCTTTCTGAAACTTCTCCTAGTAGGATTTTGGACCTCTTGGATTGATCCTCTAATTCTTTTTTCTCTTTTCTATTTATATGTCTCGTTTCTTTGTTCTACTTTCTGAGAGAGTCTCTTAATGTTGTCTTCCATCTTTATTTTGAGGGTACTTTTAAAGCTTTCTATTACGTAAAAAAAATTTCCAAGAAAGCAGAATGGAAGTTTCCCAAAAATTAAAAATAGAATTATCACATGAGCCAGGAATTCATCTTCTAGCTATATACCCAAAATAATTGGAAGCAGGGTCTTGAAGAGATATTTGTACACCCATGTGTATAGCAGCCTTATTCACAATAGCCAAAAGGTGGAAGCAACCCAAGGGTCCACTGATGGATGAATGGATAAGCAAATTGTGGTATATAGATACCATGGAATATCATTTAGCCTTAAAAAGGGAGAAAATTCTGACACATGCCACAACATGGATGAACCTTGAGGTCATTATGCTAAGTGAAATAAACCAGACACAAAAAGACAAATACTGTATGATTCCACTTATATGAGATACCTAGAGTAGTCAAATTCATAGACACAGAAAGCAGAATTGTGGGTGCCAGGGGCTGGAGGGAGAGGAGAACGGGGAGTTATTGTTTAATGGGGACAGTTTCAGGTTTGAAAAGTGAAGAGTTCTGGAGATGGGTGGTGGTGATGGTTGTACAACAGTGTGAATGTACTTAATGCCAATGAACTGTACACTTAGAGATGGTTAAGATGGTAAATTTTATGTTATGTGTGTTTTACCACAATTAAAAATTTTTCCAAGAGCACTTTTCTATTCTCTGTTTATTTTGCATAGCATTTTGTGCTTGTTTCATGAATTCAAAATCTTCTCATTTTTCTGAAGAATGATTTTTTCCCATTGAAGCTTTTTTGTTTTTAAATATATCCTTCTGTTTCTAACAGTATCTTTAGAACTCAGAGTTTCTTTATCCCTAGTTTATTTGTTTTGGTGTTTGTCTTAATGTTGAGGGCTTTCCTCAAATACCAGGTAATACTCAGCTCTCTATTCATATTCGAGTGAAGTAAAGCAAAGCTGAATGGAAATTCTCTGTTGGGAGCTGCTTTTTGATGGGTAGGTTTCACTGTAGAGTCGGGAACAGTGAGGCAGCCTCTTCAATTGGAGATCTTAAGATGTCCACATGTGAAGGTCTTTCAGATCTCAGAATCTCAAGAGAAAAGTTTAATTGCCTTCCAGGGTTCTGAGGGTGAGTGGGGGAAGGGTACAAGGATTCCACCCTTTTTCAGATAGACTTTCACTTGATTCTCATATTTTCAACTCCGTTTCTCTATTTACCTCCTGCTTGCTTAGCTCCTTGAGTTGAGAGCCACTTTAGTTCAATTTCCCTAGAGAACAAATTTCCTGTCTCAGGTATAGGCGATGGGGGTGGGAAAAACAGAGATTCAACTGTCCTGTGTATGCTTGAAACTGTCCTCTTCTTTCAGCCTTGAGACCTATTTCACTGTCTGTGTTCTTGATGTTTCCATTTCCTGGGCTTCTCCATGGCTCCATGGGACGGAGATTGGCTCACTTCTCTGTATTTCCTTCTGGAGCTTCTTTGGCTCTGCTAGTCACTTACCCCCCCCCCCCCCCCCGTCTACTTTGTAATCTATCCAGGCTCCTGAGCTATTCTTTTTGTCCTTGTGGGCTTACAATTTAAAAATTTCCTTTACTTTATAGGGTTTTGGGAGGAAGAGGAGCAAAATATGCAGAGTTAATCTGTTTAACTAGGAGTCACAATTGTTGACTTAAAAAACCCATCCACATTATTAGAGAAATGTCATTTTCATTTCTTTTTTATCAACTTGGATCCATCACACCCCATTTCACAGAAACTGGGCACCTTTACGCAAACGCTGGGCCAAACTTGCAAAAGAAGCCATTCATGTGACCAACAAATGGTATGACATTTGCAATGACAGAGCCTGCCCTAATTAGCTGTCTGCCCTGAAGAAGTTTTGTCTTGCTTAGATTAGCTTTCCTTCTCTTTATCCTCAGTCCCGAACTTTCGTAGTTTTCAAACATTTTCTAGGATATGGTTAGCAATATATACATAAATTTTTTTGCTCAGATTGGTAGTATGTCAACGTCAAAGTGTGTATGTTGGGGGAAACATTTTGTGGCAGAAACTGTTAATTTCTTACCCAACATCTGTTCTCTATTTCTTTACCAACAGAACCTCAATTTTGTTTAGGGCAGTAATGTGCCCATATTTAAGATTAAATCTCCATCTCTCAGTCTCCTTTACAGATAAGAGACCTCTGACCTATGAGATGCAAGATGGGTGGGACTTCTGGGAAAGTTTAAATGGGGTTCACGCAGTTAGATGAATCTTGGATCTTTGTCCTTCTCCTGATTCTTACCTAGACCAGGGACAGGCTGCTGAGGCTGGAATAGCCATCTGGCAGCCCTTAGTTGGCCAATGTGAGGATCAAAGCCACACAGTAAAGATGGCAGATGGCAAGACAGAGGAGCTTGCGTCTCTGATGGCGTTGTAGGGGCCGCCATGTTGGACCTGGTTGACTTACCTCTGAATTTCTTGCTATAAGAGAAAACAAAACTTCCAATATATTTAAGCCACTATTTAGTCACATTTTCAGCTACTAGCAACTGAATGCAGCCCACGCTGACACAGATTTCTTCTGTGTTTTTTATTATAAGTCTGTGCTCAGTTATATGTACAGAGGGGGTGACGGTAGAGGCTGTGTTCTAAGATGACATGACAGATACTGTTGGTGCCCCAAATGTCACCCCTCGATGTTCACCATTTCTCTGCATACCAGCCTGATTTCCGTCTGCTGACTCTTTGCCTGAGGGCTTCTTCTGGCCATGGGGGCCTGCTCTGTTTATACATGGGACAGGCTGGGAATTAATGTTCCCCTCTTCCTCACCATCTGGGAGCATTCTTCAAACAATGCCTGACGGGGTTGGGATATAGATACCCCAGCTCCTTTGCCCTTCAGGCCGGATAATTCTGAGGCAGATTCTACACTGGCTCCCTGAGTTCTCCAGGAATCCTGGGGGCAGGATCAAGCTCCACTTCCCACAGTGGTAACTGGCTTGATAGCACAGAGTATAGTGGCTTCCTTCCCTTCTCTGTCTCACTTCCCCATGCCCCCACCTGGGTTCTCTGGGATCACCTTCCAAATAAAGGGCCAACACTAGAATCTCTGTCTCAGGGTCTGCTCCTGGGGGAACCCAAACCAAGATAATGGGATTTTACCAAGGGTTACTTGGAGGTCACGAAAGCTAAAGGGGCCTGGAAACATTTGTGTGCCCTTTGCACATACTGAGCCAGTCTTTGCAATGCAGTTTCAGCCAATGGTTCCTGCTAACCCAGCATTGCAGGGCCTCTGGCTCTCAACCTTTTCTAGTGCTTCTTTTCCTCCTCCACAACTTTCTGTGATCCAGATCACCATGTGGCAGACTGAGAAAGATGTGTCAGTGCGAGGCGCAGGTTGGCGGACATGCTGATGGGGTTGTCATGGGCAGCCAAAAGGGCTGGCCATGAAATGCAAAAATAAATGGAGGACGCCAACACCAGCTCTGTAGGTTACAGCTGAATAAACACGTTTACAGTCTGGTGAGCTGTGCAGGGTTTACTGTAGGTAGTCGACTTCTTCGTTCTCTGGTTCTTCTACCTACTGAGAGTCATCTCAGGAGATATTAGGAGTATTCCAAGCAGCCCATGCAATAAACTGAGTTAGCATTTTTTACAATAAGAAGCATTCTCAAGGAACACAGCTAGATCACATGTCCCTCATTTTCAACAAAAAAGCCCTGATTTAAAGTATTCTGCCTCATTGACAGAACTGGGTTCAGAATCTAGTGAGACCCACTGTCTTGGCATCATCACAATTGGTCTAGAATGTTCCACACTGTATGAAGACATGCTTGTTCCCTTAGACCAGAGGTCAGCAAACTACTGCCAAGGAACCAAATTGGGCCTAGTACCTATTTTTGTAAGTAAAGGTCCATTGGCTACAGCCATGCCCATTTGTTTACATAATGTCAATGTCTGCAGTGCTGACGTGGTGTATAGTTGACTAGTTGTAACAGAGACAGTACGGCCTGCAAAGCTTAAACATTCACTGTCTGGACCTTTACAGAGAACATTTGCTGATCCTTGCCTTCGGCAACTGCCAAGTGTCCCACCCAAATCTGCCCCTTCGGGAAACACCTCTTTCAGCCTTACCCCACCCCCATCCCACTGCAAGTGCCAAGCCATCCTCCTTCAATTCCTAGAATGGTGCTCCAGAAACTTTAATGTGCATAGGGCTCAGCTGGCAATCAGTTGTTGGAAATACAGGTTCGGATTCAGTACCTCCGGAATGGGGCCCAGGACTGTATTTCTAACAGGCTCCCAGGGCAGGGTGATGCTGAGGGCCTGAGGACCACACTTTGAGGAGGAAGGTTCTAGAAGACTGGATTTTTCTAACTAGAACAAGCAACTTATTATCAATGTTTCTTATTGTTTGGCATTGTCAGGCAATACCAACGCCCCTCCCTTACGCTCTTCCTTCCCTTATTTACTCAATGTGCGCACGCACAGACACACACACACACCCCTAACTACGAGAGTGTGGAATCACTGCCTCCCATTTTCGTTGAGTTCTGGTCTTCGGTCTGAATTTGGAGGAACAATTTCAAGAGTTAAAGAGCTGTGAAGCCAACAGCAGGAGAGATGCCAGAACTCTAATTTGTCTCTCCTTTTATATTTAGTTTGCTATTAGATAATGCTTGACACCTGTTCACTAGACAGCTCTGTTTTTAATCTCTTCTATCTCATTTTCTTGGACATGTGGCTCACAGATGCTTTGCAGTGCATGAGTAATGGTAGGAAAGCCAAACAAAATAGCAGTTTCTTTGGAATTAGAAGCACAACAAGAGACTAAAAACAACTGAGATCTGATTTGGCCCAACCACGAGGTTCTGGTGGGGGAGACAGCTCTGCGGCTGGAATTCGCCCCCTGGAATTCAGACATGGATGGTCTTCCTTTCCTTGACCCAAAGCCCCGGTGAGTCTTTGAAACGTGTTTCCCACCCTCAGAATGAAAAGGGAGGAGATTACAAGGAAACTGTCCTCCGCTATGCTTTAATCAGAGAGCAGGCAGACAGTTTTGACGGAAGTGATCTAAATATTTCTAATTTGATTATTTCATTTGTGTGAAGTTGCCCAAAATATGCGGTTTCAGCCCTAGGGATCATGAGACCTTTTCCCAGATGCGGCAAGCGA